>NC_057813.1:681187377-681537377 GCF_018294505.1 Triticum aestivum | reverse complement strand
GCATCCCCCGCCATGCAAGAATTTTTGTCTTGGATAAGATAGGTTTCAAAGATATGGAAACTATGGAGGTAAAGAGAGCTTACCTGAAAACTGAGCATGATGGTTATACTTTCAACGTCAAAGTATACAATGCACACACGTACACCTATTTTGAATGCAAAACTTGGCAGGCACTATGCAAGGCTTATGCATTTGAGCCTGGTATGGTTATCACCTTTGATATTCGTCCGGAAGATGATATTGAAGGTAATAGAGACATATGGGTCGATGTGCAGACGCCTCCAGTTCTACCATTATGTGAGTTCTTCTCAACTATATTTTTGTCTTTGATATTGCTTATTCAAAAATAACTGACAACTAATTTCTATTGACAGCTTATCTCCATTCAACCAAACATGTCCGGCGCTTGGTAGACAGGACCTACTACTGTCCCGGCGCTGAACTAAACTGCGAGGAGATAAGTCATTATGTTTCATGGCTTGAGGATCTTCATACTGTCAAGACAAATTTTCTTCCTGCACTTAGAAATGTTAGTACTCAAAACGTGCGACCAATAGTGATGGTATTGAACTACGGTCACATCTATTTAAGAATGATGGTAAGATATTTACTATTTGTCCTCAGTGCATATTTTGCATACATATTTTTTTTGCTAAACTTTCATTGCTAAGTATATTAATTAAGTACTATACGATATTCTTCAACAGGGACTCCCGATGACAGTTGTGCCTCAGGGGATCGAGACTAAAGGTCAGATGTCAATTGTTAGCTTACGGTCAAGATATCCTGCATTGCACATGAATGCATTCAGGATTTCTAGAAGCGATGAATGCTTAATAGTGAAAGATTGAAGGAAAATTGTTAATGATCGCAGAGAAGTACTAGGGGGCAGCAATAAGAAGCGCAGCCCACGATTAGGAGACAGGTTCATCGGCATGCTCCAGTATGATCAATCAGGAGAGCTATACATGTTCTATGCTATTTTACCAGAGAGAGTAGCTAGCAGGAGTGATTTAGCTAGTTCTTCATGCTGCTCTTAATTAGTACTTGGCCTTTCATGTTCGTGTTCTTCGTTCTGAACTTAAGTGATTTGATTTTGTGGTGTTATATATGAACGCTTATAATATCATGACAATCATGTTGAACTCGATGATTGGTTCTACTAGAAATTCTATTTATATATATATATATATATATATATATGCATAATGTTTACAATGTGTAGTATCGTAAAATACCAGCAAACAAAAAAGAATTAAAATGGAAACACAAAATTAAATGAAAAAGAAATCATAAAACTAAAAATCCCCAAACCTTATAGTACCGGTTGGTCTTACCAACCGGTACTAAAGGGCTCCAGGCCCCCGGAGCTGGCTCGTGCCACGTGGTTGCCCTTTAGCACCGGTTCGTGCTGAACCGGTACTAAAGGGGGGGGGGGCTTTAGTGACCATAATTTAGTGCCGGTTATGTAACCGGCACTAAAGGGCCTTACGAACCGGTGCTATTGCCCGGTTCTGCACTAGTGTATGAATAAGTTCCTCTATACTGTACATCACATGAATTTTCGTTTTGGTATGCAATTGAGAGGCACTTGCAGAGATTCTCACATTTGGGGAAAATCACAGGTACGCCTTCTTTATGTCGCATATCTCGACCTCGATATTAATGCTTATCATAATCTTAAACACCATGAAGTGTTTTTTTTTCTATTTTTTCCCCAGCTCCTAAATTTGACATAATTTATGACGGCTGACAATCGGTTTGTATGGATCCCAAAGGAACCGCATCTACAATAATAAAGCAGCCAGGCAAGCAGCTAAGAAGTAACCATGCCTTACCTTCCCATGGAATGTTCCTTGTAAGAGCATCTCCTGCCGCACCCGCAATAGCCCCTCCCTCAAGGCCGTTTTTTAGCGGCGCCCAGTCGCGCCCCTAGGAGCCCATTTTTCGCTGGTTAGGCCCGAAACTGGCGCCAGTGGACCCAGGACGAACATGGTGCGCTGGGGCGCGCCGGGGAACTTAATTTGGCATGAACAGGATTGGGCCCACCGAGTTAGCGACACGCCGCTTCGTCGTCCTAATCACCTCGGTTCCCGCGAGAATCAATGCCAAGGCTGTCGCGCTGCAGCGCCGATCAGCTTTCCATTGATGCCTCACGGGCGGTGCAGTGAAGGCGCCGCGACGCGTGTCCCGCCTGCTCCCGCCACGCGGCACCCGGCAGGCTGCTTTCCCACCGCCCCGCTTCGGCTATAAAAGCCGACCTCCCTGCCGGTGAACGCCATAGTCGCCACAACTCGCCTCCTCCTCTCGCCTCGTCTCGTCATAGAAGCCACTCGCCCCTCTTCCACCGACGACGGTCAATGGCCGAGCGGCACCCAGGCGACGTCGCGACAGCGAACGTTTTCGGCCGACGCCACCTGCGAAGACGAGGCACGCCTCCTCTACGAGGCCGACTACCCTGTGCCCCCAGACATGCGGGTGCTGGGCTCGTGGAGCTTGAGCGCCGGCGGCGTCCAGGTGCCCCCGGCGTAGTTGTTCTCTGTTTTTTCTTACAAATTTGAATGAAATCGCCGAGTTTGTGCCGTGTTTTGTACAAATTTGAATCAAATCACTGAGTTTGTGTCATGCTTGCGCTGATTTGGGGACGACCTGGTGGCGGCGTCTGGGAACACAATCGCCCTCACGCCTAAATGAAATGCCGTTTCGGCCTCAGACGACGCTTTTTCGGCGTCCTGGGCGGCCGAACGGCTGGAGATGCTCTAACCTCTTAGGCCTCTACCAATGCAAAGGTGCTTAGATGAGGTGCTAAGTGCATTAAATAGCTTAGCAAAACTTGACTCCGCAATGCTAACTTGTTGTTTCTAAACTCACTTTATTTAATGAGTTAGCACCGAAAGTCTTTCTTGCATTGGTCAGGTTGTTCTATTTAATTGGTTTGCCTAGGTTCACGCACTTGTCATTGGTTCTTCCTTGGGTCACCAAGGTGCTCTCTCTCCTCCATAATTGTTGTGTCATGTCATATTTTCGCTTATGTGGCATTCTTAGCACATGTTCACGGTGGAGCACTAGGAAGGGCCTTAGC
This sequence comes from Triticum aestivum, assembly GCF_018294505.1. Taxonomy (NCBI): domain Eukaryota; kingdom Viridiplantae; phylum Streptophyta; class Magnoliopsida; order Poales; family Poaceae; genus Triticum; species Triticum aestivum. Next base: position 681,534,295 of record NC_057813.1, on the reverse strand, counting down.
AATATCTTAATTACGACATTGATTTAAATGATTCTTTTAAATCTCAATTATTTGATACCCATTTCCAAGATGGTTGCACGAGCATCTCCAATTCATTCTAGATTGATAATGCCATTGTGGTCTATCAGATTCTCTTGGTGAATTTTCAAGGTCGATAACATTTTCCTCTGTGATGTAGGGCATACAAAGTACTCCCTCCGTCCATAATATAAGATCACGCTTGTTACCTTGCGATTGACCACGTTCATCACGAATAGCTAGACACGTGACCACCATGGCGACAGCGGTGAAGAGGGTGCATGGCAACACAAATGGATTTGCTTTTCCCGCAACGCACGGGCACTGTGCTAGTACAATATAAATGAACATAGGTTGCATATTAATTCGGATCGAAGGGAGTACCATATTATGGTGAGTAATGCTAATTTACCAAATCTATCTTACAGAAGGCATGAAAATCTAATGGTGGTTAGGTTGAAATGACCGTCATGGGGAGGGAGGCGGCTAAATCAAAATCAAAGTGGAGGTTTGTCCTGCGGCCCCATGCGTAGACCCCCATGCTCACAACTTTAGCATTTTTGTATGATCATACATTATCATAGAACATCAAATGAAAAAATATATCATATCCACAATCTTGTATTGGGATTCCACAAATAAATAAAGAAAATGATAATAATGTATGATTGTATGCAATGTGAATGTAGTAACTACAATAGTATATGTCAGCACTATGATAGTAAGACATAATACTGAGCAAAGCGAGCTGCCTTAAGTTGGACACAGTTCCTTCTTGGGTAAGAGCAATGCCACCTTTCTATAAGTTAGGGCCTTTCCTGGTCCTAAGACATCCTCGGTCGACCTTAACCCCTCACATTACGTAGACGGGAAAACAGGGAAGTCACAATTGATGCGTAAGAGCTGCTAGTAGCATCCTTTCGAGGTTGAGGTGGAGGAGGAAAAGCATCATGAATTCCTTCTAGATCCTCTCTGGTCACTTCCACAAGTGGCTCGGTGTAATCATAATTTTCATATGTTGTGCCAGCAGAGGGGTTTAGAACTTCCAAGTCTGCAAGCTTATTCTCCACTGTTACATCGTCCTTCATGCACTCTGCCTCTCTCGATTCAAGAATAGATCCCACGTTACTCTTGATCTCATTTTCTTGACTATCGGATTGAGTTATGGCAAGTCGTGAAGTTTTATACATAATCCTAAATATGTCATTGAGGACAAAATAGCCACCACCTTCTTGTGGTGCAAGGAAGAACGACTGCGTAAAGTTTTGGCAAACGTCATCAACCATGGTTAACGATCCAGTGACAACAATGAGCATACCACCATTATGAGATGACATTGCATCTGCTGTCTCTATCTCCATCAAGTATTTGCCGAAGTCCATAGATATTAATGTTTTGTTGATCTCCTGTTGTTCAAACACACAAGGCGTAGAATTAATTAGGAATAATTAACCTAAGTATAGAAAAGTGAGCAATACTACGTGCACGTACAAATTCTACCAAAAGTTTATCCACAAGTCACTCTTGGTGGCCGGTAGCTAAAATCAAGGGAGTGGTTACCAATCTAAATTAACTAGTAAGAACATAGTATTATATACATAAAAGTGTTACATAATAATAGGATTTTCATATGAAGTTCTTTCTGCGAATATTTTCGTACAAAGATTGATACTCCAGTTTGTAGCAAGAGAAAACTAATATTTGTATAGAGGAACTTACGGGCAGTGTTGTTACGTATTCCACGACTCCATCAGAACGTGCCCGGCCAATCGTGCTCCTGTCATGATAAAATTTGTACGCCTGGTTTGGTGTCTCATGTAGAACATGATAGTATTGATCAACAAATACGGCGCAAATCTATACAAGAAAAAGAAGTCAGTCGAAGCTAATTAATACTCCCTCTGTTTGAAAATAGATGACTACAAAGTTGGGTCATATATTTTGAAACGGGGGAGTACTTGTTTTGCGAGTAAATAGCCAGCTTGTTTTTTATGGAGGGAGAAGCCCTACCACTTCCACTGTAGGGTAAAGACGTGGATCTGCGTGCGTTGCCATTGCTGAAAGGAAATAATTATAGAATGATGGGTAAACTGAAGAATATTAGTTAGATTGGTGGGTAAACAGGAAGATGATTAATCCCATCACCAACGCCGGGAGAGATATACGAAGAGCGGGACATGAAAGGGGTGACAGTATACCTCAAGCAGGGAGGAGCGGAGCTCGCGGATCGAGGGGGAGTCGCCGGGCGCCGGTGCAGGCTGAAACCCTAGAACGAACAGGAAGGCGGCGTGCAAGTCGCCGGGATTTTGTTTGCGGGACACGCGAGCGAGCAGCACGGGAGGGGACGGGTTTAGTTGTTCTCCGGTTCCTCTTTCCCCTCCAGCTTGTGCGGCTGACCGACACGGGGGTCGGTCGGGGAGACTTGATTTGACCTTTGCTGTCAACAAAAACAGAAACCACATATTATAATAAAGTCTATAAATGAGGGGAGCTACTAGCCCGGCCCGTTAATGTGTAGGTTATTTTTCAAAAATCTTTTTTGTGTTTTTAGAGAAAAACAAATATGGTTAAAATCTCTTAAATAAATCACCGGCAAAAACTCTCTTAAATACATCATATATGAAAAAAGTGCGTTTATGCATATTTTTTTGGAAGTTGTAAATATTATGTAAAATCAAGTCTCAGTATCAATGGAAAAAAAATATTGTTAAATACTTTTGTTCACGTAGTTTAAGAACACATTGTTCATGTTCATTACATAAATGGTTCACACTGCTCGTGAGCTTTTTACATATACACACAAAACTGTTTTGTGTCATTGTCAAACTATCATTGACTAGTATGTACTGAAAATATAATAGTACTTCAAAATGTTCATGTCTACAAAAGAAATCTATTTTTTGTTAAAGGGCCCAAAGCTATATCTTAATTAGCTAAGGTCCTTACAACCACAGCCATAGAGAGAGATAAGAAGTACGTTCAAATTCTTGGCGGCTCAAGTTTTCTTCCTCATTAATCCACCAGCGGCCTTGGCGGAGCAAACTTTTTTAAATCCAAAAAGTTGTAGAAGTAGCGGTTAGGAAGTCGTCAATGCGGAACAAGGGACATAGGCGGTCACGATCTGCAAAGCAAGTTGCTGCCCCGGGGAACAAAACGCGTATGAGATTCTTTAGAAACCCCGAAGACTAGGAACGTCGGTCGAATCCAGATGGATCCACCAACTTTAACCGACCAGATGACACGCTGGAAAACAGCTCCACATGGATCCTGCTTTTTATTGTATTGATATGGGGCATAGTACAAAGTACAGGTATCTACCACGAGATTGTTGTGTATGATTCAATGATCTATAATATGATCTATCCGCTAGCCTGACCACGGCTTATATAATGCACGAGAGGCCTAGGATTGAGAGGAGTCCTCCCATCTTGTGTGCCAAGTCTTGTGAAATCTTTCTTGTATGCGTCATGGGCTTCTTCAAGTGGCCCATTAGTCAACCACCAAGGGTCCTCGGCCCGACCCACCTGGTCAGAAGACGACGTTGTGAGTACCCTCTAGTCCAGGACTCCGTCATCTCCGCCATTGATGAACATATCAATGCATGCGCGGGGAGAACATTATTCATAGACGGGGACATTGTGGTGCCTCGCTGCGAGATGAACCAAACCCGAAGACTCGCTAAAGAAAACACGAGAGAAAGATGTCCATGCTACTACACGACATGTCAAGGTTTGATGTCGATCTCACCGACATCCATGACCATGCACTGACTCTCTCTTCTCTGGTGACCTAGTCAGGACGTGTCACCAATGAAGACCACCATGTTGGATCACCAACATCGCCTTCGAACATCACCTGCTGACAGTTACAGCTCGACCATGCAACATTGTCGTTGTCTAGCGGCAGCCCACCAGCTCCTCCATACTGGCTCCAAATAAGTAGTAGCCTCCACACTACGGTCTGCACTGGAAACTTTCATGAGGTACACATTCAGTCGCACGTTTTCTTGACATGCAAACACTGGAAACTCACAACTCCCCCCCCCCCCCCCCCCCCCCTCCCCCCTCTCCTTTTTTCTTGAAACAAACAACAAACCATACCGGAACACACTTAAACATGCCTAGAGTAATTAAGCATGGCACCGAACTCAGGTGACCAACATCGCATATAGCCTCAACTCAACGGCCGACACACATCAGATAAGTCTAGAACAAAAACACATGTTTAACAATTCAAAGCAGCGGGCAATTCTCCAATAGACCAACACAAGCGCACGTAAATTTAAATATAACCAACATATGTTCAATGGGAAGTTAACATCCTAAGAAACCTTAAACACATAAACCTCCAACCTGAGAAAACTCCAACAAATAAATCAATGCGCAGTTTTTTTAGGAAATAAATTTCTGCTTACATGATTGATGGCATATATAACACATAAATCATCCATGCACAATATATGATGCGTGCAGTTTGTCTTATAACATGGTTTGAATCAAGCACACACGCATGGTTTGGATCAACAGAGAGGGAAAATGGTTCTTGCCTATACAACAAGTAGCTTGGTATCGGTAAGGGCGATGCGAACACGATGGGGGAAGCAGCAACTGCCCTCTCCTCTTCCGGCGTGCCCTCGCTGAAAGGCGAGCTTGTCTTGGGACGGTAGAGGCGTCCACTTCAGGCACCTTTAGGATCGCGCGAGGTCGTATTCCCGGATTTTATGCCAACATCTTCGGCCGCGACAGTGCCCATGATGGTGAGCTCCTTCTCTTTCTACCAATCATAGTTTAAGATCTAATGTAAGTGCTATGTGTTAGGAACTTGCTATATTACTAGTTAAGGGTAGTTTGTTATAGTAGTTTATTAGGATATTAGGATCCATATTCTAGCTACTTGTACTTAAAGTTTTGATCTAATTATGTGCTATGTGATACGAGTTTGTCATAGTACTATGTTAGGACTATTTGCTATAATAGTTTGCTTGGATTTTATGATTCATGTTCGAGCAACTTATACTCAAAGTTTTAATCTAATTAAGTACTATGTCTTACTACCTAGCTTCCCATGTTATGAGGTTTGCTATAGTAGTATGTCATAATAGTTTGCTGTAGCAGTATACATTCCACACCATGTGTATGCATGCCACTTTTCGTTGGCTATTAAGTTAGTTATTCCCATATATGTATGATATTAAGTTTGTAAGATGTAATGTTGTTTATTATATATAGGGGACAAACACACTTCGTTGTTGTCGTGACATTTTAGTGTACCACATAAATCACTCTTTATGTAGGACTATTTTGTGTAGTGCCACTAAAATAACACATTGGCGATGTCGATCTATTTTAGGTGGACTACAAAAAAGGAAGGAAGTGATATCTGAGTGGGTGAAGTTAAGGGTATTTTCCGATGAGTTCAAGGACTCAAGAGAGTGTACTTCAACACCGTCATTGATTCTTCAACAACAAGATTATTATCCCCATTGGATCATGGCATCCAAAGTCTATTTAGTTTAATATGTTCATGGAAAATTTATGTATGACAATGTATGTAGGACATGTAATGTAGATTTGTGCTTATATATTGTGCATGAACATAACTTTGTGTTGTAGTGCAAAATGGGCTTGCACTGCTAGCCAGCAGTTAGCCCTATTTTGCATTAACAAACGATTGTCATCACTGACTGGCCATGAGCAAAGCCCGGTGTGTAAAGAAGTTCATGCAACCCCTTATCAGAGTCATCACTGTCTGACTCGTCCATCTTTGTTAATTGTCATCACAGATGGGTCAGCTGGCCCGTCAGTCATTAAATTACCAGCACTCACCCAAAGGCACTAACCAGCTAGAAGCACGTTAGTGATATGATTTGGTTGTTCAGAATTTTTCGGTATCATAGTAGTGTGATCCATAAAATCCTTGTGGCCCACTAGAACAAACTATGGCGGCGTTAACATTGAATGGCCCATGACTAAGGTGACTATGCATGCAACCAGGGCCATGTCACTTGTAATGGGTTTCCTAGTGGGCCACCCTAGCTCAACAACTATTAGTTTTTTCTAGTTTTTGTGTGTGTTTTCCAAAGATTTGTTTTGCTGTGATTTTCTGATGATTTTGTGGTATTTGGTTTAATTTTTTAAATTGAATGATTATGAGATTTGTTTATTTCAATTTTCCTTTTATTTTTACTATTTTATTTTCCTTTTTTCCTAGTATATTTTAGTAGCTTGCACATGCTTCTACTTATGACTGAACTTATTTTTGGAAAAACCATAGTTTCCAACGGTTCAATAATTTGTACTCAAGAATATTCTATAAATATATTTACCTACGGAAATGTTAACGCCCACACGTGTGGGCGTTTGCACATCGCCCACACGCCTCCATCACCACTCATTTGGCCACGTATGAATAGATGACATCAGCAGAATTTTTTTTGGTTTTCGGCTTAAAAATGTTGTATCTCCTAAATAAAAAAGCGAACTAAAAATCCGTTTTCACCATTAAATCCGTCTCGACGAGATCTTCAAAACTAGATCCCATGTTGATATGTTTCGACGAATTTTTTTTTTTTGCCATAAGTTGCCATGATGTTTACACTGCAGTTGCCATAAAGCTTAAATTAAAGTTGCCATGTGGCAATTTTAGTTTGTAGATCATGGCAATTTTAGTATTTTGATGATGGCAACTCCAGTACTTTGACCATAAAAATTATTTTTTGTATGAACCATGGCAATTTTACGTGCATGTATCATGGCAATTTTAGTTTATGGTTCATGGCAAGTCTAGTTTCTTAATTTCCTGTTTTATAAATGTCAAAATTTACTTTTAAATGTAGAAGAAAATAGTTGAAACATATCATGGCAACTTCAGTGTAAACATCATGGCAATTCATATGCAATAGACATGGCAACTTTTAATCCAAAAAAAAATTCATCAATACATATCAACATGGGATCTAGTTTCGAAGATCTCATCGCGAGGGATTTAATGGTGAAAACGGATTTTCAATCGGATTTTTCGTTTAAGAGATAAAACATTTTAAAAACTGAAAATTCAAAAAGATTCCTGCATGCATGCATGCGATGACATGGCAATCTGTTTACATTAGAAACGTGTGGTGCGTCTCGCTTCCTGCCACACGTGTGGCAGTTAGCGCGACCCTTTACCTAACATACTAGAAAAAAAATTAAGATATTTGTTAGATTGAACCCTTTAGGGATCTCTACCCGATACACATATAAATATATATGTAAACACTATATAACTTATGCAATTGAAAATAAAACAATATAAACAAAACTTTTGTTACAATATAGATTTAAATTTTGTAGAAGCATGTTTTGTACTGATGCACACTATATTTAACAATATTATTATGTCGGTTACTATGTAAAGTAAATAATATATAAGTAAACTCGCTAAGTTTGCGTATGATGAAAATCAGTTTTAAAAATATATAAGTCTTGTATAAAATAAAAGTTTAGGGATTGTTGTAGAGAGAATTCATTGTTTGGCTCTTCCTAAAATTTGCTTCCTTTTTCGGCCCTAAAAAGAAAATTCATCCCTTTTAGGCACTCAAACTTCAAAAAAAAATTCATTATGTGATAAAACCTCTCATGTATTTTGATACCATATAAACTCTAAACAATACATATATGCACATAACTCATGTAGTACCATGACAACATGACTACAAATTCTTCAGCATCTGCACATAATTCATCATGTGACATCCACAAACTATTATTTTTTTTGCATCGAAACTAGGACTTTATTTCAAAATCATTTGGTTACAATCTGCCTTTAGGCTAACAAGAAGGAAATCGGGACTCTGGTCCAGCCAGCACTCCGTGCTCTCGATGGAGCAGGCATGTTGTGCACAAGTATGAGCCGGGCTATTTGACTCCCTACTAACATGGCGAACCAAAAAAGAGATAAAACTGAGGATTATGTCATCTAGTTCTCGTAAGATAGGCGCTGCAACCGAGCGAGAGTTGCCGCGCAAGCTCCATTGGGTGACCAGCTCCATGCTATCGACCTCCATGATCACATGTGACATCCCGCGTAGCTGAGCAAAGATCACACCCTCCCGAAAGGCTAGCAGTTCAGCGATGAATGGATCTGAAATGCCATTAAGCGGCTTGCACCAAGCCCCAATGAAAGATAAATGGGACCGGGCAACACCACCAGCTCCGCCCGCTAGTGCATCCGGGAAAACCGAACCATCGGTGTTGATGGTAATCCACCCCGCGTCGGGGGGTCGCCAGCCCTGTCCCGCCTGCACCCTTGTGCGACGAGCAGGTAACTCTAGTATGGAAAGAGTTTCATGGATCCACTTGAGAGTCTGGACGGGTTCGTATCCAGCTTTCTCGTGAGTCCACTTGTTTCTCGATGTCCATATGGCATGCATGATTGTGACAATCTTGCATCTTGTATCATCTGTGAACATATGGTCCAACACAATATCACGCGCCCATGTTAATGGATGCAGCCGGGGTAGATGAAGATCAAAACGCTCCTTGGCCGCAATGCAAAACTGCTTCGCATGCGCACATGAGATGAGCGCATGCATCAAGTCTTCATCCTTTGCTGGACAAATGTCACAGCGTCCGAGTGATTTGATATGTCGATGCTTCAAGGTCAAGTAGTCTGGCAAGATGCCACGGAGAACTCTCCACCAAAAAACCCTAACTTTCGGCACCACATGTAATTTCCAAAGTGCAGACCACAACTGTTTATTTGCGGATGAAGTATCCGTAATCGTCCCTTCCTCTAGAGAGCTCCTCTCGTTGCGAGTCATAAGAGATCGATACGCTGATTTGATAGTATAGTTGCCTGACTTTTCAAGTGCCCACGCCAAAGTATCTTCTCCTCCCGATCTGTTCAAAGGGATGTTCAAAATGGCCTCAACATCTGGTAGGAGAAAAGTTTGGCGAACGAGATTGACGTTCCAGTTGCCTGTATACTCGTCGATCAATTCCGATACGTGCTCGAGCGGGGCGGCTCCGAGACGACCGACAGGTTTCATAGTCATTGTATTGGGAATCCAAGGATCGTTCCAAATCGACATGGAGGAACCGTCACCGATCCAATGAATTAGCCCAGCTTCCAGAGCTTTTCTGCCTGCAATAACCGCTCTCCAGGTCGCAGAAGCACCTTTAGGGATCGTTGCTTGGAGAAAACTCGTATGAGGGTAATATTTACCTTTCAAAACCCGGGCACAGAGGGAGCCAGGGTTTGTAAGGAGCCGCCAGCCTTGCTTGCCGAGCATGGCCAGGTTGAACACCTGAGGATCCCAAAACCCCATGCCTCCCTTGATCTTCGGATGTGTCAATTTGTCCCAAGAGAGCCAGTGTAGGGATCGCTTGTCCAGAGAACTACCCCACCAGTACTTTGCCATAGGTGAAGTGATAGTCTTGCACACTTTTTTGGTCAACTGAAAGCAGCACATGCTGTATGTGGGTATTGCTTGCGCAATAGATTTGAGTAGCACTTCCCGCCCCGCACACGCTAGATAGCGTTCTGACCAGCCACCAATCTTGCTACGGATACGATCACCAATGTGGTTGAAGGTACCGCTAGTAACTCTCCCAATGGCCGTGGGCAGTCCCAAATACCGTTCAGAGAATGCCTCAACTGAGATACCAAGTAATTGCTTGAGGGTCGCTCGAAGGGGCTGCTCTGCATTGCCACTGAAGAAGATTGAGCTCTTGTCCCGATTCACTGCTTGACCGGAGCAAGTAGCATATATATGTAGAATCTCATTGAGCCAATCTGCACTTTGGGTGTTAGCTTTGAGGAAAATGAGACTATCATCAGCGAATAAAAGGTGACTAACCCAAGGAGCATGAATACTCACACGAATCCCCCTATCAATGCGTACCCCGCCAAAGTTATTGAGCATAGAAGTGAGGCCTTGGGCGCAAATGAGGAAGACATATGGAGAAACTGGGCATCCTTGCCGGAGCCCTCTGGATGGAGTGAAGTATGGTAGCAACTCTCCATTAACCTTGATGGTAAATCTGACCGATGTAACAAACTTCATAATAAGGCCAGTAAAACGATCACCGAAGCCCAGTTTAACCAACATGGCCTCGAGATAATGCCATTCCACTCGATCGTACGCTTTAAGCATATCTAGTTTGATGGCACAACTGAAATTCTTGCCCTTCTTCCTCCTTCTGATGGCATGAATGCACTCATAGGCCACTAGAACATTGTCCGTGATTAAGCGGCCTGGAACAAAAGCACTTTGTTCCTCCCCGATGACATCGTCAAGGATAAGACAAAAACGATTGGCCACTATCTTGACAGCAATTTTATACAATACAGGACACAACTCTATTGGCCTATATTGTGAGATCTTCTGGGGGTGATGAACTTTGGGGATCAAAGTAATTGCCGTGTCATTCAGTCCCACTGGTAATTCTCCACCATTCAGAAAACTCACGATAGCCGTGGTGATATCCTCCCCAACGACATCCCAGTGTCGCTGGTAAAAACCTGCTGTGAAACCGTCGACACCTGGCGCTTTGGAAGGCGCCATATCAAACAATGCTCGTTTTACCTCGGCCGCCGTATACTCCCGTTCAAGTGTGTGGTTCATGTCTTCGGTGACCCGTGGTTGTACGCACTGCAAGAGCTCCTCCATCGGACTGTAGCCTTGTGATTGGTATAGTGCTTGATAAAACTTAGTGATTTCCTCCTTTACCTCGGTTGGATCACTGCTCACGTGGCCATCTGCCAGTTCCAATGAAGTTATGCGGTTGATCCTCTTACGTTGTCTAGCTTGTGCCTGGAAATAGCTAGTGTTACGGTCACCCGCGTGTAGCCACAACACTCTAGACCTTTGTTTGAGCCAAATTTCCTCCTGCCGAAGAACTTCCCGTAATTGCGAGGCAACAACCTTCTCTTCATCGTTGGGGCCTCGCCCTACCGCAGCAGTCCGGAGATGCTCGAGGCGTTTCTGAAGTTTACGCACTCGGCGCTCGATATTCCCAAACTCCTTTTGCCCCCATGTGCCCAACTCGCGCTGGACCACAGAGAGGGCATCCACAATGCCTTGTAGTCCTCCTTGACCTGCTCCCGCCTGCCACATCGCTCGCACCTTCTCATCATAGTCGGTGTGTGTTTGCCAAACATTTTCATAGCGAAAGGAGCGGGTCGCCCGGGACCAACCCGACGTTGCCGTAGCTCGGCACTCGGTAAGCAAAAAACAGTGATCCGATTCAACACTGCTGATATGTTTAACATCTGAGAACTCAAACAGCTGCAAAAATTCGGCATTGGCAAAGGCCCTGTCAAGCCTTGCTTTCACATTCATATTCCCTTGCTGCCTATTATCCCAGGTGAATGGGACACCTCGCCACCCCAAGTCTTGGAGCGCGCAATCGGAGATTGCCTCGCGGAAGGCACGCATTTGTGCCTCCGGTCTTGCATGTATGCTGAAATGCTCATCCGCAGATAGGGTTTCGTTGAAATCTCCCAGGCATAACCATGCCCTATGTGGGATAGCAAAAAGGGTGCGGAGAAACCGCCAACTATGGTGACGATTCTCTACTCGTGGCTCTCCATAGAAGCCAGTAAGACGCCAGGTCTTTTTATTTTGACTGACCATGACATCAATATGAGACTTACTGAAATTCTCCAAAGTAACTTCAACATCTTTTGACCAAAACAGACCGATTCCTCCGCTCAACCCGTCGCTGTCGACGGCAAAACAGCCGGAGAATCCTAATGTGAACTTCAAATCTTCCACACGTTTTCCCCTGATCTTTGTCACCATGACGAAAAGCAGGGTGGGGCCTTCTTGCTTCACAAGCTTGCGAAGCTCTCGAACTGTCCCAGGGTTCCCAAGCCCTCGACAGTTCCAGCTCATGGCGTTCATTGGCTTGGGCAGGGCTGACTAACAGCCGCTGCCGATGATTCAGAAGGTGGTGGGGTGGGCCGCTTCTTCTTCGGTTCCCTTTCAGGGAAGGTGTCATTCAGAATTTCTTTGCCATGAGCTGTAGGGTCGGAGAGATCCTTTCCCTCCATACTGTGGCCAGCATCCTCGCCGTGTTCTGTGATAGCCAACGGCTGATGCTCCACTCTGCGATAGACTGGGGCGGCCTGCGGTCCGCCCTTGCGTTTCTGTGGCGCCGGGGTTTTGACGGGAGAGGTCACCTCCGGCCCACCCTTCTGGTGGGAGCTAGACGACTGGGATTCCTTCGTGCTTGGCTGGTACTGGCTTCGATCCCTCGTCGGGTTCTCTCCGGAGTTTGCCTTCCTGCGATCCTCCGGTGCCCGTAGGGAAGAGTTGAAAGGAAGATCGCCCTTCTCATCCCTAGTTCCGGGGGTCGGACAGAAGGGATCTGCATGACCCAGACGACCACACGAGAAGCAAAAGTGTGGAATCTGCTCATATTCAATATCATAACGATCCGTGCTCTTTCTCTTCACCGAGTTGATTAAGATCCATCTACGTAAGGGTTTTTGCACTTCCAAGGTGACTCGTGCACGTAAGAATCCTCCCACTGGATCAATCTGAACAATGAAGGCAGTCTTGTCGATCTGCCTGGCTATAGCCAAGCCTCTAATGTCGTTCCTCAGATTATAGGGTAGATTAACTACCCGAGCCCAAACTGGCAGTTTGTCAAACTTCAACTCTGAAGGTTGCATATGATCCTCGAATTCCTCCAGGATTACTGCGTGCTTGTTGATGTGCCATGGAGACCCCTCCCAGACGCAGTCTCGGTCACGTTTAGTCGCGAATTCAGCAGCAAACATATTCTCTCCCAGAGGACGAAAAGACAGACCTGTATGTGGAACAGGTTCCTGAACAGCACCTTGCCCGCCAGGAGCCACTTAGGCGGAGCACCCTCGTCGGAGTCGTCAATCACCAGGGGAGTCGCTTCCTCCTCGGAGATGTCCAATTTGCCAAGCGCTTCCTCCATCTGTGCTCGAGCCGAGCGAGGGGATAGAGCGCCACCACCACGCCGTCCGTTCCCCGCGGACGCTGAAGCCATCCTGTTGCAGATCGCCGGTGCGCCCTGCCGATTAGATCCGCGGGCGCCGTCGAGTCCACCGAACCCTAATCGCCGCCAAGGGGTATTAGGGTTTCGAGGAAGTTACGTAGTCTATATTCGACACAATTCTAACATCCACAAACTATTATAGTCGTGTAGTTTCTAATAGAGTACCACGAGGTGACATACATCACATACACAATCCCAAGTATAATTACTCTAGGTCAGATACATACATCACATAAACTACACAAAAGCTTACAAGCTCACATGATGAGTTGAGCACATAAACAATTACGAGAAAGAGCTTGGATAAACAGTATGCAAAAGATCACATGATGAGTTGAGTGCATGAATAGTTTTCAGCAAACACATAACGAATAGCACAATCACAAGCTAAATCTTCTTTTGATTCTTGTGCTCAAAGCAGGCTGGCTAGGTTGAATCTTTTGCTTGTTATACACATTGCATGATTGTCATTTCGCGCCACCAGAACATTGCAATTTCTCTAGCAATTCCATGACATTGTCCTTGACCTGCATCTAACCATGCATGACAGTGGTAATTTAGAGTAAACAAACCATAGAAACAATGAAGATCTTGTAAACTAAATTTCAGATGTATTTTAGGTTCCCTTTTTTATCCTCCAGATTCAGAGTTACTCAACTTTTTCCATTTTTCTTAGTTGTGTCCTCGAAGCTTTTGGACATGATGAGACCGAAGCAATTAGAATACAAAACAAAGTATTAATCTAATCAAACCTAAAATCAAAACAACTTGTAATTACTTTTTGATGTTGCAGTACGAGAGTTATCATGGGTTCCCTTTTCTTAGTTGTAGTTTCCAATCTTTGACTATGGTGAGAATGAAGTTATTTAGAATTCAAACCTTGATTTGATTTAATCACTAGCGTGATTAAAAAATTACTAACCTTAGTGCGAAATACATAGATGTCTGATTAGCATGTGCAGACAAAACCCATGTGCATATTTTCTGCAGACATTAACAGGAAGATCAATTGTGTATGAACTGGAATGACTAAACATACTTGCATATTATATATCGAACATGACCAATTGAGCAAAATGATTGACAAGTGGGAATATAATAATAAAAAGAATACAGCAGTGTCAATGCACACACAAGTCCTTCTGGACATATCACAAAATAACAGTATAATACCATTGAAATTAATCTAGACGTGTAGTAACTTTTTGAATGATAGAACAGGAAAAAACGTCAATCTTGCGTGGACCTAAAGATAAAATCAATGGTGAAAGCTGCTAATATCTAACACAATCACACAATTTGGTAGCATGTACACACAAACCTAGAGAAGAAAGAGAGATATTCACCATTCACGCCATGCATGAGCGCCATCGCCTGACTCCTTGGCAGTAGCGCAGTCGCGCTCCTTCGGTGCACCATGGCGACCTTCCATCGGCCCATGTTGACCACGCAAGGCTTCAAGTGCCACGGTCGTGGACCTCCGCCACCACGTCTTTGCAAGCTCCTATCGGGGCCTCTATTGGTCCGCCCTACTTAGCCCCACCATGGACCCTCGAGGCTGTCACGGGTGTAGCGACGTGGCCCTTCTCCACCGTTCCTTCCACCCCCCATCCTAGGCTGCCTCGGCCATTCCCTCCTCCATGCCGCTCTCCCAAGAGATCTCCTCTCCCAGCTTCGCTCCGCCGCCGCCTGGGGTTATGTTGGGGAACGTTGCAGAAAATTAAAAATTTTCCTACGGTTTCACCAAGATCCATCTATGAGTTCATCTAGCAACGAGTCATGGGAGAGTGATTGCATCTACATACCACTTGTAGATCGCGTGCGGAAGCGTTCAATGAAACGGGGTTGATGGAGTCGTACTCGCCGTGATTCAGATCACCGATGACCTAGTGCCGAACGGACAGCACCTCCGCGTTCAACACACGTACGGAGCGGATGACGTCTCCTCCTTCTTGATCCAGCAAGGGGGAACGAGAGGTTGATGAAGATCCAGCGGCATGACGGCGTGGTGGTGGATGCAGCAGAACACCGGCAGGGCTTCGCTAAGCAACTACGGGAGGAGGAGGAGGTGTTGCAGGGAGGAGGGAGGCGCCAGGGCTTATTGGTCCGGCTGCCCCTCCCTCCCCTCCCTTTATATAGGGGAAAGGGAGAGCGGGGGGGGGGGCAGCCTTGCCCCTTCCTCCAAGGAAGGGGTGCGGCCAAGAGGGGGGGAGGAGTCCATCCTCCCCAAGGCACCTAGGAGGTGCCTTCCCCTTTTAGGACTCTCCCCTCTCCAAGTCTTCTTGGTGCATGGGCCTGTTGGGGCTGGTGCCCTTGGCCCACATAGGCCAAGGCGCACCCTCTACAGCCCATGTGGCCCCCCGGGGCAGGTGGACCCCCCCGGTGGACCCCCGGACCCCTTTCGGCACTCCCGGTACAATACCGATAAAGTGCGAAACTTTTCCGGCGACCAAAATAAGACTTCCTATATATAAATCTTTACCTCCGGACCATTCCGGAACTCCTCGTGATGTCCGGGATCTCATCTGGGACTCCGAACAACATTCGGTATGCTGCATACTCATATTCATACAACCCTAGCATCACCGAACCTTAAGTGTGTAGACCCTACGGGTTCGGGAGACACGTAGACATGACCGAGACGGCTCTCGGGCAATAACCAACAGCGGGATCTGGATACCCATGTTGGCTCCCACATGCTCCTCGATGATGTCATCGGATGAACCACGATGTCGAGGATTCGATCAAACCCCGTATACAATTCCCTTTGTCAATCGGTACGTTACCTGCCCAAGACTCGATCGTCGGTATCCCAATACCTCGTTCAGTCTTGTTACCGGCAAGTCACTTTACTCGTACCGTAATGCATGATCCCGTGACCAAACACTTGGTCACTTTGAGCTCATTATGATGATGCATTACCGAGTGGGCCCAGAGATACCTCTCCGTCATACGGAGTGACAAATCCCAGTCTCGATCCGTGTCAACCCAACAGACACTTTCGGAGATACCTGTAGTGCACCTTTATAGTCACCCAGTTACGTTGTGACGTTTGGTACACCCAAAGCACTCTTACGGTATCTGGGAGTTACACGATCTCATGGTCTAAGGAAGAGATACTTGACATTGAAAAAGCTCTAGCAAAACGAACTACACGATCTTGTGCTATGCTTAAGATTGGGTCTTGTCCATCACATCATTCCCCTAATGATGTGATCCCGTTGTCAATGACATCTAATGTCCATAGTCAGGAAACCATGACTATTTGTTGACCAACGAGCTAGTCAACTAGAGGCTCACTAGGGACATGCTATGGTCTATGTATTCACACGTGTATTACGATTTCCGGATAATACAATTATAGCATGAATAAAAGACAATTATCATGAACAAGGAAATATAATAATAATGCTTTTATTATTGCCTCTAGGGCATATTTCCAATAGTCTCCCACTTGCACTAGAGTCAATAATCTAGTTACATTATGATGAATCGAACACCCATAGAGTTCTGGTGCTGATCATGTTTTGCTCACGAGAGAGGTTTAGTCAACGGATCTGCGACATTCAGATCCGTATGTACTTCGCAAATATCTATGTCTCCATCTTGAACATTTTCACGGATGGAGTTGAAACGACGCTTGATGTGCCTGGTCTTCTTGTGAAACCTGGGCTCCTTGGCAAGGGCAATAGCTCCAGTGTTGTCACAGAAGAGTTTGATCGGCCCCGACGCATTGGGTATGACTCCTAGGTCGGTGATGAACTCCTTCACCCAAATTTCTTCATGCGCTGCCTCCGAGGCTGCCATGTACTCCGCTTCACATGTAGATCCCGCAACGACGCTCTGCTTGCAGCTGCACCAGCTTACTGCTCCATCATTCAACATATACACGTATCCGGTTTGTGACTTAGAGTCATCCAGATATGTGCCGAAGCTAGCATCGACGTAACCCTTTACGACGAGCTCTTCGTCACCTCCATAAACGAGAAACATGTCCTTTGTCCTTTTCAGGCACTTCAGGATATTCTTGACCGCTGTCCAGTGTTCCTTGCCGGGATTACTTTGGTATCTTCCTACCAAACTTACGACAAGGTTTACATCAGGTCTGGTACACAACATGGCATACATAATAGATCCTATGGCTGAGGCATAGGGGATGACGCTCATCTCTTCTTTATCTTTTGCCGTGGTCGGGCATTGAGCCGAGCTCAATCTCACATCTTGCAATACAGGCAAGAACCCCTTCTTGGACTGATCAATTTTGAACTTCTTCAAAATCTTATCAAGGTATGTGCTTTGTGAAAGACCTATGAGGCGTCTCGATCTATCTCTATAGATCTTGATGTCTAATATATAAGCAGCTTCTCCAAGGTCCTTCATTGAAAAACACTTATTCAAGTAGGCCTTAATGCTGTCCAAGAATTCTATATCATTTCCCATCAAAAGTATGTCATCTACATATAATATGAGAAATGCTACAGAGCTCCCACTCACTTTCTTGTAAACGCAGGCTTCTCCATAAGTCTGCGTAAACCCAAACGCTTTGATCATCTCATCAAAGCGAATGTTCCAACTCCGAGATGCTTGCACCAGCCCATAAATGGATCGCTGGAGCTTGCATACTTTGTTAGCGTTCTTAGGATCGACAAAACCTTCCGGCTGCATCATATACAGCTCTTCCTTAAGATACCCGTTAAGGAATGCCGTTTTGACGTCCATCTGCCATATCTCATAATCATAGTATGCGGCAATTGCTAACATGATTCGGACGGACTTAAGCTTCGCTAGAGGAGAGAAAGTCTCATCGTAGTCAATCCCTTGAACTTGCCGATAACCCTTAGCGACAAGTCGAGCTTTATAGATGGTAATATTACCATCCGTGTCCGTCTTCTTCTTAAAGATCCATTTGTTTTCTATCGCTCGCCGATCATCGGGCAAGTCAGTCAAAGTCCATACTTTGTTTTCATACATGGATTCTATCTCGGATTTCATGGCTTCTAGCCATTTGTTGGAATCTGGGCCTGCCATCGCTTCTTCATAGTTCGAAGGTTCACCGTTGTCTAACAACATGATTTCCAGGACAGGGTTGCCGTACCACTCTGGTGCGGAACGTGTCCTTGCGGACCTACGAAGTTCAGTAGCAACTTGATCCGAAGTACCTTGATCATCATCATTATTTTCCTCTTCAGTTGGTGTAGGCATCACAGGAACATTTTCCTGAGCTGCACTACCATCCTGTTCAAGAGGTAGTACTTCATCGAGTTCTACTTTCCTCCCACTTACTTCTTTCGAGAGAAACTCCTTTTCCAGAAAGGATTCGTTCTTGGCAACAAAGATCTTGCCCTCGGATCTTAAGTAGAAGGTATACTCAATGGTTTCCTTAGGGTATCCTATGAAGACGCATTTTTCCGACTTGGGTTCGAGCTTTTTAGGTTGAAGTTTCTTGACATAAGCATCGCATCCCCAAACTTTTAGAAACGACAGCTTAGGTTTCTTCCCAAACCATAATTCATACGGTGTCGTCTCAACGGATTTTGACGGTGCCCTATTTAAAGTGAATGTAGCTGTCTCTAGAGCGTATCCCCAAAATGATAGCGGTAAATAGGTAAGAGACATCATAGATCGCACCATATCTAATAGAGTGCGATTAGGACGTTCGGACACACCGTTTCGCTGAGGTGTTCCAGGCGGCGTGAGTTGTGAAACGATTCCACATTTCCTTAAGTGTGTACCAAATTCGTGACTTAAATATTCTCCTCCACGATCCGATCGTAAGAATTTTATCTTTCGGTCATGTTGATTCTCTACTTCATTCTGAAATTCCTTGAACTTTTCAAAGGTCTCAGACTTGTGTTTCATCAAGTAGACATACCCATATCTACTCAAGTCATCTGTGAGAGTGAGAACATAACGATATCCTCCGCGAGCCTCAACACTCATTGGATCGCACACATCGGTATGTATGATTTCCAACAAGTTGGTTGCTCGCTCCATTGTTCCGGAGAACGGAGTCTTGGTCATTTTGCCCATGAGGCATGGTTCGCATGTGTCAAATGATTCATAATCGAGAGACTCTAAAAGTCCATCAGCATGGAGCTTCTTCATGCGCTTGACACCAATGTGACCGAGGCGGCAGTGCCACAAGTATGTGGGACTATCGTTATCAACTTTACATCTTTTGGTATTCACGCTATGAATATGTGTAACACTACGTTCGAGATTCATTAAAAATAAACCATTGACCATCGGGGCATGACCATAAAACATATCTCTCATATAAATAGAACAACCATTATTCTCGGATTTAAATGAGTAGCCATCTCGTATTAAACGAGATCCAGATACAATGTTCATGCTCAAACTTGGCACTAAATAACAATTATTGAGGTTCAAAACTAATCCCGTAGGTAAATGTAGAGGTAGCGTGCCGACGGCGATCACATCGACCCTGGAACCATTCTCGACGCGCATCGTCACCTCGTCCTTCGTCAGTCTCCGCTTATTCCGCAGCTCCTGCTGTGAGTTACAAATATGAGCAACGGCACCGGTATCAAATACCCAGGAGTTACTACGAGTACTGGTAAGGTACACATCAATTACATGTATATGAAATATACCTTTAGTGTTGCCGGCCTTCTTATCCGCTAAGTATTTGGGGCAGTTCCGCTTCCAGTGACCCTTCCCCTTGCAATAAAAGCACTCAGTCTCAGGCTTGGGTCCATTCTTTGACTTCTTCCCGGCAACTGGCTTACCAGGCACGGCAACCTCCTTGCCGTCCTTCTTGAAGTTCTTCTTACCCTTGCCCTTCATGAACTTAGTGGTCTTATTGACCATCAACACTTGATGTTCTTTCTTGATTTCAACTTCTGCTGACTTCAGCATAGAAAGTACTTCAGGAATGGTCTTTACCATCCCCTGCATATTCTAGTTCATCACAAAGCTCTTGTAGCTTGGTGGGAGCGACTGAAGGATTCTGTCAATGACCGCCTCATCAGGGAGGTTAATATTCAGCTGGGTCATACGGTTGTGCAACCCAGACATCTTGAGTATGTGCTCACTGACAGAACTATTTTCCTCCATCTTACAACTATAGAACTTGTCGGAGATGTCATATCTCTCGACCCGGGCGTGAGCTTGAAAAACTCGTTTCAGCTCCTCGAACATCTCATATGCTCCGTGATGCTCAAAACGCTTTTGGAGCCCCGGTTCTAAGCTGTAAAGCATGCCGCACTGAACGAGGGAGTAATCATCAGCACGTGTCTGCCAAACGTTCAAATCGTCTTGCAGTGCTGGGAGAGCAGGTGGGTCACCTAACGGTGCTTCTAGGACATATTGTTTCTTGGCAGCTATGAGGATGATCCTCAGGTTCCGGACCCAGTTCGTATAGTTGCTGCCATCATCTTTCAGCTTGGTTTTCTCTAGGAACGCGTTGAAGTTCATGTTGACATGAGCGTTGGCCATTTGATCTACAAGACATATTTTGCAAAGATTTTAGACTAAGTTCATGATAATTAAGTTCATCTAATCAAATTATTTAATGAACTCCCACTCAGATTTGACATCCCCTTAGTCATCTAAGTGTTACACGATCCGAGTCGACTAGGCCGTGTCCGATCATCACGTGAGACGGACTAGTCATCGTCGGTGAACATTCTCATGTTGATCGTATCTTCCATACGACTCGTGTTCGACCTTTCGGTCTCCGTGTTCCGAGGCCATGTCTGTACATGCTAGGCTCGTCAAGTTAACCCTAAGTGTTTTGCATGTGTAAAACTGTCTTACACCCGTTGTATGCGAACGTAAGGATCTATCACACCCGATCGTCACGTGGTGCTTCGGAACGACGAACTTTAGCAACGGTGCACAGTTAGGGGAGAACACTTCTTGAAATTTTTGTAAGGGATCATCTTATTTACTACCGTCGTTCTAAGTAAACAAGATGCATAAAACATAATAAACATCACATGCAATTATATAAAGTAGTGACATGATATGGCCAATATCATATAGCTCCTTTGATCTTCATCTTTGGGGCTCCATGATCATCTTGTCACCGGCATGACACCATGATCTCCATCATCATGATCTCCATCATCGTGTCTTCATGAAGTTTTCACGCCAACGACTACTTCTACTTTTATGACTAACGCCTTTAGTAATAAAGTAAAGTAGTTTACATGGCGTTCTTCAATGACACGCAGGTCATACAAAAAATAAAGACAACTCCTATGGCTCCTGCCGGTTGTCATACTCATCGACATGCAAGTCGTGATTCCTATTACAAGAACATGATCTCATACATCACAATATATCATTCATCATTCATCACAACTTCTGGCCATATCACATCACATGACAATTGCTGCAAAAACAAGTTAGGAGTCCTCTAATTGTTGTTGCATCTTTTACGTGGCTGCAATTGGGTTCTAGCAAGAACGTTTTCTTACCTACGAATAACCACAACGTGATTTTGTCAACTTCTATTTACCCTTCATAAGGACCCTTTTCATCGAATCCGCTCCAACTAAAGTGGGAGAGACAGACAACCGCGAGCCACCTTATGCAACTAGTGCATATTAGTCGGTGGAACCGGTCTCACGTAAGCGTACGTGTAAGGTTGGTTCGGGCCGCTTCATCCCACAATACCGCTGAAGCAAGATAAGACTAGTAGCGGCAAGCAAGTTGACAAGATCTACGCCCACAACAAAATTGTGTTCTACTCGTGCAATAAAGAACTACGCATAGACCTAGCTCATGATGCCACTGTTGGGGAATGTTGCAGAAAATTAAAAATTTTCCTACGGTTTCACCAAGATCCATCTATGAGTTCATCTAGCAACGATTCATGGGAGAGTGATTGCATCTACATACCACTTGTAGATTGCATGCGGAAGCGTTCAATGGAACGGGGTTGATGGAGTCGTACTCGCTGTGATTCAGATCACCGATGACCTAGTGCCGAACGGACAACACCTCCGCGTTCAACAAACATACGGATCGGATGATGTCTCCTCCTTGTTGATCCAGCAAGGGGGAAGGAGAGGTTGATGAAGATCCAGCAGCACGACGGTGTGGTGGTGGATGCAGCAGAACTCCGGCAGGGCTTCGCTAAGCAACTACGGGAGGAGGAGGAGGTGTTGCAGGGAGGAGGGAGGCGCCAGGGCTTATTGGTCTGGCTGCCCCTCCCTCCCCTCCCTTTATATAGGGGCAAGGGAGAGGGGGGGCGCAGCCTTGCCCCTTCCTCCAAGGAAGGGGTGCGGCCAAGAGGGGGGGAGGAGTCCATCCTCCCCAAGGTACCTAGGAGGTGCCTTCCCCTTTTAGGACTCTCCCCTCTCCAAGTCTTCTTGGCGCATGGGCCTGTTGGGGCTGGTGCCCTTGGCCCACATAGGCCAAGGCGCACCCCCTACAGCCCATGTGGCCCCCCGGGGCAGGTGGACCCCCGAACCCCTTTCGGCACTCCCGGTACAATACCGATAAAGTGCGAAACTTTTCCGGCGACCAAAATAAGACTTCCTATATATAAATCTTTACCTCCGGACCATTCCGGAATTCCTCGTGATGTCCGGGATCTCATCCGGGACTCCGAACAACATTCGGTATGCTGCATACTCATATTCATACAACCCTAGCGTCACTGAACCTTAAGTGTGTAGACCCTACGGGTTCGGGAGACACGTAGACATGACCGAGACGGCTCTCGGGCAATAACCAACAGCGGGATCTGGATACCCATGTTGGCTCCCACATGCTCCTCGATGATGTCATCGGATGAACCACGATGTCGAGGATTCGATCAAACCCCGTATACAATTCCCTTTGTCAATCGGTACGTTACATGCCCAAGACTCGATCGTCGGTATCCCAATACCTCGTTCAGTCTTGTTACCGGCAAGTCACTTTACTCGTACCGTAATGCATGATCCCGTGACCAAACACTTGGTCACTTTGAGCTCATTATGATGATGCATTACCGAGTGGGCCCAGAGATACCTCTCCGTCATACGGAGTGACAAATCCCAGTCTCGATCCGTGTCAACCCAACAGACACTTTCGGAGATACCTGTAGTGCACCTTTATAGTCACCCAGTTACGTTGTGACGTTTGGTACACCCAAAGCACTCTTACGGTATCCGGGAGTTACACGATCTCATGGTCTAAGGAAGAGATACTTGACATTGAAAAAGCTCTAGCAAAACGAACTACACGATCTTGTGCTATGCTTAAGATTGGGTCTTGTCCATCACATCATTCTCCTAATGATGTGATCCCGTTGTCAATGACATCTGATGTCCATAGTCAGGAAACCATGACTATCTGTTGACCAACGAGCTAGTCAACTAGAGGCTCACTAGGGACATGTTATGGTCTATGTATTCACACGTGTATTACGATTTCCGGATAATACAATTATAGCATGAATAAAAGACAATTATCATGAACAAGGAAATATAATAATAATGCTTTTATTATTGCCTCTAGGGCATATTTCCAACAGTCTCCCACTTGCACTAGAGTCAATAATCTAGTTACATTGTGATGAATCGAACACCCATAGAGTTCTGGTGCTGATCATGTTTTGCTCACGAGAGAGGTTTAGTCAACGGATCTGCGACATTCAGATCCGTATGTACTTCGCAAATATCTATGTCTCCATCTTGAACATTTTCACGGATGGAGTTGAAACGACGCTTGATGTGCCTGGTCTTCTTGTGAAACCTGGGCTCCTTGGCAAGGGCAATAGCTCCAGTGTTGTCACAGAAGAGTTTGATCGGCCCCGACGCATTGGGTATGACTCCTAGGTCGGTGATGAACTCCTTCACCCAAATTGCTTCATGCGCTGCCTCCGAGGCTGCCATGTACTCCGCTTCACATGTAGATCCCGCCACGATGCTCTGCTTGCAGCTGCACCAGCTTACTGCTCCACCATTCAACATATACACGTATCCGGTTTGTGACTTAGAGTCATCCAGATATGTGTCGAAGCTAGCATCGACGTAACCCTTTACGACGAGCTCTTCGTCACCTCCATAAACGAGAAACATGTCCTTTGTCCTTTTCAGGTACTTCAGGATATTCTTGACCGCTGTCTAGTGTTCCTTGCCGGGATTACTTTGGTATCTTCCTACCAAACTTACGGCAAGGTTTACATCAGGTCTGGTACACAGCATGACATACATAATAGATCCTATGGCTGAGGCATAGGGGATGACGCTCATCTCTTCTTTATCTTTTGCCGTGGTCGGGCATTGAGCCGAGCTCAATCTCACATCTTGCAATACAGGCAAGAACCCCTTCTTGGACTGATCCATTTTGAACTTCTTCAAAATCTTATCAAGGTATGTGCTTTGTGAAAGACCTATGAGGCGTCTCGATCTATCTCTATAGATCTTGATGCCTAATATATAAGCAGCTTCTCCAAGGTCCTTCATTGAAAAACACTTATTCAAGTAGGCCTTAATGTTGTCCAAGAATTCTATATCATTTCCCATCAAAAGTATGTCATCTACATATAATATGAGAAATGCTACATAGCTCCCACTCACTTTCTTGTAAACGCAGGCTTCTCCATAAGTCTGCGTAAACCCAAACGCTTTGATCATCTCATCAAAGCGAATGTTCCAACTCTGAGATGCTTGCACCAGCCCATAAATGGATCGCTGGAGCTTGCATACTTTGTTAGCGTTCTTAGGATCGACAAAACCTTCCGGCTGCATCATATACAACTCTTCCTTAAGATACCCGTTAAGGAATGCCGTTTTGACGTCCATCTGCCATATCTCATAATCATAGTATGCGGCAATTGCTAACATGATTCGGACGGACTTAAGCTTCGCTACGGGAGAGAAAGTCTCATCGTAGTCAATCCCTTGAACTTGCCGATAACCCTTAGCGACAAGTCGAGCTTTATAGATGGTAATATTACCATCCGCGTCCGTCTTCTTCTTAAAGATCCATTTGTTTTCTATCGCTCGCCGATCATCGGGCAAGTCAGTCAAAGTCCATACTTTGTTTTCATACATGGATTCTATCTCGGATTTCATGGCTTCTAGCCATTTGTTGGAATCTGGGCCTGCCATCGCTTCTTCATAGTTCGAAGGTTCACCGTTGTCTAACAACATGATTTCCAGGACAGGGTTGCCGTACCACTCTGGTGCGGAACGTGTCCTTGTGGACCTACGAAGTTCAGTAGCAACTTGATCCGAAGTACCTTGATCATCATCATTATTTTCCTCTTCAGTTGGTGTAAGCATCACAGGAACATTTTCCTGAGCTGCACTACCATCCTGTTCAAGAGGTAGTACTTCATCGAGTTCTACTTTCCTCCCACTTACTTCTTTCGAGAGAAACTCCTTTTCCAGAAAGGATCCGTTCTTGGCAACAAAGATCTTGCCCTCGGATCTTAAGTAGAAGGTATACCCAATGGTTTCCTTAGGGTATCCTATGAAGACGCATTTTTCCGACTTGGGTTCGAGATTTTCAGGTTGAAGTTTCTTGACATAAGCATCGCATCCCCAAACTTTTAGAAACGACAGCTTAGGTTTCTTCCCAAACCATAATTCATACGGTGTCGTCTCAACGGATTTTGACGGTGCCCTATTTAAAGTGAATGTAGCTGTCTCTAGAGCGTATCCCCAAAATGATAGCGGTAAATAGGTAAGAGACATCATAGATCGCACCATATCTAATAGAGTGCGATTAGGACGTTCGGACACACCGTTTCGCTGAGGTGTTCCAGGCGGCGTGAGTTGTGAAACGATTCCACATTTCCTTAAGTGTGTACCAAATTCGTGACTTAAATATTCTCCTCCACGATCCGATCGTAAGAATTTTATCTTTCGGTCATGTTGATTCTCTACTTCATTCTGAAATTCCTTGAACTTTTCAAAGGTCTCAGACTTGTGTTTCATCAAGTAGACATACCCATATCTACTCAAGTCATCTGTGAGAGTGAGAACATAACGATATCCTCCGCGAGCCTCAACACTCATTGGATCGCACACATCGGTATGTATGATTTCCAACAAGTTGGTTGCTCGCTCCATTGTTCCGGAGAACGGAGTCTTGGTCATTTTGCCCATGAGGCATGGTTCGCATGTGTCAAATGATTCATAATCGAGAGACTCTAAAAGTCCATCAGCATGGAGCTTCTTCATGCGCTTGACACCAATGTGACCGAGGCGGCAGTGCCACAAGTATGTGAGTCTATCGTTATCAACTTTACATCTTTTGGTATTCACGCTATGAATATGTGTAACACTACGTTCGAGATTCATTAAAAATAAACCATTGACCATCGGGGCATGACCATAAAACATATCTCTCATATAAATAGAACAACCATTATTCTCGGATTTAAATGAGTAGCCATCTCGTATTAAACGAGATCCAGATACAATGTTCATGCTCAAACTTGGCACTAAATAACAATTATTGAGGTTCAAAACTAATCCCGTAGGTAAATGTAGAGGTAGCGTGCCGACGGCGATCACATCGACCCTGGAACCATTCTCGATGCGCATCGTCACCTCGTCCTTCGTCAGTCTCTGCTTATTCCGCAGCTCCTGCTGTGAGTTACAAATATGAGCAACGGCACCGGTATCAAATACCCAGGAGTTACTACGAGTACTGGTAAGGTACACATCAATTACATGTATATGAAATATACCTTTAGTGTTGCCGGCCTTCTTATCCGCTAAGTATTTGGGGCAGTTCCGCTTCCAGTGACCCTTCCCCTTGCAATAAAAGCACTCAGTCTCAGGCTTGGGTCCATTCTTTGACTTCTTCCCGGCAACTGGCTTACCAGGCGCGGCAACCTCCTTGCCGTCTTTCTTGAAGTTCTTCTTACCCTTGCCCTTCATGAACTTAGTGGTCTTATTGACCATCAACACTTGATGTTCTTTCTTGATTTCAACCTCTGCTGACTTCAGCATAGAAAGTACTTCAGGAATGGTCTTTACCATCCCCTGCATATTCTAGTTCATCACAAAGCTCTTGTAGCTTGGTGGGAGCGACTGAAGGATTCTGTCAATGACCGCCTCATCAGGGAGGTTAATATTCAGCTAGGTCATACGGTTGTGCAACCCAGACATCTTGAGTATGTGCTCACTGACAGAACTATTTTCCTCCATCTTACAACTATAGAACTTGTCGGAGATGTCATATCTCTCGACCCGGGCATGAGCTTGGAAAACTCGTTTCAGCTCCTCGAGCATCTCATATGCTCCGTGATGCTCAAAACGCTTTTGGAGCCCCGGTTCTAAGCTGTAAAGCATGCCGCACTGAACGAGGGAGTAATCATCAGCACGTGTCTTCCAAACGTTCAAATCGTCTTGCAGTGCTGGGAGAGCAGGTGGGTCACCTAACGGTGCTTCTAGGACATATTGTTTCTTGGCAGCTATGAGGATGATCCTCAGGTTTCGGACCTAGTTCGTATAGTTGTTGCCATCATCTTTCAGCTTGGTTTTCTCTAGGAACGCGTTGAAGTTCATGTTGACATGAGCGTTGGCCATTTGATCTACAAGACATATTTTGCAAAGATTTTAGACTAAGTTCATGATAATTAAGTTCATCTAATCAAATTATTTAATGAACTCCCACTCAGATTTGACATCCCCTTAGTCATCTAAGTGTTACACGATCCGAGTCGACTAGGCCGTGTCCGATCATCACGTGAGACGGACTAGTCATCGTCGGTGAACATTCTCATGTTGATCGTATCTTCCATACGACTCGTGTTCGACCTTTCGGTCTCCGTGTTCCGAGGCCATGTCTGTACATGCTAGGCTCGTCAAGTTAACCCTAAGTGTTTTGCATGTGTAAAGTTGTCTTACACCCGTTGTATGTGAACATAAGGATCTATCACACCCGATCATCACGTGGTGCTTCGGAACGACGAACTTTAGCAACGGTGCACAGTTAGGGGAGAACACTTCTTGAAATTGTTGTAAGGGATCATCTTATTTACTACCGTCGTTCTAAGTAAACAAGATGCATAAAACATAATAAACATCACATGCAATTATATAAAGTAGTGACATGATATGGCCAATATCATATAGCTCCTTTGATCTTCATCTTCGGGGCTCCATGATCATCTTGTCACCGGCATGACACCATGATCTCCATCATCGTGTCTTCATGAAGTTGTCACGCCAACGACTACTTCTACTTTTATGACTAACGCGTTTAGTAATAAAGTAAAGTAGTTTACACGGCGTTCTTCAATGACACGCAGGTCATACAAAAAATAAAGACAACTCCTATGGCTCCTGCCGGTTGTCATACTCATCGACATGGAAGTCGTGATTCCTATTACAAGAACATGATCTCATACATCACAATATATCATTCATCATTCATCACAACTTCTGGCCATATCACATCACATGACAATTGCTGCAAAAACAAGTTAGGAGTCCTCTAATTGTTGTTGCATCTTTTACGTGGCTGCAATTGGGTTCTAGCAAGAACGTTTTCTTACCTACGAATAACCACAACGTGATTTTGTCAACTTCTATTTACCCTTCATAAGGACCCTTTTCATCGAATCCGCTCCAACTAAAGTGGGAGAGACAGACACCCGCCAGCCACCTTATGCAACTAGTGTATATTAGTCGGTGGAACCAGTCTCACGTAAGCGTACGTGTAAGGTTGGTCCGGGCCGCTTCATCCCACAATACCGCTGAAGAAGGATAAGACTAGTAGCGGCAAGCAAGTTGACAAGATCTACGCCCACAACAAAATTGTGTTCTACTTGTGCAATAGAGAACTACGCATAGACCTAGCTCATGATGCCACTGTTGGGGAATGCTGCAGAAAATTAAAATTTTTCCTACGGTTTCACCAAGATCCATCTATGAGTTCATCTAGCAACGAGTCATGGGAGAGTGATTGCATCTACATATCACTTGTAGATCGCGTGCGGAAGCGTTCAATGGAACGGGGTTGATGGAGTCGTACTCGCTGTGATTCAGATCACCGATGACCTAGTGCCGAACGGACAGCACCTCCGCGTTCAACACACGTACGGAGCGGATGATGTCTCCTCCTTCTTGATCCAGCAAGGGGGAAGGAGAGGTTGATGAAGATCCAGCAGCACGACGGTGTGGTGGTGGATGCAGCAGAACTCCGGCAGGGCTTCGCTAAGCAACTACGGGAGGAGGAGGAGGTGTTGCAGGGAGGAGGGAGGCGCCAGGGCTTATTGGTCCGGCTGCCCCTCCCTCCCCTCCCTTTATATAGGGGAAAGGGAGAGCGGGGGGGGGGGGCAGCCTTGCCCCTTCCTCCAAGGAAGGGGTGCGGCCAAGAGGGGGGGAGGAGTCCATCCTCCCCAAGGCACCTAGGAGGTGCCTTCCCCTTTTAGGACTCTCCCCTCTCCAAGTCTTCTTGGTGCATGGGCCTGTTGGGGCTGGTGCCCTTGGCCCACATAGGCCAAGGCGCACCCTCTACAGCCCATGTGGCCCCCCGGGGCAGGTGGACCCCCCCGGTGGACCCCCGGACCCCTTTCGGCACTCCCGGTACAATACCGATAAAGTGCGAAACTTTTCCGGCGACCAAAATAAGACTTCCTATATATAAATCTTTACCTCCGGACCATTCCGGAATTCCTCGTGATGTCCGGGATCTCATCTGGGACTCCGAACAACATTCGGTATGCTGCATACTCATATTCATACAACCCTAGCATCACCGAACCTTAAGTGTGTAGACCCTACGGGTTCGGGAGACACGTAGACATGACCGAGACGGCTCTCGGGCAATAACCAACAGCGGGATCTGGATACCCATGTTGGCTCCCACATGCTCCTCGATGATGTCATCGGATGAACCACGATGTCGAGGATTCGATCAAACCCCGTATACAATTCCCTTTGTCAATCGGTACGTTACCTGCCCAAGACTCCATCGTCGGTATCCCAATACCTCGCTCAGTCTTGTTACCGGCAAGTCACTTTACTCGTACTGTAATGCATGATCCCGTGACCAAACACTTGGTCACTTTGAGCTCATTATGATGATGCATTACCGAGTGGGCCCAGAGATACCTCTCCGTCATACGGAGTGACAAATCCCAGTCTCGATCCGTGTCAACCCAACAGACACTTTCGGAGATACCTGTAGTGCACCTTTATAGTCACCCAGTTACGTTGTGACGTTTGGTACACCCAAAGCACTCTTACGGTATCCGGGAGTTACACGATCTCATGGTCTAAGGAAGAGATACTTGACATTGAAAAAGCTCTAGCAAAACGAACTACACGATCTTGTGCTATGCTTAAGATTGGGTCTTGTCCATCACATCATTCTCCTAATGATGTGATCCCATTGTCAATGACATCTAATGTCCATAGTCAGGAAACCATGACTATCTGTTGACCAACGAGCTAGTCAACTAGAGGCTCACTAGGGACATGCTATGGTCTATGTATTCACACGTGTATTACGATTTCCGGATAATACAATTATAGCATGAATAAAAGACAATTATCATGAACAAGGAAATATAATAATAATGCTTTTATTATTGCCTCTAGGGCATATTTCCAACAGTTAGGGATCGCAACACATGTGAATCAGGAGAGAATGAATTGAGACAATGAGGATGGTTCGGTGGTACACACATGTCATTTTGTTTTTACTTTTCAGCGTGCTAAAGGGTAAATAGGACTTTTCATGTCCCACTTGACGGTGTTAACAACAAAACCCGACGGAAGTGCCATGTAAGTAGAAAACAAAGTTTTAGTGTCAAAAAGGAAAAACAAAATAAGTTGGGTCAAAAAAGGAAGCAGATCTTAAAATAGGGTAAAATGAGGAAATTCTCGTTGTTCTATATTCAACTGAAAATAAATTGCGTTTTAGTCACAAATTCCACCCAATAAAAATGTGACACATGTATGCATTTTTATCAAAGTTCTAATAGTGAGCTATAGCCCAGCTATAGCGTTTTGGAGCCTCGGCGTTACAGCTAGGCAGTTTTTGCCTTGTAGGAAAAAAACCGCTAATAGCTCCGCTAAGAAGGGTTTA
Source organism: Triticum aestivum (assembly GCF_018294505.1). NCBI lineage: Eukaryota > Viridiplantae > Streptophyta > Magnoliopsida > Poales > Poaceae > Triticum > Triticum aestivum. The sequence continues at coordinate 681,503,240 of NC_057813.1, read as the reverse complement.
GCGCTAAATCCTGGGACCTCATTTTTTTTTTGAGGCAACTTTAGCGTTTGTTTCCGGCAGCCCCGGCCCAAATTTTCGGCCCAAATCAAAAGCACCCGCGGTCCAAATAATTCCTAAGCCTACCCATCCGCGACCCTCAGTTGCTGCTCCTCGTGCCTAGCCACAAGAAAGGAGGGTTGATGCGGCTTCTTGCTACTCTTTGCGTCGCTTCGCTAGCTGTTACTATGGCTGCTCCCAGCCAGGAAGACGATGACGTCCCAGTCCCAGCCACCTCAGGCTGCTCCATTGCATCATTTTTTCCTCTTCTTACCTCCTCTGCTTACTCATTTTTTTCCTAATCTTTGATTTGTTTCCGGTGCTAGCTGTTACTTGTATGAATGTATGAAATGATGTCATTCCCAACCAGAGCCATGGCGAGTAGTTGTTATATGTGACTGGAATATATATCTATGACATATACATGCCATATACTATATGATGCCTCATTGTATCATTATTTTTTTATTTTTTCATGATTTAGAAAAACGCTAAATAGGGTTATAGCCCGCTATAGTTTTGCTAGCTGCTTGACGGGCCGCCACTATTTAAAACATTGATTTTTATTGGCAAAAACCAGCAAATAATGCATGTCTCTATGTCTGTAGTGCATGAGCTAATAAATAAAGAACTTAAAAAGAATACATATTTCGGGAAAAAAAGGCAATCATGATGTAATAAATATACCGAAGACTACCAAACTTGTAGTTATAAAAATGAGTCTATAATTACACCGTATATTGTAAAAAACACAACAACAACGCACTGTAATTTACAGTGCAATTCACTGTAATTATACTGTAATATTAGTTAGTTTGAATTATTTAAACTACAATGTCAATAGCAATACTGTAATTACACAGAGCTAATTCGAACGACATAAACTATAATATAAATTGCACTATTGTAACTACACTAAATTAGTTTGAAGTTAATATTTATCTTGCAATATAACTAGTTGATAAGTATGCTTAGCAAATAATAAGAATGAGACACTGTAAATACAAACTTTTTTAGACTGTAAAGCATAGATTAGCACCATGTAATTTACAGAAGATTACATGAACTACTTTGAATATACAATATTTATCTCACAGTATAACTATTTAATAAAACATGTTTAGGAAATTGCAAACAAAAAATCCATAAAATGAGACATTTCAATTAAATTTTATGTGTAATTTTGCATGTTTCTAACCCAACGGTATTTAGCTATTCTCCTTACACTGCAGTTTGAGCAAAAACACATGACAATAAGTGTAAATTTGACCAAAAAATTGTAAGATATGAACTAAAACAACAATAAATTTGACGAAATATGTTTTTAACGGGATTTTCACTCGGGACTATCAGGATAATTCATAACAACATCTTACGAAGTAGATCCATTTCTTAATGTACGTTCAAGAAAAGTATATATCGCTACCTCTGAAAACTTAAAAAATGAAATGATTTTGCTGATATGAGACTAACTACTTGAATTTTCTATGGGACACACAAACATTAGGTGAGCTGCTGCAGTCCCACAAAGTGCTTTGAGGTAAAAACAAAGCCAAAAAAATGTAGGTACTTTGCTGTTTTATTTCGCACAACAACAGAACCAAGTATGTAGTTGTCAGAGAGACACAAGTCACTAAACACAAAGCTTCTGCGGAGAAACATTACGACTTTCTACTAACTAGTATATTTACCTTGGCAGTTGACACTTCACACCCATCTTAATTTTCAGGGGTTTCACCACCAGACCCATTTTTTTGTACTTTATTAATTCGTACTCCCCTGGACAACCATAGACGAGTAATAATGTCAGTGATGTCATTCAGCGTACGAGGAACAGCAACTGGTGAGGCCGACACCCCTCTAGTTTATCTTAAGAGCAACCTAATCCTTATGAAAATTATTAGCCAAATGGAATCAGGAATATTAGATTGATAACATTCAGAGATATTCAAACTTATCCTTTCTTGAGCTCTACCAATGGTTGCAAACAGAGAAAATCGATCACGGCGAAACTATTCCTTGCATGCTTCTTCAAGCAGGCAGCAGCAAGCTGGATGGTTAACCATAATCAAATCATTACCAGGTTTTTCCAATCTTAACGGCAGTTGCAGTTGGAAGAGTTACCTGATTATCAAGTCCTTGCATGATCATCAGGGAGACAGCACCATGCTACCGGCAGACGGAAAGTCTTATTATTTCAGCCCGTCCCCGATACGAATGTCAACCATGCCTAACCAACTGTTTGACAGTTTTCCCATTTTTAAAGACAGTGGCAGTTGGACGAGCTATCGATCGACTACCAAACAATAATCATGTTGAAGTAGGACCCAACGGAACATCAACATGTATGCATGGACAGGAACGAGTCGTGCTCCTTTATTCAGTTACCCATGTACAGGGCATCGAAATGTACAAATAGAACGAAACTAATTGCAGTTCTATAATCACATGTACGTACACACTACGCAACCTAATCCATTTCTCAGGTTGCTTTTCATTTTCTTTTTGCGATCTATTTATCAATCATGGCAGCACAGAGTACTCTAGAGGTAATAAAAATTACAACCAAATTCATTGACCGCCTAGCGACGACTAAAATCACTGGAGTGAGCCGAAGGCGCTCCACCATCATCGCCTCTCCCTCACCGGAGCCGGGCAAACCTTGTTGTAGTAGACAGTCGGAAAGTCGTTGTGCTAAGACCCCAAAGGACCAGCGCACCAGAGCAACAACCATCGCTGATGAGAGAGTTATACATCGGAAAGATCAAACCTATAAGCACAGGAGCGAAGACGAACACAAACTGGATCCAAACAGATCCACCGAGGACCAGCACCAACCGAATCCCGCGAGATCCGACGGAGACACGCCTCCACACACCTTGCGACGACGCTATTCGCACCATCAGGACGGGGATCGGACGTGGAAGCCATTATTTCTACTCAGGGACATCGCCATCGCTACACAGCCCCATCCAAGACGTGGATTGTAACAAAAACGAGAACGGGGTCCCTCCCGCCAGCGGGGTGCCGATATCCTCCGCACCTCCATGGCCCAAAGGCCACCGGAGGTGGGGTGAATCGGCGGCAGCGCCGGCAGGAGAAGGAAGAGACTTTTGGAGGAGTAAAGGAGGTCTACAACAATTTGGTACAATGGACTTCATCTCTCATGCAGTTGAAGTACTACGAAACACTAATTAAGCAAAGAATCAATAGTGATAATCAGTGTTTATTCTGCTGCATAGGCCAGAACATGCTGATGTCTCTGTTGTTCACCTCCTGACGCGGCCTTGCGTTCTTCTCCATTTCCTGCAAGGTGGAAGGAAGAAAATCAGTCCAAGTTTTCCTTTCTTTCTTAAAACCCCCTCAATCAAATGTTAGGGCACGGTTGAGTGGAGATCAACCGAGCTGGAGGCAGCTTTCATGTCGCTTTGGCATTTTAGCCATGTTTTTGGTCAACCGAATTAAAGACAGAGTTTAGTGCACCAGGAGGGTAGGGATCAGTACATCGAGTAGAAATGCTCGCTTCCATGAAGAGGATTCGAGGAAACAGAATGAAACTCTATTGGGAAAAAGAAAATCTTACGTCGTGGACGGCCTCTTGGAGAAGCTCCAGCTGATGCCACGACACGGTACGAACCTGTTGAGCCAGAGAGAACCTTAAGAAAGAATCAATTCCCTCACCATTTACTCCCTAAAAAAAACCTCAACATGCATGCACCAACCATATGATGTAACAGTACTTTCACGAAAAAGAATTCTATAAGACCAGGTCTCACTGGTTAGCAGATGAGACCTGCCCTGATGAATGCCACGTGTCATCCATCAGGGCGGGTCTCACCTGCTTTATATGAGACCAAAGTGAAGAAAATATATTACTACTATATCACCGTGCCAACGGCCAAGCTAGCTAGAGAAAACAATGACTGCGGGAAGGAAACCTACCCGCTTGACGATGGTCCAGATGACCCCTTGGGTCCATGGCGGGGTGGTGAGGGAGCCATGTAGCGGTAGTACACGCTGGCCCTCCCCCTGGCGCCCCTGGCGTCCACCACGCCCACCATCTCCTCCCTCTCTGGCTGCTTCGCGATCACTCCTGGTATGGCTCCAGCTTGTGCAGGAAGGCGTCGCGGGCGCCGATCTCGTAGAAGACGCCGATGACGGCGGTCTTGTTCTGGGCGCTCTGGTGCACCATGTGCAACTCTATGTCGTACCGGCGGCCGTTGACGCTGTGCTCCGTGGGCGCGTGCCAGTGCAGCTGCCGGAGGTGGTACGCCGTGTCGTTGATGGACACGCTCCCGGCGTCGCCCTCGAACCGCACCATGATGTCGTGGCGGCGGTTGACGATGGAGGCGTTGGCGGGTGCGTAGGAGTGGTTGAGGTGGCCAAGGCGGCGCACCAGGGTCACGCGCGGGCCGGCGAGGTCGATGAGCGACTGCATCTCCCCCTCGCCGCACGCCGACCACTCCTCCTTGATCTCGCCCCAGTGCGACGGCCCGTTCTCCGCGTCCACTGAGTAGCTGAACTCCTCCTCGTGCTCTGCAACGGACATGAATCATCAAGCCATGAGGGCACGGGTTCATCGGAAGGGATTATATTGATGAATGAATGGATGGATCGATCAGCGGGCGGAGGGCGACTGAGTTAAGCGTGCCGGTTTGCTGCTGGGCTCTGGCTGCAGGGACGGCCGAGAGGATGATGGAGGCGGAGAAGAGGAGCGCCGCCGATGCCGAGACGGCGAGGCCTGAAGGTCCCGACATGGATGCATGTTGTGCATCTCCTCCTAGTCTTTGCTGCCTCTTTGGTCTGCTCGCCGAGCTGATGAGTCGTGTGTTGGGCTGGTGCTGCATATATACTACGAGGAGAATGGCACGAGTCAGGCGCACTGTTTTTCTTTTTTTAACATCAGTACAGACACAAGCGCTTATATACACACGCATACACTCATCCCTATGAACGCACACACGCACATCCTACTTCTATGAGCACCTCCGAAAGACTGAGCTGGCATATCATCTTGAAATTTACGAAATCACCGTAGGCACCTCGTCGTCGACGGGAACGTCTCCTCCCACTAAATGCGCATCGCCGGAAATCCTGAAATAAATCCAGGAATAAATGCGAGCACCAGGATTTGAACTCTGATGGGTTGGGTATACCACAGTCCCTCTAACCATCCAACCACAGGTTGGTTCGCAGTCAGACGCACTGTTTTGGGAGCGGCCAGGAATTGAACTAGAGATCTGAAAGATCGCGGCAGTGGTTGGTGCGTGTGAACAGCCACTACGTTAGGGGAGGATTACTGATTTAAGAGAGTTAAAAGTTTATCTATATCAACTTCGAAATATTTGAATTCAAAATTTGATTTAAAAATTCGTCCGAATTTTTTTCGGTATTTCGTAGTAACCGTGAATTTCGGTGCCCCTCGAGAAAAAAGGACCGCTTGGGATCCAAAACCTTGGTCAGGTGTGCCCGGCCGCGTTAGGTAACTTTTTTTTAACACAGTACAGACGCAAGCGCTCATATACACGCGCATACACTCACTCCTATGAACGCACACACGCACACCTACCCCTATGAGCACCTCCGAAAGACTGAGTCGGCATATCATCTTGAAATTTACGAAGTCACCGTAGCCACCTCGTCGTCGACGAGAACGTCTCCACCCACTGAATGTGCATCGCCGGAAATCCTAAAATAAATACAGGAATAAATGCGAGCACCAGGACTTAACCCTGATGGACTGGTCCAACCAGAGGTTGGTTCGCCCGCGTTAGGTAACTTGAAGCTAACCTGCTACGTACGTGCGTCGTAGGTACTGACATACACACATCAAAATTTAGAGCTAATATAAGAACATCCGAGATGTGTTCTGGTTGTCCTCGACTCACTAGTAGAAAAAAGGCCTAATATGAAGCACATTAATCCCGGTTTGTAACAAAGCCGACACTAATATGATCATTAGTGCCGGTCCAAACGGCTAGGGGGACGGAGAACATTAGTACCGGTTCGTGGCGACCCTTTAGTATCGATTTGAGCCACAAACCGGTATTAAAGTGGCTGTTGCAGGCTGTAGTCAGGCTGGGGGCCCATCGGTACCTTTAGTATCGGTTCATGCCACAAACCGATACTAGAGGTTCCTAGTTGACAATGGCTTTTTAGTCTCACCTCGCTCCGCTAACAAAGTTTTTACCACCTTAAATATGTTACTTCTCAAACTATCACAACCACTTGGTCTTCATTGAACTCTATGTATAGAATTTGTGACCGCAATATGAGTCTTCTCCGGTTCCTACCGGAGAGGACTCATATTGACAATTCAGATTGTACACAAAAAAATCATTGATGATCAATGTATTTTTGATGTATTTCTCTGTAGCAGTAGTGCGTTTTGGCTGAAAGGCGGTACTGATCAATATATTTTACGTATATTTTTTCATGTTTACACAAGAGCCGGTTCGAACTGGACAATCTCTTTTGAAGTATCAGGGTTTGGGACGAAAACTCATCTGTTACACCGGCTATTCAATATTTTAATAACTTAGTACAACTCCAGACTTTTTTTGCGTTCAGATGCACAATTCAAATCCACGTCATCAACTTTCAACCCTTTCTGACATAATTTGCTATTTTTGATGCATTTACTGATTTGTTTTTAAAGCTAAATCACCGTGAAAGTGTTAAAACAGTACAAAACGAACTCTGAAAAGGTTGAAACTTTGCAAGGTATCATTATTTCACCCACATAGCATGTGCAAAAAAATAGAGAGGGTTACGACAAAAACTGGATGCACTTCGTGTACAAACTGGACAATCTCTTTCGAAGTACCAGGGTTTCGGACAAAAACTCATCAGTTACACCGGCTATTTAATATTTTAATAACTTAGTACAACTCCGGACTTTTTTTGCATTCAGATGCACAATTCAAATCTACGCCATCAACTTTCAACCCTTTCTGATATAATTTGCTATTTTTTATGCATTTACTGATTTGTTTTCAGAGCTAAATCACCGTGAAAGTGAAAAACAGTATAAAATGAACTATGAAAAGGTTGAAACTTGGCAAGGTATTATCATTTCACCTGCATAGCATGTGCAAAAAAGTAGAGAGGGTTACAGCAAAAACTGGATGCACTTTGTGTACAAACTGGACAATCTCTTTCGAAGTATCAGGGTTTCGGATGAAAACTCATCTGTTACACCGGCTATTTAATATTTGAATAACTTAGTACAACTCCGGACTTTTTTTGCGTTCAGATGGACAATTCAAATTCACTTCATCAACTTTCAACTAAGGATGGCAATTTTATCCACGGACATGGATACCCGCGGATATCTAACCCGAACGGATAGGGTTTGGGTACATTTTTACGCCCATGGGCAGTGCCTGAATCCGACCCGATTACTTATGGATAGGGCATGGATATAATTATGTATCCGTGGATATACCTGAACCCGACCCGATAGTATTACATGTGTGGCAAAATTGGGTGATCCCCACTATCCCATTTTCCAATGTATTTTTCTTTATAAAAAGGTGAAAAAGAAATTTTGCAATCCCTCCCCAATCCCCACGGTAACTTACTCCACCTCTTCTCATTCTTTTATGTCCTTGATAAATGACTCGCAATTAAGCATCATATCTACTTACTCCTCTAGTAGCCCTAGATGCAGCCGCCGGCGCCTCCAGCCTTACCTCTCCCATGTTATTCTGTGAGAATCTAAGAGATTATTTTGACATTGTGCACTTGTGCTATGTCATTTTGCTAGAATTTGAGAGCTTATGTCAATGTTGTGCTACGTCTTATGTATACGTGTTGAGAGAACCCGACGAATATCCATATTCAATGGATATCCATCGGGTTTGGACATGGACATCATTTCCCGCCCATGGATTTTTTCATGGACGGGCAAATAATGTCTTCATGGATTTGGATTTGAAATTGTTCAACCCGAGCCGAACCCGACCCATTGCCATCCTTACTTTCAATCTTTTTTGACATAATTTGCTATTTTCATGCATTTACTGATTTGTTTTCAGAGCTAAATCACCGTAAAAGTGAAAAGCAGTACTAAGTGAACACTGAAAAGGTTGAAACTTGGTAAGGTATCATCATTTCACCCGCATAGCATGTGCAAAAGAGTAGAGAGGGTTACGGCAAAAACTGGATGCACTTTGTGTACAAACTAGACAATCTCTCTCGAAGTATCAGGGTTTCGGACGAAAACTCATCAGTTACACCGGCTATTCAATATTTTAATAACTTAGTACAACTCCGGACTTTTTTTTCCGTTCAGATGCACAATTCAAATCCACATCATCACTTTTAACCCTTTCTGACATAATTTGCTATTTTCGATGCATTTACTGATTTGTTTTCAGAGCTAAATCACCGTGAAAGTGAAAAGCAGTACAAAATAAACTCTGAAAAGGTTGAAACTAGGCAAGGTATCATCATTTCACCCGCATAGCATGTGCGAAAAAGTAGAGAGGGTTACAGCAAAAACTGGAGGCACTTCGTGTACAAACTGGACAATCTCTTTCGAAGTATCAGGATTTCGGACGAAAACTCATCTGTTACACCGGTTATTCAATATTTTAATAACTTAGTACAAATCCGGACTTTTCTATTCAGATGCACATTTCAAATCCACGTCATCAATTTTCAACCCTTTCTGACATAATTTGCTATTTTTGATGCATTTACTGATTTGTTTTCAGAGCTAAATCACCGTGAAAGTGAAAAGTTGTACTAAATGAACTCTGAAAAGGTTGAAACTTGGCAAGGTATCATCATTTCACACGCACAGCATGTGCAAAAAAGTAGAGAGAATTACGACAAAAACTGAATGCACTTCATGTACAAACTGGACAATCTCTTTCGAAGTATCAGGGTTTCGGACGAAAACTCATCTGTTACACAGGTTATTCAATATTTTAATAACTTAGTACAACTCCAGACTTTTTTGCGTTCATATGCACAATTCAAATCCACGTCATCAACTTTCAACCCTTTCTGACATATTTTTCTATTTTTGATGCATTTACTCATTTGTTTTCAGAGATAAATCATCGTCAAAGTGAAAAGAACTACAAAATAACCTGAAAAATCACTACAAATTTGAATATAACGATAAAGCACACTAATATTAAACATAAGAAACTCTAAATACAGCAAAAAACTACTCAGAAATAAATAGAAGAAAATATATAAATCACAAAAGAAAAAAACTATATGAAAAAAATTATTTCCGCGCTGTCCAGTGGGCCTGCTCGTCCTTGGGCGTGCTTATACAGTCCCATAAGGCCCAGCAGGCTTATAGGGCAGCACGACAAATTTAGGCCTAGAGGTCTGCATTAGATAGGAGCTCGAAGGAGCAGCCGCGGCTGGGTTTATAAACCAGTGCGACTGCTCTTCGCTCGGCGATGTGAGACTAAACATTGTGGACCGCGGAAATGGAGCGCACCCCCTTTTGTACCGCTTCGTGGATCCAACCGGTACTAAAGGGTGTCTCATTAGTACCGGGTGGAGCCACGAACCGGTACCAAAGGGGGTCTCTTCCCGCCGCTTTGCCTGGCCAAATTTAACCTTTAGTACCGGTTCGTGGCTAAAACCGGTAATAAAGGCCTCCCCTATATAACCAGCACTTATGAAAATTTTCAGTTATCATCCATCTTCATCACGCCCCGTCCCCGTGTGCGCCGTCCCCGTCGGCATCGTCGCCGCCCCGTCCGTGCGCCGCCCCCGTCGCCCTCGTCGTCCCCCCCCCCCCCCCCCCCCCCCGCTGTAAGATCGATTGCCGCTCGCCGGCGGCCTCCTGCACACACACACACGCGCGCGCGCGCGCGCACACACACACACAAATGTTTAATGTCAAAATGTTAGATTATATAAATATTAGATTATATAAGAATTAGATAATGTTAGATGAGTTAGTTTTTTATACTTTTAGTTATAGATGAATTTATATTAATGTTAGATGAATTAATATGTACTAAATTTAGGTATATGAGATTTGATCACCTAATTAAATTTTAGTATATAGAACTAGCTACTTCATTTTTAGTAAGAAAATTAATAGAACTAGTTTAATTGAATTAGGAGCTATACTTTATTTAGGTATATTTTTAGTAAGTGCTTAGTTGAATTAATTAGTTGAACTAGCTAGTTGAATTAATAGAACTAGTTTAATTAGTTGAATTAATATATAACTAATAAGTGTTTAATGTTTCACCTATGAACATAGAAAATGTCGCCTGACGACGAAAACGATTTCATTATGTGCGAAGACTGCAAAGACCAACGCGGTCTGTGCGACAAAAATTTCCTAGTTGATGATAGGCGCTTCAGCATCAAGCTGGATGAGACCTTCGAAATGGATACAGTAAATCACAATGACAAGTCTTTTTTCGTAATTAAGCATGACTTATATATGATGCTTCATTTGCCTCAACTTATTATTTTAAATTTTCACTATTCTACTAGCGTATCCCCTGCCATGCAAGAATTTTTATCTTGGATAAGATAGGTTTCAGTCGTAACAAAACTATGGAGGTAACGAGAGTTTACTTGAAGACCGAGCATGGTTATACCTTCAATGTCAAATTATACAATCAAGAAACCTACATCCATTTTGAATGCAAAACTTGGCAAGCACTATGCAAGGCTTATGCATTTGAGCCTGATATGTTTATCACCTTTGATATTCGTCCCGAAGATGATATTGAAGGTAATAGAGACATTTGGGTCGATGTCCAGATGCCTCTAGTTCTATCATTATGTGAGTTTGTCATGCCATATTTATGTTCGATATTGTTTTTTCAAAAATAGTTGACAACTAATTTTTATTGACAGCTTATTTCCATTCAAGCAAACATGTCCAGTGCTTGGTAGACAGGACCGTCCACTGTCCCCGGGTTGAACTAAACTGTGAGGAGATAAGTCAATATGTTTCATGGCTTGAGGATCTTGATGCTGTCAAGAGAAATTATTTTCCTAGACTTGCAAATCTTAGTACTCAAAACGTGCGGCCAATAGTGTTCGTATTGAACTACGGTCACATATATTTAGGAAGGATGGTAAGATTTTTACTATTTGTCCTCAGTGCATCTTTTGCATACATTATTTTTTAAGCTAAACTTCATGTTGCTAAGTATGATACTATACAATGTTTTTTTCAACAGGGACTCCCGATGATAGTTGTGCCTCAGTAGATCTCGACTAACGGTCGCATGTCAATTGTTAGCTTACGGCCAAGACATCCTACATTGCACCACGAGTGCATTTAGGATTTCTAGAACCGAGGAATTCTTAATAGTGAAAGACTGGAGCAAAATTGTGAATGATCGCAGAGAAGTACTAGGAGTCAACAAGCAGAAGCGCAACCCATGATTAGTAGACAGGTTCATCTGCATGCTCCAATATGATGAATCAGGAGAGCTACACATGTTCTATGCCATTTTACCTGAGAGAGAGCAGCATGACTGATTAGCATGCTCTTAGTACTTGTCCTCTCGTGTCCGTGTTCTTCGTCCTGAACTTAATCTCAAAGAGTGATCATGTTGAACTCGATGATATCTTTCCTTCTGGTAAAAAGTGAATGTTTCTTCTTTAAGCTGGTATTGGTGGTGATTAGATAGCGGTAATGACTATGATGATGAAATAGTGGTAATGGCGACTATAATGATTTTTAGCTAACTAGTATACCGTTAACTTGTTGGTGATGATATATATGATGCAATAGTTTTTATATTACTATGATGATGATGAGTTATTATATCATTTATGAAAGAAACCGCAGATTAGTTTCAACTGGATGGATCCTAGCTAGTTAAGTGATCAAGTATATGCCATATCCATATTAATTACTTGTTCACCTAATATAAGTGATCAAGTAATATATATGGATATGGCATATATACATTGTCACTTAGCTAGGATCCATGCATGCATCCAGTTGAAACTAATCTGCGGTACTTTCACCTAATAATTTAGCAACTCATTATAATATAAAAACAATCTCTAAATTAAATTGAAAACACAAAACTAAAGGAAAAAGGAAAAATAAAACCAAAACCCCCCGAACATTTAGTACCGGTTGGTGTTACCAACCGGTACTATAGGTCTCCCCGCATCCGGCCCTAGCTCGTGCCACGTGGTGGCACTTTAGTGGTGGTTTGTGATGAACCGGTACTAAGGGGGGGGGGGACCTTTAGTCCCCACCCTTTAGTGCCGTTTACACAACCGGCACTAAAAGCCCTTACGAGCCGGTGCAATAGCCCGGTTCTGCACTAGTGACTCTTAACTAAATCGATGTGTTGCATTAGGAGCTAATAAAAAAAGCCGAGATTGATGTGGCAGAATTAATCTTGAACTGGTGTAAAAAGCATAGCTCCACAATACAGTGCAAATCACGTTTGTATACGGAAGCGGCCCTCACTAGGCCTGCCTGTGTGGCGTGGGTCTTATTATCTTTTCTGGATATTTTACAGAATTTTTTCCTTAAAATTTTGAGTTTCATTTGCTGACTGATGATCGATGGGTTAAAATTGGTCAACATGGAGGGGAGGGTTGAATCCTGGCCTGTTTTAAGAATTTGGGGCTGTAATGTAAATGATATTGGAGTTGGGGCTATAAATTTGACTAGAGCAAAAGTTGAGGATTGAAATATACACTTCTCCCTTTTTTTGAAAAAGAGGGACACAAATCTACTATAAAGTTTATAAGGAATACAATGCATCACAAACACAACAAGAAGTACATTGGGGACCCTACACCGTTGAGCGGCAACTACCACCACTAGAACGAGTGGTCGGTGCGCTGCTCTCATTGCTCCCCTACCAAAGGTAGTTTTCACTTGTCGATGATACCCGAGAAATCTTCACGCACGTGCCTAAGGACATGCGCCTCAGAGTCGCAGTTGCTGCCATTGAACACTTTAATCGTTCTGAAGTGCTTGACACCATATTTCACCATCACGCACATACGGCGAATAAACCCTAACCTCACCGCCCCAAGGAGATGACAAAGATCTATGTTGGATCTTCGTTGACTCCATCCTGATGGATGAATTTGAGAAGAACTAGAGCCTAAAAAACCAACTTGAAGATGAAGCGCCACCAACCCTCGAAGGCTCGAACGCCGTCCCTCAGAGAAATAAAGGTAACCTAAACTACTAGCTCGAGCTGAGGCATTGGGATCCCCATCCCCGGCATTGGACGTCGCTGGCAAAGCTTTGGTGGATGAGTGCCCTAACCGCCGCAGTCGCTAGAGGGAAAGAGGAACCCTAACTAACGTACTGGTATCTTATACATGGTTTATACTACTATTTAACACGTATAATCCAAAAATTGAGTTTGATATTACTATCCGACGAATAGAAAGTCCAGTACATCAATTATTAGGCCACAAATATCTCATGGATACTAGTAGTATAGTATATTAATGAAATATTTTATGCATACGATAATCATATAGTAGTTTTCACCGCTGCAAACGACCAAGTAAAGTAGCCCAAATAGTGGAGTAATTAAGTGAAGAGGAAAAACAACAAAAGACTTAGACTTAAGCAGCTGCACATGAAGATAAAAAACAGTTCTACTGGGACATGCTCTGACATGTCTACTCGAAGGCCCATAGGTTCTCCTTTTTGATCTCCGCCTCCTCCTCCGGCGTGAAGTCGCACTCGATGTTGAACGTCTTGCGTATCTGCTCGACCGTCTCTATCGCAGGGGCGTTTTCCACGACATGCAACAGGAGTTGAAGCTGGCCTTTCGTGGCTTTGAATCCCGTGACATGCATATTCTTCAGGTTTAGGTATTTGTGTTCGGATTGTGGAATGTCTTGTCTCGAAGGCCCCTTGTTTGCAAACCACATCGTGCAAGTGCCATCAAACTGCGAAAGTAAAAACATACCGTTAGAGCCACATCAGAACAATCGAGCGAACCAACACTAAGCATCCTTAACAAATACAGTTCCTTTGTTACCTACTCCCACCGTAAACAAATATAAGAGTATTTAGATCACTACTTAGTGATCTAAACGCTCTTATATTTGTTTACGGAGGGAGTACAAAGTTGATCCGACAAGAAAATACTCACATGTACTTCCAAGTGTTCAATAAACGGAGCAACCCTCAAAAGGGGAACCAAGTAGAGAATCTTGTCGTCATGTTTATGATACACGGCCAATATTATCTGCAGATGCTTGAGCTGCGGGAACATGTAACGGCTATATGATGTCCATGTAGTCTGAAAGAGAAAGAGCAAGTTGAGGTCAATGGAAAAATAAAACCATGTTGCACAAACTAGAAGCTTGATCTAACAACATACATACCTCTAGTACTTCAACTGAAATTTTCAAAGTGAGGTTCTGAACATGTGGAAGCCCATTGAGAACCACAGCTCTACCAAGCTGAAAAGTTGAACAGAGGCTCCGTCGGGTCGAGGGGGAAACCTACGTTTTTGCGGGTTGGAGATGTGATTGTACCGCGCCCCTCAAAAGTTTTTACGGGTCTGACACGTTTACACTGTCTGATCGGGCAGCATTATATGCGCAGACCTGTATTTTGGGGGTTATTTTCAGGGGCGGAGCCAGAAAATTTGGCCATTGGATTCACTCCGTGAGTCGTTGTGAGAACTTGATACTAATTTGTGAGGTGTATAGTATAATTTTAAATTCTCTTACAACAAAATTATAGCACCAAAAACAACATAATGAACAGAAATATGGTATCACATATCACTCATTATGTTGCTTTAAAAACTGAAGAGTGCAAGACATACCGGTTCAATAATAAAATTATAAAATCACTTTTTTTAGACAAATTATAAAATCACTCATAACCTACCTGTATGAATAGTAGCCTTCAGGTGGTTAGCTGACCTTTGATGCACTTAGCCTATGTCTAATTGGTGACCTTGATGTACTTGTATCATTATCTCGATCTGGTGACCGTGTTTTCTTCGAAAAATATCGCTCCATAGCATAGATCAATCGAAGTTCATGGAGAAAAACAGATAAAAAACTATGGCAAAAATTCACTATCACACTAGGTTATTACGCTAGGTAGAACATACATAAGAAAGAGGAAATGAGGCAATGTAATCTAATTACCTCAAATTTTGAGATACAATTATTGCCGCTGGCGATCTGTAAGCTGCAGCCGGCCGAGGCGGCGAGGCACTAGGAACACGCACAGAGGAGAGGAGAGATCAGATGCCAATTGAAAAACGAAGACACGATGAGGCGTGCGGCTGCATACATGACTTTTTTTTAGCAAGGCTGCGTACACGGCAAGACTCAATGACTCCTCGTGGGCTTTTCACTTGTGGGCCCTTTGCTTTAGTTGCTTAGTCCATGACAACCTTGCGTTGATGGAGAAATCGCTAGTTAAGAAGTACTCGTTGCGAAGATCATTCCAATTTTCCAGGTTGTGACAAGTGGCGCACTGTATGTGCGCCACTTGTCGCAACCGGGAGTTTTTCCTTTTTCGTATATCCGTTTATTCAAAATGTTTTATCTCTTAAACCATGCGTTCAAATCTTGAACCGCTTTCGCCGTTGGGCTCCTCGCGTCGAGATCTTCAAAACTAGATCCAATATTGATAGGTTTTGATGAACCTTTTTTTTTTCACGAAAACCAGATGAAAAAACTGAACCGGGAGCACGGGTTTTTCCCCTTTCGAAAGAGGCACGCCCGTGCCTCTGACGAAATCACAACCGTGCTTCTCGCGGAAGCAAAACCATGACTCTTGCGAAAAAAATAGAAAACGCATTTTTTTCGTTTCCGAGGAGGCACAGCCATGACTCTCGCGAAAGCACAACCGCGACTCTCGCGGAAGCAAAACCGTGCCTCTCACGAAAGAAAAAAAACAGAAGCATTATTTTTCATTTCCAAGAGGCACACCCGTGACTCTCGAAAAACACAACGCCTCTCGCGGAAGCAAAACCGTGCCTTTCGCGAAAGGAAAAAAAGCAGAAAACGCATTTTTTTCGTTTCGAAGAGGCACGGCCGTGCCTCTTACGAAAGCACAACCGTGCCTCTCGCAGAAACAAACCCGTGACTCTCGCGAAAGGAAAAGAAAAAGAAAACGCATTTTCTTGCGCAAAAAAAATCGAATTTTTTTGGTCGAAAAGCTAGGGAACACTGGTGGAAAACCAAAACATCAAAAAAACCCGTCTAAAAAGCCGAAAACGCGTGCGGAAAAATAAAAAATAAAAATCCAGAGGGAGCGCCCATAGCGCGACATGTGGTGAATCGCTGAGAGCGCGCCAAGTGACGCTGATTGTTGCGAGGCTTCCGAAGGAGCGCTCATTAATTAGTTGCTCTCCGTTGATGGGGTCAGTCGCAATTTTTTAATGGGTTCACATCAGGTAAACCTGCACGTACATGCACGTATGGAGCCAAATCCGTTGGGTTCAGTTGAACCCAATGCTTGTACGTTGGCCCCGCCGCTGGTTATTTAGCGTGTCATGGTATGGAGTCTACTAGAGATGCTTTTATGAATTTTGAAGGATTAAATATTTCAGTTCCTGTAGGAAGAAAAATTCTACAGCCCCATCTGAAAACAAAGTAATAGCTGAGGAAGATTCCTATGGAATGAGCCAAGTCATAATAAATTAGTAATTCTTGTCCTAGTTTAGGCCTCCTTTGGTTCGGAGAAATTTCGCAGGAATTTTATAGGATAGGATTCTTGTAGGAATTTTTTTCTCTAGAGCGCTTTGGTTCATAGGAATGAATTCCTATTCCTATATAGGATTGGTTTCTGTCCTTTACATTACAAAGGAAAATAAATGTGAGCCTAGATTCAATGGAAAAATTGCTATGATGTGAACCAAATGACATATCTTTTCCCAATCCTACTCATAGAATTTGAGATACATATCATCTCATTTCTTACAAGCTTTGTATTTTTGTGATAATCATATCCTATGAACCAAAGAAGGCCTTAAAATCTCTGTGTTTTCCCAGTCTAGTGCACAAAGGCAGTTTTGGAGCATTCATGTGTTTTGGATTCCTATATGAATTCAGTTTACATGAAAAATCCTATGATACTTCAATCCTAAGTTTTTTGGTTCATGTGTTTTATACATGGCATTAAAAATACAATTAAATAAAAAAAATTGAAAATAAATATTTAATTGTGTGTTAAAATCAAACAGTACCTATCAGCACCATGGGCAACTCTATGCCTCACCTTTAGCGAGGCAGAAGTCGTGCTAGTCTACATAGAGTCGGTTGTGGGCTGACCTCGTAGCCATGTGGTTTCATCATGCTGACATCACACACATTTTTTTTAGTTTTTTATATTTTATAAAATAATCAATATATATTATAAAAAATAGTTATTCTTCTAAAAGTGCCCATCGCAAATTTAAAAAATGTTCATGCAGTGTAAAAAAAATTCTCTGAAATTTCAGAAAATGTTTGTAGCATTCAAAAAAATCATGTGAAATTCAAAAATGGTTCGGCATTAAAAATTGTATGTAACGTTAAAAAAATGTTGTATAATGTAAAATATTCCGGTAATTAAAAAAATATTGTACCAAAATGTGTGCTACATTTACAAAAAAAAATCATGCCTTACAAACAATGTGACATTTTAAAATATCTATACAATATAAAATAAATTCTGTAGTCTACAAAATATATTGACAATGTTCAAAAACTCAAATGCTAGAAACCAGAGCGGGATGGATGCCGGATGTTCGCATGGCACCGGAAGGCTTTCGTGGTCGGTCTCATTTCATCGTCAGAAAAGAGGCACTAGTAGAAAAAGGGTCTAATGTTCAACTCATTAGTCCCAGTTCGTAACTGAACCAGCACTAGTGTGACCATTAGTGTCGGGTCCAACGGCTAGGCAGGCTGCGCTCATTAATCCTGGTTCGTGGCGAACCTCTAGTCCTAGTTCGTGCCGCGAACCGGGACTAAAGAGGTGGTGGCAGGCTGGTGTCAGGCTGCGGCCCCACAAACACCTTTAGTCCCGGTTCGTGGCATGAACCGGGACTGTAGATGCACCTTTAGTCCTGCTTTGTATAACCAACCGGGACTAAAGATCATCCTATATAAACCCTTCGTCGAGCCTGAGCCCTCTGTTCTTCCCTTTTTCTCTCCTCTCTGTTTTCTTCCTCTCCTCTCGAGCTCATCCTTCATTTTTCACAAAATTTGTCAAGATTTGAAGACACCCCATCCATCCAGGTGATCACAAAGGTTAGCAACTTTGTTCTTTCACATCTCATTGCTAGATTAGCTCTTACAATGCTCCATAAGTATAATGATTTGTGGGTTTAGTAATTTGGGAGGAAATATATATGGTAGTTTATTTGATTTATATGCAATCTGAGCTCAAAATAACTCTTAGTTTGCATGTGTAGGTGTGGTTTACTTAGTTCCTTTCCGTCTTCGTCCTAACCACCGTCGATCGCCCGCACCGTCCCATCGCCGGCACCACCTTGTGGTGAGCTTCTTGTTCTTATCTTTTTTTATATAAAAAATATCATGTTTGTGTGATTTATATATATAGTTACGTATATAATTATGTTACACGTACGTTGTTTGTTATACATAGTGCCATGTTTTTGATATCCGTCCCCATCGGCCCTCGTCCGGTTTATGATTCAGATGTGCTATATTCTTTTTTATAACTATTTGTTGCATTCCGTGTTTATGAAAAATTATACCCATCAAGTGGACATAGATATTTTTATCTAGGAGGTATGTGAACCAGAAATTTCAACCGACCCTATTATCGAGAGGTTAAGTTTAGATGAAAATGAAAATGGGTATTTGAAAGAAAAATTGAAAAGAATTAAGGAGGAGAAGATGGAATTGGAGTTGCATTTTGCCGATGTCGTCGATGATCACAAGATCAAGATGGATAAAATGCGCTTGAAGATTAGAGAGATTAGAAAATATGACATTGATAGTGAGGCTTGGTATCATTATGCTGTTGGATCAAGTGTTACCTTAGTTGCGATCTTGATCGCATTTCTTGTTGCATTCAAATGCTTTAGCTAGAGAGTTTGTATGTTGTTTTATGAGAATATGTGTGTATGGAACTTTATGTATGAACTTGTATTAATTTGGTCTTTTCGGTGCTGTGTAATAAAGATGAGCCGGCAATGGATGTATGATGACCGATGCTCTTCCCAGTTCGTTAATGGCGTGCGTACTTTTCTGCTTGCGGCTGAGGCAAACAAGCGGGAGGATGGTTTTATGTCTTGTCCATGTGCTGGCTGTAAGAATGATCGAAATTACTCTAAGTCAAAAACCATTCACGTCCACCTGTTTGAGTCCGGTTTCATGCCCCACTATAATGTTTGGACCAAGCATGGAGAAATAGGAGTTATGATGGAAGACAATGAAGAAGAAGAGGACGACGACAGCTATCCTGGCAATGGGTTCCCTGAATATGATGGTACAACAACGGGGGAAGAAGCTGAGCCGGCAATGTGGGAAGAAGCTGAGACGACAATGTGGGAAGAAGCTGAAGAAGAGGCATCAGATGAGCCCGCTGATGATCTAGGTCGGGCCATTGTCGATGCAAAGAGAAACTACACAAGTGAGAAGGAGAGGCTGAAGTTGCAGCGCATGTTAGAGGACCACAAGAAATTGTTGTACCCAAATTGCTAAGCTGACAAGAAAAAGCTGGGCGCCCACTACAAGAAACATGTCAACTTGTGACCACCACTATTGGTCACTGAAAGGTCATAGTTTTTCATTTGCGACCTTTTTGTGATAAAAAACAGAAGGTCAAAAGCTGGCGGTCGTAAACTGAAATTAGTGACCTTCTTTGCGATATGTAAAAGGTCGTTGGTTCCACAACCAAATTTTTTGTCACAAGCAACCTCCCCAGACCACGTAGGCATCCAGCATGGCAAGCTGATGTGGCACAAGAATCAGTCCGGTCCGATTCAGTGTTTTACATGGGCCAAGCCCAACAATTCAGCTTATTTGTGTTTTTTTTCTGTCTGTCAATTTTTGGTTGGGTTCATGGGCCAAGCCCAATATTGCAGCCTTTTTATTTTCTAGACGTTCGGCCTTTTTGCTTCCATTTCTTATTTGGGCCTTTTTACAATCCATTTTGGACCAGGTCCCAGGTCATCCAATTAGGTCCCACTTGTCAGTTTTATTTTGTTTCTTTCCTAACTTAAAGGATCCACTAGTGAAATGGGACCAGGTGTGTTGTTTAGGTGCCACACGTTAATTTTCTATTTGTGCAACAACCAATAACTTGATTCAAACAGAGTCAATAACACATAAATTTTCAAGACAACCAAATCATGGCAGGTACTTTACAATCAGGGCAGTACAAATCAGGTATTGAAATATAAAATACAGCTAAATATTAACATGTCCAGCTCCAAGGAGCTAAAACACATTTTGGGTGCAAGTTTTCTTTAGGATTCTTCTCCTGTAGTTCCTTGTACAGCAACTTTTGATGAATTAAAATTTGCGAGTTATAAATCAGAAAAGTTAGGAATATAATCAAGTGAAGCCGTGCATATAATATTCTCCTAAGAATGAAAAATAGCTAGAGAATTTGAGATCTAATAAGAAACCATGCATATAGCAAAACTGAGATATACTTGGGAAGGGAAAATGACAAGTATCAACCCAGTGCAAGATAACAGAGCAACTATGTCAAACTTATTCAGATTTTATGATGTGTGAGTCACATTATATATGCATCAAGCATCAGGCGACCAAGAAAACTGTTCTGGAATAGATACAAAACAAGCATGTGTTGACCATCCTACTGGTAGCAAGTACATAAAGGTAAACTGTGTAGTAGACAACAGTGCATATAACATTCGCTTTTTGTTAAACTGACAAGACTAAACAACTAGCACAATTTCAGAAATGATCAAACTGTGTAGTAGACAGACATATCATGTGAATGCTGCAGACTAAACCTTTTTTTATACACACATGGCTGCTTGAATACAAGCACAAGCAGGACCGAACAGAGACAATAGAGACAATATGAATATGCATGGCACAAGTGCAGGTCCTGGTTACTGGCTACACATGTAACACCAATAAAATGGATAGAACAATAACACGAACAACTCCAGATTACACACAAAGCTCTATCCATAGTGCCAGCAATGGATAAAATCATGCACACAGTATAATTCTGACTATAATATAACCAGAGAACTAAAGATTCTACATACTTAGAACTCAACTAATAAGTGAGAATGATCTGATTCTATGCAAACAATCTTTTTTTATTTGTTTATATTACTAAAACAGACATATCTTCCTTTATGTGAAGAAGTCTTCTTCCTTCTTTAGTTAGTAGTAATCGTTCCATGCAAATCAACCGTGTGTGTATGCTTGATCATGATTTGGAGATTACATGCATAGAGGAACAGAATCCTAAACAAAATAGCATCACACAGCGGTGGGTGCTCAACCTATTTACCATACACAAGCAACACTTAAATCATAGCATGTGCATATACTTGTGTCACATTAGGGGGTTTAGAATGTACACAGTATATTCTAACATATTGGTGTGAGCACTTAAACCATAGCATGTGCATCGCCCTGTTGGTCAGCCGCTGGTACCTGGCCACAATTCACAAACTTGGTGTGAGCATTTTGATGACATTAACATGCAGTACAAGCAAAGATGGCATGACTGAACCTTGCATAGTAAAAACTTGTAAGTAAATAAGAACAACAATGCTGAGAAGATAAAATAGTGCATTATCTTGGAGTGTCACCAGCAGCAAGATAGCACTACTCTTCTAGTACTCTAGCAAGAAAAATAAAGTATATAATACACAGGCAAGGCAGACTTGGTGCTAATAGAATACAGGAGCAAGGAGTAGCATAGTAATTAACAAAGAGAGCAGAGCAGAGCGAAAGGATCTGCTCTGCTTTGGTGCCTATGTAACAGTAATTAACAGAGGATGAACACTACTCTGCTCTGCTTTGGTGCCTTTGAGGCCTAAAAGTGTAACTTAACCGCAGCAACAAACAAAGGAAAAGCGGGCGGTTTCCCGGCGAGATGCGCTGGTAATAACTGACTAACTGACTAGTACAGTCAAGGGATATACATATTGAGACCTTATCGATGACGATGGATAGACTGCCATGAATGTCGTATACGCACCGCCGCACGCACGCAATGTACATACATACATACTGCACATTCTAGCACCAGCAGTTACCAGTGAGGTCCATGGAAAGGAAACAATCTGGACATGACCCAATCATGCTATCTTAGTTAGGAGAGAGGGGTTGGGCCAACCAAATCAGGCCAAGCATCCACCCCACTCCACTCTGCCTCGCAAATGATCTTCGTTGAGGGCAAATCAGCAGGTCCTTGCAGCAGCAGCAGTAGCACGCTTTTTCCAGCACAAGGCCGCATAGGGAAGGTGGCACACCTACCGCTGCTGGCTAAGAAAATCTCCAATGCGCTTTGCGAAGCGGGAGGATCGATCCCCAAGCTACGAGATCGATACTACTAACATCACCACAGCAACAGCAAGTGGCTAAGCCCTCTGCCCTCTACCTGCGCACCTGCCGGCGTTTCTTGTTTGTTCGTCGGTGGTGGTGGGGTGGCGGGGGAACGAGATCTAGCGGCAGCGCGCGACTTAACCACAGCAGCAAGCAAAGCGAAGCAAAGGGGGGAGGCGGTTTCCCGGGGCGAGATGTGCTGGAAACTGACGGATTGGACGGGCACGGGACGGGTTTTACCTTGATGCAGGTGCCTTCGGTGGCGAAGCCGAGCGCGGCGGAGAGGACGCCCGCGCACACCACCACCGCCTTCCACTCCATCCCCTTTCCTTCACTCCTCCACCAACCTTCTCGCGAGCCAGCGAGCCAACGGATTCGAGCTCCCTGCCTCCCTCCTTCAACCCGATTCGAGCTCCACCAGTGCAGCACTGCAGCAACAAGCAAGCGAGCCAACGGCGGTGGGGAAGGGAAGGGGTCGGGCTGGCGATGCAGTGAGAAAGGGCTCGGGGAGGCCATGGATGCATGCGGGGATGTCTCCGCGGCAGGTGGGATCGGGGGAGGTTGGATTGGATCGAATCATGGGAGCCGGCTGCCACACCGACAACCCGCAGGAATAGCACGCGGCGACAACCCAGCCCCTGCACGGCGGCGAGGTTGGTCGAGGACAAGGAGACGAGGGCGGCGGCGGAGGTGGTGGCGGCGAGGTTCAGAGGGGTGGGTGGCGGCGAGGTTCAGAGGGGTGGGTGGTGGTGACGAGGGGATGAGGGGGATCTGCATCGGGGGAGAGGGGAAAGGATCTGAGGGGGGAGGGAGAGAAAGAAAGAAAGAATGGAGGCGGGGGTGGATGGAAAATGTCCATGAGGACAGACCTAGGGTTTCGGCTCGGGTGGGTTTGGGCCGTTGGATCCGGAAGCATCCGACGGTGGTTGATGCGTGATCCGCGTGATATGCTCATGGTCCAATCAGAACGCAGCAAATCATTTGATGACTTTATGACCATATAAATTAGTCATGATTGACTTAAGATAGAAAATTTCATTTCATTTTGCAGTGCTCAAAACGAGTTTTTTTGTGAAAGTCCTATCAAATATTTGTTCAAATGATATCATATTTTTCACAAGTTTGCATCTTGGAATTCCAAACAATGTTGCCTAAGGGAGTTTTCATTTTCTTTGCACAGAAAATTCATTCTCCATTTTTTGAGTGCCCGAAATGAGGTTTTTTTGTGAAGGGCCTACCATATATTTGTTGCAAAATTGTACCAAATCAATTTTCTAAAATATTAGGACATATTTAATGCACAATTGACCAAATGGTTAGGTGTCAAAAGTTTTTTTCCACCTTTGGTGAAAAAGACAAATTTCGGCCGATTCAGTTGGAAACGGGTCAAAATTTAACTGCGGTTGCCTTATAGTTTGCTCTTTATTTTAAAAAAAATCATTTCTAGGTACATAAGTATCTATTTAATCAGAGAAACACCAAAAAAATTCCAAGATTCAACCACTAGCTAGGAACGATCGTTCCCGCCGTTTTGACCGCATTTTGAAATGGGCATAAAAAAATAAAAAAAAATAAAAAAAGGAAAACCTTCGCATTGTGTCATTATATGTGACCAAGTTTCCAGAAAAAATAATAAACTTGTAATACGGTAATTATTTAAAAAAAGTGTTCTCGGAAATGAGCTATCATGCATGAAGATGCATGGATTTCAAGCCAAATGATCAATCTCATGGCCACATTCACGGCATAATTTGTTCAAATGATCTCATATCGTGCACAAGGGTGCATCTTGGAATTCCAAACAATGTTGCCTAAGGGAGTTTTCATTTTCTTTGCACGGAAAATTCATTTTTCATTTTTTGAGTGCCCGAAATGAGGTTTTTTATGAAGGGCCTACCATATATTTATTCCAAAATTGTACCAAATCAATTTTATAATATACTAGGACATATTTAATGCACAATTGACCAAATGGTTGTGTGTAAAAAGTTTTGATCCACCTCTAGTGAAAAAGACAAATTCCTGCCGATTTAGTAGGAAGTGGGTCAAATTTGAACTGTAGCTACCTCGTAGTTTGCTCTTTATTTTTTCCAAAAATCATTTCTAGGTACATAAGTATCTATTTAATCAGATAAACACCAAAAAAATTCCAAGATTCAATCACTAGCTAGGAACGGTCATTCCCGCCGTTTTGACCGCATTATGAAACGGGCATAAAAAATTCAAAAAAATCAAAAAATTAGGAAACCTTCGCATTGTGTCATTATATGTGGCCAAGTTCCCAGGAAAAATAACAAACTTGTAATATAGCAATTATTTTAAAAAAGTGTTCTCAGAAACGAGCTATCACGTGTGGAAATCAATGGCTATCAAGCCAAATGATCAATCTTATGGCCACATTCATGGCATAGTTTGTTCAAATGATCTCATATCGTGCACAAGGGTGAATCTTGGAATTCCAAGTAATGTTTCCTAAAGGAGTTTTCATTTTCTTTCCACGGAAAATTCATTTTCCATTTTCCGAGTGCCCGAAATGAGGTTTTTTTGTGAAGGACCTCCCAAATAATTGTTGCAAAATTGGACCGAACCATTTTTCTAAAATACTAGGACATATTTAATGCATAATTGACCAAATGGTTGGGTGTAAAAAGTTTTGATCCACCTCTCGTAAAAAAGACAAATTTCCGTCGATTCAGGTGGAAGCGGGTCAAATTTGAACTGTAGCTGCCTTATAGTTTGCTATTTATTTTTTCTAAAAATAATTTCTAGGTACATAAGTATCTATTTAATCAGAGAAACACCAAAATATTCCAAGATTCAACTACTAGCTAGGAACGGTCATTCCCGCCGTTTTGACCACATTTTGAAACGGGCATAAAAAATTCAAAAAAAATCAAAAAATTGGAAAACCTTCGCATTGTGTCATTATATGTGGCCAAGTTCCCAGCAAAAATAATAAACTTGTAATACGACAATTCTTTTAAAAAAGTGTTCTCAGAAATGAGCTGTCATGCGTGAAGATTCATGGCTATCAAGCCAAATGATCAATCTTATGGCCACATTCATGGCATAGTTTGTTCAAATGACCTCATATCATGCACAAGGGTGCATCTTGGAATGACAAACAATGTTGCCTAAGGAAGGTTTCATTTTCTTTGCACGAAAAATTCATTTTCCATTTTTCCGAGTGCCCAAAATGAGTTTTTTTGTGAAGGACCTACCATATATTTGTTGCAAAATTGGACCTAATCCATTTTATAAAATACTAGGCCATATATAATGCACAATTGACAAAATGGTTGGGTGTAAAAAGTTTTGATCAACCTCTGGTGAAAAAGACAAATTCCCGCCGATTCAGTAGGAAGCGGGTCAAATTTGAACTCCAGCTGCCTCATAGTTTGCTATTTATTTTTTCCAAAAATAATTTCTAGTTACATAAGTACCTATTTAATCATAAATACATGGTTTGGTGGCGATACGTCGAGGTTTGGACGGTGGCCGAGGGCTCCAACTCTAGAGCGCGTAAACTAGCATGTCCGCCGCGTGGTCACCGCGTGACCGTGGCGGTGCCATGTGTTCTGGGTGGCCTAGGCATGTCTAGTGGGTTGGGCACTCCCCAGGTAGGCGCTAGGAAGAAAATCACAACATAAGATTCTCACGAGGAGACCGATCGATGCTCAAACATGAATAAGCAGCCAAGTGTTTGATTAGCGGTACGGGAAGTGCACATGGCTAATGTGCGTGAGCTTTGGCTGAGGATGATCAGTTACCAAGAAGACCGTCTTCACAAATTTTCAGCTCAAAAGGAGGACCCTAGGTGGTACTTGCTTTGCAAAGTACCACACTGGACATAAATACGAATGTTGAAACTGGGCTCAAAATAATGAATGGGTTGAGCTAGCATTTGATGGAGGATGGTTATTTGGGCATAGGAAAGCACTGTAGAAAATGGATACCATTTGGACATGTGAAAGTGGTACTTCCTTCACAAAGTGTTTTTCTGAATAGAATAGGAAAATGAATATTCTTGAATTATTTATGAACTAGGCAAGGAAGGTTTTTTACATATTTGATGAAGATATGACCCAGAGAATTTATGAGATTTTTTTGGGAATTTTGGAAATGACAGAAATATAGGTTGCTTCACAACCTAGGGCAAAAACTGCCACATGGACATGACACACAGGCAAAACTGATGAGGTGGCGCCTAGTCATAGCAATAAGTACTAATGCATCCACGTTCACAACCTGATGACCATTTATATTGGTCGTAATCAGGTAGAAATAAGGTCATGGACCACTCTTGTCTGCTTTATGACCATTTCTTGTAAGGCAATTCAGGGTTTGAGCCCTTCCAAGCGAAATGGCCATGGATTTACAACCAATTCAGCTAGGGTCACTAAGAGAAGGTCACTAGTTGACATATTTATTGTAGTGACCACACTGCAATTGCCGCAATGGAAGGCAGAGAATAGTTTATCTGACAAGGGATTTAGAAAGTTGCTGATAATGTTAAACAAGATGCTTCCAAAGGATAACGAATTGCCCAAGAGTACGTATGAAGCAAAGAAGGTTGTCTGCCCTCTAGGATTAGAGGTGCAGAAGATTCATGCATGCCCTAATGACTGCATCATCTACCATGGTGAGTACGAGGATTTGAACGCGTGCCCGGTATGCAGTGCATTGCGCTATAAGATCAGCCGCGATGACCCTGGTGATGTCGAGGGCAAGCGCCCCAGGAAGAAGATTCCTGCCAAGGTGATGTGGTATGCTCCTATAATACCACGGTTGAAACGTTTGTTCCAAAACAAAGAGCATGCCAAGTTGATGTGATGGCACAAAGAAGACCGTAAGAAAGACGGGAAGTTGAGAGTACCCGTTGACGGGTCGTAGTAGAGAAAAATTGAGAGAAAGTACTGGGAGGACTTTGCAGGTGACGCAAGGACCGTATGGTTTGGTCTAAGCGCAGATGGCGTTAATCCTTTTGGGGAGCAGAGCAGGAATCATAGCACCTATCCTATGACTCTATGTATGTATAACCTTCCTTCTTGGTTGTGCATGAAGCGGAAGTTGATTATGATGCCAGTGCTCATCCAAGGCCCTAAGCAACCCGGCAACGACATTGATGTGTACCTAAGACCATTAATTGAAGAAATCTTACAACTGTGGAACGAAAAAGGTGTACGTGCATGGGATGAGCACGGATAGGAGGAATTTAACCTACATGCATTGCTGTTTGTGACCATTAATGATTGGCCTGCTCTCAGTAACCTTTTAGGACAGACAAACGAGGGATATCGCGCATGCACGCACTGTTTGGATGATACCGACAGTATATATTTGGATAATTGTAAGGAGAATGTGTACTTGGGACATCATCGATTTCTTTCGAGCAGGCATCCCGTAAGAAAGAAAGGCAAACATTTCAAAGATGAGGAAGATCACCGGACGAAGCCTCGCCACCGTACTGGTGATGATGTACATGATATGGTCAAGAATTTGAAGGTAATCTTTGGAAAGGCTCCTAGCGGACGATCTGTTCTAAATGACGCTGACGAACTTGCACCCATGTGGAAGAAGAAACCTATATTTTGGGACCTACCCTATTGGAACGACCTAGTGGTCAGCTATGCAATCGACGGGATGCACGTGACGGAGAATCTTTGCATGACCCTGCTTGGCTTCTTGGGCATGTATGGGAAGACACAAAATACACCGGAGGCACGGGAGGACCAGCAATGTATGCACGGAAAGGACGGCATACATCAGGGTCATGCCAGCTATGCTCTTACCAAAGAAGAGAAGAAAATCTTCTTTGAATGCCTGCTCAGTATGAAGGTACCGTCTGGCTTCTCGTCGAATATAAAGGGAATAATAAATATGGCAGAGAAAAAGTTCCAGAACCTAAAGTCTCATGACTACCACATGATTATGACGCAGCTGCTTCCGGTTGTATTGAGGGGGCTTCTACCGGAAAACATTCGATTAGGCACTGTGAAGCTGTGTGCATTCCTCAATGCAATCTCTCAGAAGGTAATCGATCCTGAAATCATACAAAGGTTAGAGAATGATTTGGTGCAATGTCTTGTCAGTTTTGTGTTGGTGTTCCCATGATACTTCTTCAATATCACGACGCACATCCTAGTTCACCTATGCGAAGAGATTGCCGTTATAGGTCCTGTATTTTTACACAATATGTTCCCCTTTGACAGGTTCATGGGAATCTTAAAGAAATATGTTCATAATCGTGCTAGTCCAGAAGGAAGCATCTCCAAGGGCCATGAAAATGAGGAGGTCATTGAGTTTTGTGTTGACTTTATTCCCGACCTTAAGCCGATTGGTGTTCCTGAATCGCGGCATAAGGGCAGACTGGGTGGAAATGGCACGCTAGGACAAAATCAAGTAATATGATGTATGGACGGGCATTCTCTCACTGAAACACACTACATAGTTCTACAAAATTCTGCCTTGGTGGCTCCGTATATGGAGGAACACAAGGATCTAAGCTCCAAATACCCGAAGCAGTCTGAAGACTGGATTACACATGAATAAACAAGGACTTTCGCTGTTGGTTGCAGACACCTGCCATGCATGACGACACTGTTGAAGATGATGTGTACTTGCTGTCGCAGTTACCATCTTCGAATATAATGACTTTGAAAGGGTACGAGATAAATGGAAATACACTTTACACGATCGCCCAACATAAAAAGGGCACCAACCAAAACAGTTGTGTGCGCTTTGATGCGGCAACTAATAAGAGAAAGGACATATTATGTTTACATAGAGGAGATATGGGAACTTGACTATGGAAGTTATTTGAAGGTCTCTTTGTTTCGATGCAAATGGGTCAATCTAACAGGAGGCAGCGTAAAGGAAGACCCGCAATATGGAATGACAACAGTGGATCTCAACAATCTTGCGTACGCAGAGGAACCATTCGTTCTAGCCAATGATGTGGCGCGGATTTTCTATGTGAAGGACATGTCTACCAAGCCGAGAAAAAGAAAAGATAAGGAAGCGAATACATCATACGATGAGCCAAAGCACCACATAGTTCTTTCAGGGAAAAGAAACATCGTGAAAGTGGATGACAAGACAGACATGTCAGAAGATTATGAAAAGTTTCATGAAATTGCTTCCTTCACAGTGAATGTTGACCCGAGCATTCAGTAAAATGATGAAGATTTTCCATGGTTACGGCACAAAGGGACACACACGAAGAAAAAGTTTCTCACCCAAAGATCCCACTCTGGGTTGTGACCGGCTTTACTGTCATCACTTTTTTCTCTAGTGAGTTTCCGGACCTATATATCTGGAAAGTCCCACTTTGGACAAACCGTATGAAATCTTTGTAATAATTATGGTGCTTATGTGTTTTGGCATTTGAAACGTGTACTTGTGTGCGTTAAATATGCACCATTCAAAGCCACGTCATCAATTTTCAACTCTTTCCGACTTCATTTGGTATTTTTCATGCATTTACCGATTTTTTTTTGAGCTAAATGACCCTGAAATTGAAAAGCACTATAAATGAACTTCTAGGGTTTTAGCCTTCCTTGGCCGGCGAAAAACCACCCTTCCCTGCTGTTTCGTGTTGCTTCTAGGGTTTTAGCCTGCGTCGGTTGGCCGGCAACTCGCCCTCAATCTCTCCGTGCTTGATCAAGGTATCATCGCCCGTTCTATCTCCTCGTCCTTCTCTCAATTTCTCTGTCTACATCTTCTATTTATCCATTCATCTTCTTCAACAATCTTCGATTTTCTGCATTGTTCCTTTTAATTAACGTTAGCATCTCTTTATGCTCATATAATACATTCTCTCTGTTTATATACCCGTTAATGTATAATTTCCTTTCAGCAATGGCGATGCAAGCTGATTCTCGTCATACCCCACCAGAGGAAGTGATGGGACTTCTCTCTTTTTTCGTTAAGCATTACTATCAGAGTCTACACGCGACACCAGACCAGGCGTACAAATTTTATAAAGACAGCAGCACGATTGGCCGGGCAGGTTCCAATGGAGCCGTGGAATATGTGACAACACTGCCCGTAAGTTCCTGTATATGTATATTTTTTAAAATGGAGGAGTACCCCCGGCCTCTGCATCTGGACGATAAATGCAACCACTTTATTAATTATTCACACAAGACTTTACAAAGTTATACATTAGCTATAGTAAGATTAAAGCCACTGTCTGAAAATCAGTTCTGTTGCCACAATCAATAGCTACCCCAATCAATATGGTGTCTATCTTTAAATAATCTGTGTTTGAACGACAGAATGATTCTTCTGATTAATTCTATATATATAACCCTTGTGTCTGACAACGCAGGAGATCAAGAAAAAATTAATGTATATGGACTTCAGCAAATACTTAAAGATTCTGATACATACTGCAGATGGAGTGCCATCTCTCAATGGTGGTGTGCGCATTGTTGTCACTGGATCGTTAACCATGTCTGAGGGTGCTTGCCAGAAATTTAAGCAGTCGTTCTTCCTCGCACCAATAGAAGGTGGCAATTTTGTCCAAAGTGATATATTAAGAATTATGCCAGAGACGTCGCCACCTGTGGTAAGTCAAGCCCGCAATCAACAAAATGAGATCAAGCAGTATGTCGGATTTATTGCTGAACCAAGAGAGGTGGAGCGCGTGAGGACTGACCATGTGTCGGCGGAGAATAAGGTTGGAGATTTGGCAGTTCCAAACCCCACTGATAATGGCATAGCAGATGAAAATTGTGACGACATCGATCCATTTCTGCAAGTGACCAAAGAGGATCTCAATGGGGCTCTTGTTGTTGCTTCTCCTCCAACTCAAACTCATCAACCTCAAAAGGACAATACTAGGAGGTCTTACACGTCAAGTGTGACTTCCTTGTTTTCTCGTCTACTTAATATGAGGGGTTAAGTTCGACCGAGGGGGTCTCAAAACCGTAAAAAGGCCCTAACTTCTTTTAGAAAGGTGGCATTGCTTCTCACGCAAGAAGGAATTGTCCAACTTAAGGCCACTCGCATTGCTTACTATTATGTGCTAGTATCATTTTTCTCAAAAAAAAAGTGCTAGTATCATAGTGCATGATATATATGTTGAAGTGTATATGTGGATTTTCTAGCCCTTTTCATCAGTTCAAACTTTTGGTTGTGTTGGCTAGCACATGAAGCTTAACAATATAATCTTGTACATTCACATCACATAGTATCATACGTCAGTATCGAGACATTATTTCTTTATTTCTAGGATTCCAATACAACATTGTGGATATGGTTTATTTCTTATTAACTTTGTTGTTTGATGTTCATAATACAAAAAATGCTAAAGTTACAAGCTGGGGGCTACACATGGGGCCTATGTACAAACCTCCCCCCTGATGTCCCCTGATTTCAGCCCCCACCCCTCATATCAACCTAACTACCCACGGAGTTCCACGGGTCGTATCCATGGCTTTGTCTGCCGCGCCAATCGCTCCTACCATCATGTGGTATGTCTCTGTCGTTCTCAATTCTATCATTGTCGTCCTGATGCGACTTTCGTTGCTCCTGACATGGCGGCTATGTCATGGATGTTGTAGCCTACACGATCACCTCGTCCTTCTCGAATACAACCCCCAACATTAACCTCTTAGCTCGTATATTTTCCACCCATGGTACACAGGTCCCACCAATGCAAGCTTTTGGTTAGATGGTAAAGTAGTCTTGCATGGGTGTGCTTCTCATTCTCTCTCTTCTCCCAGCTAAACTACTACATCCATTTATTTGACCTCTCCTAACTTAAAAACTTTCATATCTCTTAAAAAAATTCCAATTTTAATTTTTTAATATATTTGAACTCATGGTGAAGAGACCTTTCAAAACAAGACCGGCCTTGCGAGCGAGTTTAAAAAATTGATTACACAATAACATATTTCACTCATTTCCTAATAACATACTTCACTTATTTACAATTTTTTTCAGAATAACATATTTCACTCATTTCATAAATAACATATTTTACTCATTTTGAAACTAATTTCACTCA
Organism: Triticum aestivum; assembly: GCF_018294505.1. Taxonomy (NCBI): domain Eukaryota; kingdom Viridiplantae; phylum Streptophyta; class Magnoliopsida; order Poales; family Poaceae; genus Triticum; species Triticum aestivum. The sequence continues at coordinate 681,470,716 of NC_057813.1, read as the reverse complement.
TTCCAAAATAGATTTCACTCATTTCATATAAAATATTTCACTTGTCTCAAAAAAGATTCATAATAACATATTTCACTCATCTCAAAAAATATTTCATAATAACATATGTAACTCTTTTCAAATAATTAGTTTCACAAGTTGACATTTCAGTTTCATATTATTTTCATTTCTAGAACCTCACTTGATTTTTCACTGGCTTGTTTCACAAAAAGCGCATCTGTTTCAGTTGCATATTTTTCAAATAACATATTTCACTCTTTTGAAATAAACTATCATGCATTTTCAAATAATCAGTTTCACAAATTGGCATTTAAGTTTGATATTTGCGGTATAGGTTTGTTTCACATTTTCTAGTGAATAATGTTTGTTTCACTGATGAATTGTGAAATGTCCAAAATTAAGCGTGTTTCAAATGTATCCAGGTTTGATCTTGTTGTAAAGGTCTTGATGCCAGTAGTTCAAGTATATAAGAAAATTCAGAAACGCAATTTTTTTAAGAGATATGAATCATCCAAATTCTGCACATAAAAATAAAAGTGATGGATTTATGAAAGAGGGAGCTTGTGCTTGAGTGAGAAAAGAAAAATGTGTAACATGCATGTGTCTTTTTTCCGACTATGGCAGGATTCGTGCTGTGATTTGACTTTGAAATACGTAAAAGAAGATACGTGTAATACATCTAGATGGGCCATAGCTCGCACGCATCTCAGAAAATATGAGCGGTGTGAGATCTATCGATACATCATAGCATCACCGCTTAAAATGACTTTGCGCGGTTAAGAAGGCGGGCGCCATTGCTCTAAACTCTGAAGGCAACCCATCGATTTAGCTCTGAATTTTAATGTGTGTACCTACGTCAGTACCTACGCCGTAGCAGCTTAGCTTCCAAATACCTAACGCGCCGGCCACGCCTTCCAGCCGCACAACGACTCCTCAGCTCCACAAGCAGACGAGCCGACACACAACAGAGGGGGCAAGGACAAGTAGACAACATGAGTTCACGTCGGGGCCTCCACCACGCCGCCGCGGCGTCGGGGGCGCTCCTCCTCTTCTCCGCCTCCGTCCTCCTCTCGGCCGTCCCGGCAGCAAGAGGCCAGCAGGAGACCGGTAGTGAGCTCCATCATCCACCCCCGATCGACGCCGTGCCGCGCGTGCATGTCTTGATGATTCATGGCCGTTTAATGTCCTCATTGCAGAGCGCGAGGAGGAGTTCAGCTACTCGCTGGACGCGGAGAACGGGCCGGCGCACTGGGGCCAGATCAAGGAGGAGTGGTCGGCGTGCGGCAAAGGGGAGATGCAGTCGCCCATCGACCTCGCCGGCCCACGGGTCTCGCTGGTGCGCATCCTCGGTCACCTCAACCACTCCTACGCCCCCGCCAACGCCTCCATCATCAACCGCGGCCACGACATCATGTTGAGGTTCGAGGGCGACCCCGGGAGCGTGTCCATCGGCGGCACGGCGTACCACCTCCGGCAGCTGCACTGGCACGCGCCCACGGAGCACAGCGTCAACGGCCGCCGGTACGACATGGAGCTGCACATGGTGCACCAGAGCGCGCAGGGAAAGGCCGCCGTCATCGGCGTCTTGTACGAGATCGGCGCCCGCGACCCCTTCCTCCACATGGTATATCTCCAATTTGCTTCTTTCTCTCTTTCATGATTTCTTTACTTAATAATAACCAAGCAGTCAACCAGGCTTAATTAAGCTTAAAGAATTGCCAACATGGCAACATGGGGCGCACGCACGCGCATGCATTGCCACCACGTGTGTTTTCTTAATAAACTGAGTCTCTTGTTACAAAGTTGCAAGATACTCACTCCGTCCTAAAACTAGTGTCTCAATTTTGCATTAACTTTATTATAAAATTATACTAGAGTCAAGACATTTATTTTGAAAAAGAGGAAATATGATGCAATATAATTCAAGATCTAATCCTCCTGGATGATCAGCTGGAGCCATACCTGGAGATGATCGCCCAGCAGAGGCAGAGGGAGGAGAAGGTGGGCGTGGTGGACGCCCGGGGCGCGAGGGGCAGGGCCAGCGTGTACTACCGCTACGTGGGCTCCCTCACCACCCCGCCATGCGCCCAAGGGGTCATCTGGACCATCGTCAAACGGGTAGGCTTTTGTAAAATTCAGTTCACGCAGTCACATACTCCCATCCCGTATTTAGACAAATCTAAGATAAGAATTTTGGGACGGAGGGAGTACAACCAACTTGGCGGTTGGAAGGGCACATCACGCCAGTTCCATTCCGTTCACATCATTTATATATTCCCTTCGCCCGGAATTAGTTGTTGCAGAGATGGATGTATCTAGACGTATTTTAGTTCTTGATACATCCATTTCTATCCATTTATGCGACAAGTAACTCGGAGTGGAGGGAGTATTGCGTTATTATTCAGATTCAGAAATAACAACAATATTTTTCTTCACTTTCGGCGATCAGAAAGAGTCTGATTACATCATCGAAACGGTAGCTGGATGCTTGCACAAGTACTTTACATTACATGTTTGGTGTGTTATGAAACTTCTCTCTGGTTTTGCAGGTTCGTACTGTGTCGCGGCACCAGCTGGAACTTCTCCGAGAGGCCGTCCACGATGTAAGAATTTGTTTCTCCTCCAATGCAGTTTCATTCTACCGTTTCTCGAACCCTTGTCATGAACCATTCTCTCTTGGTGCACTTCAACTCTCGTGTCTTTAATTGGGTTGACCAAAACATGGCTAAAACATCCCAAAGAGACGTGAGAACTGCCTTTGACTCGGTTGATGTCAACCATGAATTAACATTTGAAGTAATCCTTCCACCGTGCAGGACATGGAGAAGAACGCGAGGCCGCGTCAGGAGGTGAACAGCAGAGACATCAGCATCTTCCGGCCTATCCAGCAGAACAGACATTGATTATCAGGGTCGATTAATTAGCTTGGTGGTACTTCAACAGCCTGAGAGATTAGGTTGCATACTCCATACTACCACTTTTTGTAGTTCTTTCCGTCCATTTTGATGCTATGCATGCCCTGTTACTGAATAATATGAGCTCGACTAGTTAATGTCCATGCATATGTTGATCGATGTTGCGATCTAGATAGTGTCAACAATGGTTATTGTTGGGTGCTCGATAATACTTATAGAAATGAATAAATGGAAATAGCAGAAACTGGGGTCAACCAGGCTTAAATAAGCTTAACAAAAGCCAACATGACAATAGCTGGAGCTTTACCATCTGGAGAACTGGTTTTGCAGATTCGTACCTTGTCGCGGCATTAGCTGGAGCTTCTCCGACAGGCCGTCCAGGCATAAGAATTATTATTTTCCCCATTGCTGTTTCATTCTTCTGTTTCTCAAACCCTTCTCCTGAACTATTCTCTCCTGATGCAGTCAACTCTCATGTCTTTGGGCTTATTTGGCCTATGCTAGCATTTTGGGCTTAGAATTTGGCCACTACTTTACTTTCGTGCCACGCTCCGCCACTGACCCCCGGGTAAATATCACCACTCAAAACTAAAAACAGAGAGCATTGCTATCATTGTAAGAGCCATACATTGAGCAGAACCTTTGTGTATGTGTCCTCTCCCAAGAAGCAATTGTCGATGGTGACGACCTGGTCCTTATTACCTTATACCAGAGAAGTAGCATCTCCTCTCCATCCCATACTATCACACAACGCTAGTGCCCCACCAGCAGCACCCATGGTACTCAACTGCTTCCCCTTTCTTGGGCGATGCAAGCCACAGAGGGGTCGACCCAGACACATCTATGGCATGGAAAGCAATCCTAGAGTAGTGTTGGTTGTGCGACTAGAAAGCGAGGTAGCTATGCGGGCTCTGCTGGTGAGAAAATGTGGCAGTGGAAGAGGAACGAGGACTTGGTTGTAGCGGTGGCGTGGCTGCCATGGGAGGAATCGAAGGACGCATGTAGATGTAAATAGTTGGAGGTTGTACCAGAGAAGGACAGGGTGGTAGTGCGGCTAGAGCATCCATGACGTTGTGTTATATTATGATAAGGAATTTTATTACCGAAATTATCTTACGGAAGACGTGGAAATCTGGGGATAGTTACCTGAAATGGCCGCGGGGGTTGGGGGTGGGAAGGTAGGTTTAAGTCATGGGGTGGCTAAATTAAAATCAATGGGGATGTTTGTCCATAGGCCCCATGCGTATCTCCCGGGATCATAACTTTACCATATTTGAGATTATGATACATTATCATAGCACATCAAACGAATAAACTAATAAGAAATAGATCATATCCACAATTTGTATTGGGATTCCATAAATAAATAAATAAAGTGAAAACACTAGTGTATGATAATATGCAATGTGAATGTAGTAACTACAATAATATATCATGTGCTATGATAGTAGCACATACTACTAATCAAAGTGAGCTGCCTTAAGTTGGGCAATTCCTCCTTGGTCAAAAGCGATACCATCTTTCTAGAAGTTAGAGCTTTTCCTGGTTCTCAAAGCCCCTCGATCGATCTTAACCCGTCGCTTTAAGTCGATGGGAAAATAGAGAAGTCACGATTTATGCGTAAGAGCTGTTAGTAGCATCCTTATGAGGTTTGAGGTGGAGGATGAAAAGCATCATGAGTTCCTTCTAGATCCTCTTTGGTCACTTGCACAAGTGGCTCGGTGTCATCATAATTTTCATATGTTGTGCCATTAGCTGAGGGATTTGGAACTTGCAAGACTCCAGCCTTATTCTCCACTGCTACATGGCCAGTCTTCACGCACTCTGCCTCTCTTGATTCAACTATAAATCCGACATTCCCTTTGATGTCATTTTCTTGACTATCGGATTGACTTATCATGAGTCGTGATGTTTTAGGCATAATTCTAAATATGTCATTGAGAACAAAACAGCCGCCACCTTCTTGTGGTGCAAGGAAGAACGACTGCGTAAAGTTTGTGCAAAAGCCATCAGCCGTGGTTAACGATCCAGTAACAACAATGAGGGTACCACCATTGTGAGATGAGACTGCATCTGCAGTGTCTATCTTCGTCAAGTATTTGTTGAAGTCCATAGATATTAATGATTTGTTGATCTCCTGTTGTTCAAACACACAAGGGGTAGAATTAATCAAAGTATTAAAGGTGAGCAATGCTACTTGTATGTACAAAATCTACAAAGAGTTTGAGTTTACGCAGTAGTCCAAATTGATGTCTGTTAGCTAAAATCAAGGGACTAGTTACCAGTGTAAATTAACTACTAGTAGGTACCGTACAAATTATATATGTACTAGAAGTTTTACGTGTAATAAGATTTTCCATATAAAGTTTCTTCTCCAAACATTTTGGTAGAAAGATTGATACTCCAGTTTGTAGCAATAAAACTGATTTTCATAGAGGAACTTACCGGCAGTGTTGTTACGTACTCCACGACTCCATCAGGACGTGGGCGGCCAATCGTGTTCCTGTCTAGATAAAATTTGTACGCCTGGTCTGGTGTCTCGTGTAGAACATGATAGTATTGGTCAACAAATACGGCGCAAATCTATGCAAGAAAAAAAGAAGGCAATCGAAGCTAACGCGGTGCATGTAACTAGCTTTGTTAATGGAGAGAGAAGTCTACCGCTTTAGGAGAAAGACGAGGACCTGCTTGCGTTGCCATTGCTGAAAGGAAATAGTTATGAAATAATCATGTGAACTAAAGTAATATCACTGCTCCCTCCGATTCGTATTACTTGTTGTACTAAGTCAGCAACAAGTAATATGGATAGGAGGGAGTAGATGAATACGGAAAGATAGAAGGAAGAGATATAAGCGATCAATCACATAGTAGGCAGATACGAAAGGGGCAACGGTACCTCGAGCACGCATGGAGCAGCCGGCGGCCGGCGCAGGCTAAAACCCTAGAACGAACGGGGGATTGTTTGCGAGCAACACGGGAGAGGGCGAGTTTAAAACATGGGGTCGGTCGGTCCCGCAGGCTCGCAACTTGATTTGACCTTTCGGCCCGGTCCACGTTCGCCGGAGAAGAGTGGGAAAGTTCCCGACCAATCGAGTCGAGCCGCCAACGGAAGTCTGCACCCTGCTCTGCTCCGATTTCTAGGGTTTGGGCCTTCGCCGGTCGGTCATCTCCTCGCCTGCCTTGCCGCGGCCGGTCATCTCACGCGCGCTGAACCACTTCAAGACACCCGGTCTTCCTCCTCGCACAGTAGGGGCCGTAGGGGAGTGAGCTGCACGCCCGGTCTTCCTCTAGGCGGCCTCTTCCTCTTCGGTGACAGGTTTCCTTCTCTACCATTTTTATAGGAAGTTCTTCTCGTCCTGCTGTGCTCTACGATCTACAAGCACACTGCCATAACCTTAGCGCTGCATGTTTAATACGTTTATGAAAACTTGGAATATGCATTATGCAACATGGATGATGTCCATATTAAGTTTCGGTTGAGTGGAGGTGGTGTTATTGCTTATGTTTTTGTCACTTGTCTTGTCCCAACCAAACTGATGCATTTTTTGGTTTTTTTCTGTGTTGCTCACTATCTAAACTTATGGTCACCATCCACCTATTTTTTCCTCAAACATCACCTTGTTCTTTTCAGCGTTAGAATGGGCAATCATCGAACGAGGGCAACAATTGCAAAGAAGCATGTCCATATTAAACCAACAACAAGATCAACAAATGACAAGGGGAGGCCCAATGTTCGACTTAAAGATCTTCCAGAGGTATGTTCAAATTGCCAAGAAAATGTTCAGTTGACTTTCAGGGTAAATAGATTCCTAAACTAATAGGTTTCCTTCCTTCCTTTTTTCGTCCAAGGATGTGATGTGCACAATTTTATCAAATTTACCTGCAAAAGAGGCTGTACGGTCTAGTGTTTTGTCCAGCGAGTGGAGATCTATATGGACAACTTGCCCCAAACTGAGTTTTTTTTTTGAAACAAGGCAAAAGACTTGCCATTTTCATTAATTAAGGAGGAGTGAGAATTGCCCGGTTAATTGACGGAAAACCGGGCTAAAACCGATACAATCCAACCCACATAAAATGGGTACCACCGGTCAACCTGGCCACCGACATGGGATCACAGAGCTACAAAGAGGGAAAGACATCCGCCGAGCAGTCGCAAGCGTCATCGTCATCACCGGCTACCTCCGAACAGGCGACTCCGACTTCACCGTAGACCTTCATCGTCGAAGCCAACCCGCAAACAGCTGCACAGAAACCATGACGGCACATGCCAACAGAAGGCCACACGCGCGAACAGCCGACAGCTCCGACTCTGACGACGATCATCACAAGGGAAATATGCAGGACTTGCGCCGACCGTGCCCCAAAGAGCACCTCGGACACGCCAGGAAGATCCGACTACCGAAGCCCGAGCCGCGACCAGAGTTCCTCTCGACGCCATCATCGTTGCCAAACGGAAATCAGCGCCCCCGAAAAGGCCGCCTCGGCAAACTACGCGGCGAAGATGCCACAAACCACGCGGCGAAGATGCCGCAACCCACATGGCGAAGATGCCGCCATCCATCGGTCTCCCAGTCATTGCCTGCTCCGAGACGATGCCCCCGAGGAGGAGAAAGACGCGAAGACGCCTCCATCGCCCGATCCAGAGGATCTGAGGTTTCCCTCCGGAGCCAAAGCCGTGGGGAGGAGGAGCGCACCTCCACGACGACGCTTCCAAGAAAGATCACGGCACCCGCGGGCGCCGCCGCCGTCGGCTCCGATGGAGACCGGAGCAAGGATTTCTCCCGGAGATGTGCCGACCGCCCGCCACCACCGACCGCCGCCAACAAACCACCACCCCTGCCGAGGCCGACCTCACTCCGGCCACGGGATCCCACGATCCACCGCGACCAGAACCGCACCACCCCCTGGCCGAAGCCGCCGTCCACCACCGCAGCACCCCCGCAACAACCAACACCACATCACGAAGAGCAGCACCAGACCGAAGAAACAGCTCACGCCAGATCCAGATCGGAGCCGCGAGCGAAGCAGCAGAGCAGACGAGCAGGTCCACCGCCCGCAGCACACCTCGCGCTCCGGAGCCGCACCCGCCACGCCCGGCTGGTTCCCGCGCCCGACATACGCCTGCCGCCGCCGTGCCCGGCTGTCGATCCGCGCCCCCACGCGCACATCCTGAGCCAGGAGCCGCCGCGCGCCCGTACGCCGTCCACGCCCAGGTCACCGGGAGCCCGGACCGAGGCCGCCGCCCCGGCGTCCCCCACCTCAGCAGCACGACTCGGCCATCGCGAGCCTGCCCGCAGCCGCGCCAGATCCGCGCGCCGGCCCGCACCCAGCCTAGCCGCGCGCCAAGGTCGCCGCGCACCGCCCGGAGGAGCAGAGCACCGGCGCCGCCCCTCGGAGCCACCCCCAGGCCGCCGCCGGCCCGACAAGCCACCGCGAGGCCAGCCGTCCCGCGCCGACCGGATGTTTCGCGGGGAGGGAAGAAACCCACCGCCACTGCCGCACGCACGCACGGGCTTCGCCCGGCGGCGGCCCCTGGCGGCGGCGGGGGAGGGGAGAGGCGAGGTGAGGGGTGGCGGCGGCGAGGGTCTAGGGCTACGCCCGGGCCGCTCGAGCGGCCCGGGGTCGGGAAAGAGTGTAGTTTCCCAAACTGAGTTTCAATGCCAAGGATCATGTGCCTAGGCATGGAGGGAAACAATATGCCCAGATGTTCATAGACCATGTTAATGCAGTCTTGAAAAAGCACCACGGCAAGGTTGTCGACAATCTTGAGATAAAATTCGTATTTGAGAGCAAGCTAGTTTACCATCTCAACAGTTGGATAAGGTTTGCTATGTCCTCCCGGACTAAGAATCTATCATTTGATTTGGCACCACTGCCGGAATTTTGGAAATATAGGAATCATTACAGGTTCCCGTTTGAACTTTTAGACATGGATAGTGTATCCTGTCTACGTTGTCTTCAACTCAGATTTGTATGTTTCAAACCACCCCCTTCCCAGTTTCCAGGTTTCCCAAACCTAAGAAAGCTTGATCTCCATTTACTCAACACCACCGGACATGATCTCGAGAATATCTTGTGCAACTGCTGTAATCTTGAGTGGCTGAGCATAGTCAGGTGTGATCTGGACGATGAACTGAAGGTGGTCCAGCGACCATTGTCCAATCTGCAGTACCTAAGAGTCAAATTCTGCGGGTTCACCAAGATAGAGTTCCATGCTGCCAAGCTCTCCACCTTTGTGTATAAAGGGGACTGCATACCTATTGCCTTCCATCAAGCTCCCGAGATGGAAAATGCAGAAATTTGTTTCTGTGCTTCTACCTTTCGGCGTGGTTCAGCTGTGGTTCTCAATGGGCTTCCACATGTTCCGAACCTCACTTTGAAAATTTCAGTTGAAGTGCTAGAGGTATGTATGTTGTTAGAACAAGCTTCTAGGTTGTGCAATATGGTTTTATCTTTTCGCTGAGCTCAACTTGCTCTTTGTCTTTCAGACTACATGGACATCAGATAGCCATTACATGTTCCCGCAGCTCAAGCATCTGCAGATAATATTGGCTGTAGATCATAAACATGATGACAAGATTCTCTACTTGGTTCCCCTTTTGAGGGCTGCTCCGTTTATTGAACACTTGGAAGTACATGTGAGTATTTTCTTGTCGGATCACCTTTGTAGGTAACAAAGGAACTGCATTTGTTAAGGATTCTGCTTCAATGACCTTTTATCAGGATGCTTAGGGTTGCTTCACTCGGGTGTGTCGATGTGCCTGTACGTAACAGTATGTTCTACTTTTACAGTTTGATGGCACTTGCACGATGTGGTTTGCAAACAAGGGGCCTTCGAGACAAGACATTCCACAATCCGAACACAAATACCTACACCTGAAGAAGATGCATGTCACCGGATTCAAAGCCACCAAAGGCCAGCTTCAACTCCTGTTTCATGTCGTGGAGAACGCCCCTGCGATAGAGACTCTCGCCGTAGATACAATTCAAAGACAGTATGATCTGTTGGATACATATGAGATTCTCCCGGCGCTCCGCAACTCCGCCCTTGATATTGTCAGGGATCCTCTCTCTAAGAGACTTCCACCAGATGCCAAGCTCTACCTTCTGTAAAGGCCGATAAAAAGTTGTGTATAAGCAATAGGAAGCAGCCTATTACTGAAATCGCTATTGTTGGCATGTGCTTTTGTGTTCTCTATGTTGCTCGAGAAAGAGCATAATATGCATGTCAAAAAGAAACATGGAAAAAAAGAAGGAAAGTAAAAAAACACCAATTAAAAACAGAAGAAAAACCGGTCAAAATAGCCCGACAGAAAAAGAAAACCAGTCTTTATTTTTAGCGTTATATTTGACGCACTACAAAAGATGAAAAAAAAACTTAGACATAGGAGGTGAGGTATCGCAGGTGGTTAGTGCGTTATATTTGAAGCACTACTACAAATATTTGACGCTTATGTTTGGAAGGTTGCAAAAAGAAAGGGGAAAAGGAAAATTGGCCGAGGCCAAGTCAGAGGGGGTGCGTTCAACGAAGAAATAAATAAAAGAAAAAGAAAAAATGAAGGGAAAAAGACCAAAGAAAACCAAACGAAGAAGAAACTAGAATGAGAAGATGCACAACAAGAAGCATAAAAGAAGTGATCCTAAAAAAATGGCAAGGCCGAGGACAGAGGGGTGTGACGGCCGGAAGAATCGGCTGTGTACCTCTATGTACAACTCGTGTGCCGCATACGGAGGTGGGTATACCTTATGGTCAAATGACCATACTACCCTTGTACGGTTTGTAAGGGGGCGTATCGAAGCATATTCTTGAATCCATTTGGCTATTAACTAGTTTCTGTAAGGATCGGGTTGGTGGTCTTAAAATAAACAAGAGGGGTGTTGAATGACTTCACTCAGATTACTCGCTCGTCTATGGGCGTTCAGGGGTCTACGAATTGAAAAGGTACAAATGGTTTGGTGAAAGCTCTGAAAAGGATCTTAAGACTAGTGTGAATTGCCAGGGTAAACATACTAGAAAGTTGGTTATCTTGTGTCGCCTCGTTGTTGTTGACTTGCTACTTGCTAGAGACAGGAGAGTTGTGTCTCTAGGTCTCAGATGGCGAAGAGAGAGCACTGGAGCTGTTCACACAAACAATTACGTGAGAAACATTCAGTTTCAACATGACGCCTCCAGCCTCTAGTACACTAATACAGTTTGCTGTTACAGAGGCAGAGAAATTTTCGCCAAAGAGCGCGTATGTTTGGTTAAGATAGTGTGAAATAAAATAACAATGAACCATTCAAGATCACCGTTTCATAAAGATCGTGAAAACGTAGACGCACTGACAGAAAACAAAGAGGTGAACTGTCGAGAAGAAGGCGACAGCCAGGAGTACTGCTCTAATCTTTCTCTACTTTGCATCGACATCCGGGTATTCACAGGTGCTGCAACCGTTCCAGTAGATCAATAATCCCATGTTGCTAAAAGAAGACATTTATAAAAACAAAGGATGCAGCTGATGTACAAAACCTGAAAACAGTGTGATGTGCAGAAACTGGTATTCATGCAGAGCTCCTGGATAAAATCCTATATTTTAAATAGCACGCTATTTCGCCGTTATAACGCGGTTATAGCATATTTGAAAGGGAGACGTTACATTTTGATAAAATTGGACGCTACAGCGCTAATCACGTAATTAGCGCGCTACACACACTATAACGTTATAACGTTACAACGTGCAGACCATGCAAAACTGAAATAAGCACAACCCTGCAGGCCCAGCAGGCCAAAACCAACCCACGACCACTAGCTTTCTCACTCCTTTTATCAGATTCTCCCACGAGACCTAACCGGCTAACCCTAGTTCTCACTTCTCATCCCTTTCTCACTTATTTTTATGTGCTGGATTTGACCCTCATGCATATATTGCTTGCTCTTATGAAAAATTTAGTTGCTTAAATACTTTATTTCTAGATATATTTAATTTTTTTTGCAAACACTATTTTGAAACATAGCACGCTATTAGCGCGCTATAACTTGTGTAGCATTTAGAGAATGGCCTCGCTATATTTTGTAGCGCGCTATTTAAAATATTGATAAAATCTGAATTTCATTCGTACACGAACAGAGAAAACAAGGATAAAGTCACACAAGCGAGTATTTAACCCAAAACTACCACAATTCACGGAACCGTGACGAAAAACTACCACTTTACGATTTTGTCCCGAAAACTATCACTTTTTTCCTAATCCGTGGCAAAAAACTACCAAGTCGCGAAATCGCTCGCTTAGCCCGTGCTAAGCACAAATCTGACCGCTTGGGCCCACCTGTCAGCATCAATCTTCTTCCTCCTCTCTCTCTCTCATTTCCACGAACACCTTAAGTGCACTCCGCCGCTCTGCCCCCGCCGGCCGGCGAGTCCCACCACCTGCGCTGCCGCCCTCGTCGAGGAAGCCGTGCTTGAGCGCGAAGGCGTGGGCCTCGCGGCCGAGGCGGCAGCCGTCGTCGCCGGCGAGGTGGGAGCAGGCGAGGAGCACGCTGACGAGGGTGAAGGAGCTGACGTCGTGGCGGGCCTCGGCGAGCATGCCGCGGAGGGCGTCGAGCGCGCGCTCCCACTGCCGGAACAGGCAGAGCGCGGAGATGAGCGAGTTGTAGGACACGGCGTCGCGGAGCTCCGACGGCGTGGCGGCGAAGAGCGTGAGGGCCCCGTCGAGGTCGCCGCAGCGCGCGTAGGCTGTGAGGAGCGCGTTGCCGACGGCGGGGGTGGGCCGGTGGATGAGCGCGCGGCGGAGGGCGGCCGCGTGGAGCGCGCGCGCGGCCCGGCCGTCCCGGAGCGCGGCCGCGGACTTGATGGCCGGCGGGAGCGCGAAGTGGTCGAGCTGGGCGGAGGAGGCCGAGAGGGAGGAGAGCGCTCGGAGGGCGGCGGCGTGGTTCCCCGCGGCGGTGAGGGAGCGGATGGTGGCGGAGGTGGTGGGACGCTGGATCCTCATTATCCTAGGACGGAGGGCAGCGCAGGTGGTGGGACTCGCCGGCCGGCGGGGGCAGAGCGGCGGAGTGCACTTAAGGTGTTCGTGGAAATGAGAGAGAGAGGAGGAAGAAGATTGATGCTGACAGGTGGGCCCAAGCGGTCAGATTTGTGCTTAGCACGGGCTAAGCGAGCGATTTCGCGACTTGGTAGTTTTTTGCCACGGATTAGGAAAAAAATGGTAGTTTTCGGGACAAAATCGTAAAGTGGTAGTTTTTCATCACGGTTCCGTGAATTGTGGTAGTTTTTGGTTAAATACTCCACACAAGCAGGATAATAGCAAGAACTCTCTCAAGAAATGTAGGGATCATGGTAAAAACCGAACACGATAGACAGTCAGAGACAGAATAAATCAGCACTGTTACTATTTCTCCAGTTCATGAAACAGTTTGTGTTCAAGATGACAGAAGACGAACAGCTAACTAACTACAGAGCAGCATCGATCGTCCAACATGACAGGGAGCAGCCCATCTATGCGGAGGTGAACTTGGTGACGGCCTTGGTGCCCTCGGAGACGGCGTGCTTGGCGAGCTCGCCGGGGAGGACAAGGCGGACGGAGGTCTGGATCTCCCGGGACGTGATGGTGGGCTTCTTGTTGTACCTCGCGAGCTTGGCGGACTCGCCGGCGAGCTTCTCGAAGATGTCATTGATGAAGGAGTTCATGATGGACATGGCCTTGGAGGAGATGCCGATGTCCGGGTGCACCTGCTTCAGCACCTTGAAGATGTAGATCTTGTACGTCTCCACGCTCTTCTTGGACTTCTTCTTGACCTTCTTGTCAGCGCCGCCCTCCTTGAACGCCGGCGGCCTCTTCTCGGCCTTGGTCTTCTTCCCCGCCGTGGTCTTCTCGGCCTTCTCCTCCACCGGCTTCTTCTCCGCCTTGGGGGCCATCGATGCCGCTGGTTGCTGCCGGTGTTGCGTCGACGGGGAGAGATGTGGTGTTTCGCTGGGAGGTAGGAGGAGTGGTGGGGAATCGGCGGCGGGGGTGCGGCGAGTTTATAGGAGGGGAGAGCCGGCTCTGATTGGTGGAGGGGTGCGTGCCACGGATCGGTGGCCTCGAGTTGTTTGACACGATCCCAGCCGTTCACCGCTGTGGGTGATGGACGGACCCGATGCGCCTCGGCGCGGATCGCTGACCTGGCGGAATGGTGGGCGGGGACCAGATGGGCTTCGGCCCGTACCAATTGGGCTTTCTCCATGGCAGGAATTTAGAGTTAAACTGTCACTGTGTTTTCTTTTTTGCCTCAAAAAAAACTGTTTACTGTTTTTCCATTTCTCAAAAATAAAAAAAAGTTACTGTTTTCCGTTTCTAAAAAAGAAATGTTACTGTTTTTCCATGGACATTTTGCTTTCAGGAGCAAAAAAGTTTCTTTCAGCAAAATTTGCAAATTACAAGTAATATGCATTTTTAATCTTTCAAACACATGCAAAATACCAAGATCCTTTTCATGATAGCAAGTACTCCCTCCGTTCGAAATTACTTGTCATAAAAATGGATGTATCTGCAACTAAAATACATCTAGATACATTCATTTCTTGGACGAGTAATTCCGAACGGAGGGAGTATAAGTTTAGAGAGCTTGTCTTCACCAGAGAAATTGCAGAGTTAGTCTTGCTCACCACCAAGATTTTAGCCATCTAGGATAAATAATAATAATTTACTTTAAGAAGGATGCAAGAAAAATATTCTATACAATAGCATACAGAGTGAGAACAATTCTAGCAAGTGTACTACTGGAACGAGCATTTCAATACACAATTAAACAAAAAAGATCAATTCATTTGGAGCTAAAATAGCCGGTCAATAGCATATAGAGATGAGTGCCAGAAGAGCCACAATGCAATGACTATACAACCAGCATCGCAACAAACATTGTTCAGTCATTGGACTCGACGCCTTCAGCAGTTTTGAACTGCGAGGCCAAAACCTACAGGGTTTTCCCCCTCACCCTGTTCTGTCAGGAGAACAGACCAAGTTTAGCTAGTAGAAGAAGCGCAAGAGCTGCTGAGTTTTCTCAACCTATATCTATTCCATCTATCTATAGGCAAAAGTAGGCGTCCAGCTCTGCTTTCATCGTATCCAAGGCGGCAAAACTTGTGCCAGGACTCCAACTTTGACCTTTCTCTACTCTGCATAGACATCCGGGTGCCGCAGCGCATCATAGGCTGAATCAGCAGAAATAATGAGGAAGTTAAGCTGCAGACCGCCTTTCGAATTCGTACCAAGAAGACCTCAGAACAAGAACAAACTTGGACATAATTGGCTGATTTTTATTTTACTGTTTCAGTTATGTTTAAAATCAGTTTTCGTAAAACAATAGATTGTTCCATTGTTTCAAAAAGTGATTTCGACTGTTTTACTAATTCAAAAAAGGTATTTCAAAAGCTACATTTAAAAATTAAATTGAAAGTCTCATTACAAATATTTCAAAAAAATCTATTTCAATTATTTTGAAATACCGATTTTTAAAAAAAGACTCATTATAATATTTTTCTAGACACCCATTTCAATGGTTTCAAACTACCAATTTCAGTTATTAAAAAGGACTGATTTGATATTTTTTAGATCCATTTGAATTATTTCAAAATACACATTTCAACTATTTTAAAAAGGGCCATTTCAATTATTTCAAAAGACCCAAAAGTCCCATTTCAATTATTTCAAAATGTCCAATTTCAAGTACTAAAATATGAAATTGAAATAACTGAAATCAAATTTTTAAATAATTTAATTATTCATATCAAAAAAACAATACTAATAAATGAGCTTGACTAGTTCCAGTTAATGCATATGTTGATCGATATTGCGATCTAGATAGCGTCGAGCCGTCGATATCATTAGTGTTGGGTACTCGTCAACTCATCCAACTACGAGTGCCATCA
The DNA here is from genome assembly GCF_018294505.1 of Triticum aestivum. Classification (NCBI taxonomy): domain Eukaryota; kingdom Viridiplantae; phylum Streptophyta; class Magnoliopsida; order Poales; family Poaceae; genus Triticum; species Triticum aestivum. Next base: position 681,454,914 of record NC_057813.1, on the reverse strand, counting down.
TAAGAAAAGAAAAAAAAACTGACAAGAATTTGGTTACGGTTGACTTGACTTGAGTACCAAGGAGTGAAATAATAAGACCGAAACACACGAGCTGCAAGTGTCTGCAGGTAACCTTGTGCTGTGTCCAACTGCGCATGCCAATGCCGTACCAAGGACTGAAATAATCAGATAACTCATTCAACTGCCAATGCCATTATGATTCGAAAAATGCTTGCAAGGATATGATTATGGTTGACTATCCGGCTACTGTCTGTGCTGCAACCATTGCTAGAGCTCAAGAAAGGATAAGTTTGAATATCCCTGAATGTTTTTTTTTTGGAACGTAGGCTCCAGAAGAGCCCGGCTTTGAATTAACAAAGCCATCAACCAGTCAGGATTACAGCGACGGAATACAACCACACTCCAACTAAAAGGAAAGAAAACAAAAGGCAAAGATACAATGGCGCCTAGGAGCAGCTCGCAGAGGCATACAACAAGCTAGCAAGCATAGCTAGAGATACCATGAACCCCAAACACGACGAGAACCAAAGCAAAAACGCTAAACGTCTCAGGAAAGAGCACCGACGACGGAGCAAAGCACGCCATAGCCGAACGCCTGGGCTTGAAGGAGACACATCCATCCAGATCCATCGTCACAGAAGGCCCCTGCCTCCTCGCCTGGCTCGAGGCGCCGCACCGGTGAGCGATGGACATGCTCACCCTTGAACCTGCATGAATGGCATCGCAGGAAACCACAGGGACGGAACCAGGCGTTCCCAGCCTGCCGACGACGCCTAACCTGAAACAGAGCAACGCCAAATGCAAGAGTCCAGGCATGAAACAGGGGCGAGCTGTCGGAATGCACAAATGGGCAGCAGCAATGGCCAAAACCAGATCATCGACTCGCTCGACGAGCAGAAGAGCAGCCACCGGAGGAGGGGAACCCTATCCCCTCCCGTCCTGGAGAATCCACGGGCACCGGAGGAGCCCTGCAGCCCAACGAAGAGCACCAAACCAGCTTGACCACACGCCCAGGAGGACACCGCCGTCGCTGGAGACACGCCGCCGCCGCCGACACACTCCACCTACACCACAACGAAGCCCACAACCCATCTTTGTACCCAAAACAACGCCTTCAAGAAGGTTACGGCATCCTGGGCGTCGCCGCTGCCCAACAAAGTTGAGGATTTCACCCGGGAAACAAAGGGGAAGGGGGTAGGGGGCAGGACCTGACCGGCGCCTCCAGGAAGGTGAGCGGCACCCGCGAGCGTCGCCGCCGTCGCAGCCGACACGGCTGGCTAGGGGTTTCCCCCGGTCCTGCAGCCCCGTCGCCCACTCCCACCCGCAGAAGACCGCGGAAGTGCGGATCTGAGGGGGGAGGCGCTCGTTGGGGAAGAAGGGGAGTGGAGGCGGCCAGATCTGATGCGACAGGAGACGAATCCGCCGCCACCGCGCGCCGACCCGCAACCACCGGGGCTCTCGCCGCCCGCACGGCCGAGAGAACACCGACCCGCGCCCACGCCACCGGGAGCCTAAGCCGGCGGCGCCACACCTGCCGGGGCCGCCGCCCCGGATCCAAAGGCCCCCTGCGGGAGGCGAGGCGGCGAGGGCCCCGCCGCCGCCTTCATCAGCAGTGGGCCGAGCTTGCTCGGCAGCCGCTGCCTCAGGCGGCGGCGAGGGAAGGGCGAGGAGGAAAGGGGGACGGCGGGGCTAGGGTTTTCGCCCCTCGGGTCGCCCAAGCGGGGCGACACGAGGGAGGGGAGGGGGTCTAGCTAGACAGTCAATTGACTATATCCCTGAATGTTACCAACCTAATATTTCCCAATCCATTTGACGATTACTTTTTGTAAGAATCAGGTTGGTGCTGAATTTCTCTACTCAGATAGCTCCTCTATGGGCGTTCAGGGGTAAAGTACATAAGGATGTTCAGAACAAAAGGTTCTGAAGCTTAGAACCTCTAGGGCAAAACAGACAGGTTCCTCTTGTCAGGAAAATGGATCAAAGTTTAGCTTGCCGAAACAAATCGAGCTGCTGGGTTTTCAAGGAGTTCTTCTGAATCCTCATGTTGTCGTGCCCAAGGCGGCGACGCTTCTGAAGAGTTGAACTGCGAAGAGGAAGGTATCCAGGAGTCCTGCTCTAACCTTTCTCTACTATGGCCATTGCCTGAATTAAGCACATTGAAGAGGAAGGTATCCAGGAACAATGAAGAAGTTAGGCACCACACCGCAGATCAATAATCTCATGTTGCTGAAACAAGACATTAAAAGACATAGGATGCAGCTGCTGTACACAACCTGAAAACAGTGTGGTGTGCAGAAACTGGTATTCATGCAGAGCTCCTGGATAAAATCCGAATTTTGTTATGCATGAAATGCATAGTCTAAGAGGGATGCAGGACCATCAACTCATTGCAAAAAAAAAACACTGCATTTTCCAGCTAAGCGAAATGCATGATCTAACTTTTTTGTCGCAGGATCATCAACTCATTGCAAGAACCCCTACAGTGAAAAGAAAGGGTTAAAATCACATCATAGAGATGAATGTCAGAAGATCGACAATGCAACGACTACTATAACCAGCATCACAGCAAACATTGTTCAGCCCTTGGACGCAACGCCTTGAGCAGTTCTGAATCATATAGAACCGTGAGGCCGAAACAGACAGGGTTTCCCACTCTCTCTGTCCTGTCAGGAGAACGGGCCAAGTCAAAAGGATGCTACTAGAAGAAGCAGAAGAGCTGCTGAGTTTTCTCAACCTATATCTATTCTGTATATCTATAGGCAAAAGTAGACGTCCAGTTCTGCTGTTATCGTATCCGAGGCGGCGAAACTTGAGTCAGGACTTCAGCTTTGATGTTTCTCTACTCTGCATCGACATCCGGGTGCCGAAGCTCATCATAAGCTGAACCAGCAGAAATAATGTGGAAGTTAAGCGGCAGACCAATGATCAATAACAGTATACGGACAGAATCAAGAAGGCAAAACCCAAAAAAATATAATGTTCAAGGAATAACAGTATAATGACAGCATCAAGAAGGCTTTTATGCACTGCCTATTGTAGGATACATCCTGAATTTTGTTCTTTGGTTAGAAACTTAATTAGTGTATTCTTTGCCAAGATGAAATGAGATGACTGAAGTTGGTATTTGGCATTTTAGGCTCCATAATTTCTACTAGCAGCAAAGTGTTATGAAATGGACGAACTGAATTATCTGGACCAAGAAAGGAAATGTTCAGAGTTCAGAGTTGAAAACCATATTTTACAATTTGTACACAGACTGATAATCCCACGTGGCATTGGCACCCAATATTCATAGTTCAACTACTTTTACTTCTCTACAAGACTAGCTACAACAAGTTTCAGACAAGTCCCAAGTCCTACAATAAAATCTAACATAATACTCATGAAATTTGTTCCCCCAATAACCGACTATATAAAGTAGTCTACAAGACGACCAAACTAAAACCAAAAATATCATGACCATGCAGCAAGAATAGTAGTATACACACCAAGATATGCACGTCGTGCATAACATAACAAATTCAGCAAGTCGTGGAGAGAGGCTCTCACCAGGGGTCCCGGACAGCATGACGACGACCTCGAGGGTCTCGCCGGAGCCGCCATGGGGCAGGTCGATGACGAGCGGGGTCAGCCTCCCGTAGCGGCCGGCTCGGACACACATGACGAAGGCGTAGCGCCGGGGCAGCGGCAGGTGTAGGCGCATGGCCAGGTCCTTCCTCAGGTTGTACACGCAGCTCCCCTGGAACTGGAGCTGGGACCAGCCGTCGTCGGTGTAGAGCCGGAACCGGATCAGCCGCCACGCCGGAGGCACCTCCTGCACCAAAGAACCATGAATTGTTCTGTCGGGGAGGAATCTGAATTTTCTTTCTGATCGAAAACATAGTTGGTAAACAATGGCAAGAACGGCAAGAAGCAATTCGAGAGCTATCAAGAAGCGGCCGGGACTCACCCGAAACGGGGGTGGAAGGCGAGGCGGGCCCTCTCTAGCGGGGATGGGCTCAACGCTCCAGTAGAACGCGGTGGGGAAGCTGCCGTGGACGCGGAGGTAGTGGCCGCCGGCGTTGCGGAGCCGGACGTCGTTCGGGAAGCCGTCGCCGCCGCCCCCGATGACCTGCCACATGACGGGCCCCACGCCGGGCTGGTCGTTGCTGCGCTGCTCGACGCGGAAGTGGCCGGGCCCGCGCGGCAGCGGCGTGTCCGTGGCGGCGGGATAGCGGCCGTAGGCTGCGCTGTGGAGGAGCAGGTACGGGCCGTTGCCGTTGGCACCGTGGTAGACGTGCACCGCCCAGGCCACGTTCAGTGTCGCGCGGTGCTGGCAGAGGGTGACGCTCTCCCCGTCGTCGGCGGCGAGGAGGTACTTGCCGCGCCCCCGGCTCCGCAGCCGCACGTGCTGCCTGTCGTGGAACTGCTCCATTGGTCGCCGGTGCTGTGCCGCTTGGAGGTGGAGAGACGGCGAGGGAGAGGTTCTTGCTTCGCTGGGGCTCCGGCCGGCCGGCGAGGAGAGGGGAAAGAAAGCTGTTGGTTTGGTTGAGGCGATTACTTTGAGCGCCAAGACGAGGTATTTCAAAGGGGCCAGACGCCATGGCCGTTCCGGGCTTTGGGCACCAGCTGGGCTTCCCTGACGCTCGGCCGAGAGTCAGGCCCAACTTTCAGAGATGCAGTCATAAATAATACATTGTTCTATTGTTTCAAAAGGGATTTCGACTGTCTCATTAATTCAAAAAATGGAGTTCAAATCTCTCATTTTTAAAAATAAATCAAATGTCTCATTACAATTATTTCAAAATACCAATTTAAATCTTTTTCAAAACACCCATTTCAATGGTATCAACCTACCAATTTCAATAATTTCAAAAGATTGATTCCAATTGTTTGAAAAGACCCATTTCAATTATTTCAAAAGATAGATTTCAATTATTTCAAAAAGGACCATTTCAACTATTTTGGAAGCTCCGTTTCAATTATTTCAAAATTTCCATTTCGATTTATGTCAAAAGGGTCATTTCAATTATTTCAGAAGAAACATTTCAATTATTTTAAAAGTCCATTTCAATTCTTTTCAAACGTCCAATTTCAAAGACTAAAGTATGAAATTGAACTAACTGAAATCACTTTTTTGAAATAATGCAATTGTTTATATCAGTATTCTATTTTAATAATTGAAATACACTTTCTAAAATAAAGAAAATTGTTTTGACAAAGTGATTTTGGCAGATTCACTATTTAAACAAAGTTATTTAAATATTTTCACCATTTCAAACAAATGATATCAGAATTTTCATTACTTAGCAGATATTTAATGTAATGGAAATATGATCGAAACAATTAAATTTAAAGTACCTCATATGTATTCAAGATTGGTTCGAAAGCTCTCGCCGCTATGAACTCAAATCTACAAATGCATACGTTAAATATTTTCAAAATCCTCAAAAACCTAACAGAAAAAAAGTTACGGGGCTTTTAAGATCTAGAGTGGAAAAAGTCGAAAAAATTTCAAATTGTGGTCAAACAGTGGTCAAACTAATTATTCTAGAATATTAGTGTTACTAAATAATTATTTCAGTTATTTTGAATTTTGGTCAAATCTGGTCAAACTGTGGTTAAACAATGGTCAAACTAATTAGTCAAGAAATATTAGTGTTACTAAATAATTATTGTTTTTTAAAACAATAGTTCAAACTCAAATAGTGAAATGTGACACTTCATGCTCAAGCAAAATTCCTGAGGGTTAATAGGATTGACATCTTAGGGCATCTCCAGCCGTTGGCCCCCCAGGGGGCGTCTAAAAGCGCCGCCTGGGAGCGAGCCGGCGATACACTCGGCGCTGGGGGCGGTTTTGCGCCCAGTCGTCGCCCCCAGGCGCCGAAATTGGTCCACTTTGCAGCCCAATTTCGGCGAATAAACGGCCCATATGGGCGAGAATAGGCCTATATTCGGCGTGGATTCGGCGTTCAATTATCAACACACACATATTTCATCACAGAAAAATCAAATACTTCAACAAAATACTACAACAACAAATAGTTCAATACAAATTATATAGTTCAACAAATAAAAACTCGTATTTCATCACGCGGCGTCCCCCTTGAGCCTCCATAGGTGCTCAATCAGATCTTTCTGCAGTTGATGATGCACCTGTGGGTCTCGGATCTCCTGACGCATACTGAGATAGGCAGTCCAAGTTGCCGGTAGCTGGTGATCAACTTCGGCTAGAGGACCCTGCCTGTACTATGGTTCAGTGTCAAACACTGGGTCTTCTTGCTCGCTCGCGATGATCATGTTGTGCAAGATGACACAGCAAGTCATGATCTCCCACATTTGATCTTTCGACCAGGTCTGAGCGGGGTACCGAACAACAGCGAATCGAGATCGGAGCACACCCAATGCCCGCTCGACATCCTTCCTGCAAGCCTCCTGAACCTGCGCAAACCAGGCGTTCTTGCCTCCTGCCACAGGGTTTGAGATCGTCTTCACAAATGTCGACCATCTCGGATAGATGTCGTCAGCTAGATAGTACCCCTTGTTGCATTGGTGCCCATTGATCTCGAAGTTCACCGGAGGAGAATGGCCCTCAACGAGCTTGGCAAAAACAGGAGAGCACTACAGCACGTTGATGTCATTGTGAGTTCCTGGCATACCAAAGAAGGAGTGCCAAATCCAGAGGTCATGTGTGGCTACCGCCTCAAGCACCACACTGCAACCGCCTTTGGCGCCTTTGTACATCCCCTGCCAACCAAATGGGCAGTTCTTCCATTTCCAATGCATGCAGTCGATGCTTCCAAGCATCCCAGGAAATCCTCTTGCTGCATTCTGGGCTAGGATCCAAGCAGTGTCCTCTGCATTGGGTGTTCTCAAGTATTGTGGCCCAAACACTGCCACCACTGCCCGACAGAACTTGTAGAAACACTCTATGCTGGTGGGCTCGGCCATGCGCCCATAGTCGCCGAGTGAATCACTGGGAGCTCCATATGCAAGCATCCTCATCGCAGTCGTGCACTTCTGGATGGAGGTGAATCCAAGAGCGCCAGTGCAATCCATCTTGCACTTGAAGTAGTTGTCGAACTCCCGGATGGAATTAACAATCCTGAGGAAGAGCTTTCGGCTCATCCGATAACGACGCCGAAATGTTCTCTAGCCATGAAGTGGAGCATCGGCGAAGTAGTCGGAGTAGAGCATGCAGTAGCCGTGCAGACGATGCCGGTTCTTTGCTTTCACCCGCCCCGGCGCCGAGCCACCTCGACGCGGCTTTTCATTGCTCGCCAGCAGCTGGGCGAGGGCGGCGAGCACCATCAGATGCTCTTCTTCCTGGACGTCGGCCGCGGCTTCCTCCTCCAGCAGCGTGGCGAGCTCTTCCTCCTCATCCGAGTCCATCACGGGCATAGTCAAAACGCCGAACACCTTGCGCTCGGTGGGCGTGTACCCGCCGTTAAACCGCGCCTCCGCGGCCGGAAACACCCAGCTGCTGCGGGAGGGGCTGCCGCGGTGAAGCGCTGCTTTTCCGGCGGGGAATGGCTATCTAGCGGAGTAGGCCGGCGGCCGTCGCCGGGATATAGCTAGAGGTGGCCGAGGGCGCGGGGGTGCGAGGCGAGTCGGGGGGAAGAAAACCTTGACTTTTCCCCTGTCGGTGTGGGCCAGGCGTGCTTTTCCCTAGCGCCGGAGCCCCCAACGGCTCCCCAGCGTGCCGGGTTCGGCCTGTGACCGCCGGGCGGAAAAAATGTCCGAATCGGCGATTTTCGATGTCCTGGGGGCGCGACTGGGCCGTTTTTTCGGCGCCGGCGCCGAAAAAGTGGCCTGGGGGGGCCTGTTGGGGGCGCGGCTGGAGATGCCCTTACTATTGTCAGGAAAACAACAAGTGCAGACTTGGAAACGAGGGAGAATAGAACCCGGAAGTTAAGCATGCTCAGGCTGGGGGAGTGGGAGGATGGGTGACCGTTCGAGAAGTTAGATGATTTAGAATGATGAGGGGTGATTAGAGATTAGAGGATAAATTGAGCAGTGATGAGGGGTGGTGATTAGAGATTAGAGGTTAAAAAAATTCAAAAAAATAAATAAATAAAAAAAATCATAAAATTTCCTTTAGTCCCGGTTGGTGTTACCAACCGGGACTAAAGGTGGAGCTCCACGTGGCCGCGGCCTTTAGTCCCGGTTCATGTTAAAACCGGAAATAAAGGGGGGAAGCATTAGTAACGACCCTTTAGTCCCAGTTCATGAAATGACTAAAGACCCTTACAAATCGGGACAAATGCACTGTTTTCTACTAATGTCGGCGGTACAGTGAGACCCCGGCGAGCAGCACCCAGGCGGGCGAGCAGCACCACGGGGAGGTCCCGACGACCAGCAGCCCGAGAGGCGCCAAATGCGCCGTGAGCACCAGCCTGGGGCGCCAAAAGCAGGTAGCACGATGACAAGCAGATGCTACTTGCCGCCGGCCACGACCACAGCAGCCATGGCCAAATCAATGCAGGTAGACCAACACATCGGCTCCGGCGACAGAGCTTGCCAGCGAGGACCCGATTGCTTGTTCTTTTATTTTTGAGGGACCTGGTTGCTTTTTCAAAAACTAGCAGATACCTGATTGCTTATAATTCTTATTGTAGGGACCCGCCGTATTTCAAAAGCCGTAATGTGGTAGTTTTTCACTGTGTACCTAGTTTTTTTTCTTGTTCAAATCAAGTTGCTTTCTTTTTCTAAGAGCATCTTCACTAGGCGCACAAAAGTTCCGCGGCCTAAAATAGTTTTAACCGCCACTGTAGCACTTTTAGCGCGCAGGACCCAACATTGCTTTACCAGATGCCTAAAAACGCGCGCCCAAAAAGACACGCAGTGTAAATTCTGAAGCACGTGCAATCCGGTGCCTCAAATTTTCAGTATACGATAGCGTTTTGCAGCGCGCACACTATTTTACAGTTTTTGCTGGAGCTGTCCAGCATCTAAAAACCTGAATTTTAGCGCGCGGAGCAGTTTTTGAGTACCTGTTGGGGAGATGCTCTAAGGTCAACCAAAGTTGCTAGCCTGCGAGTCAAAGGCAGCCACCGTCTCCATCTCGGAAAAGAAGAGACCAGCCACCGTCTCCTGCGCCGACCCCATGTGGGATCCCACAGGTCAGTAGCACAAGTAGTCCATCTCGAAAGGAAAGAGGAAGCGGGAAGGGAAAGAGGAACTGAATCGGAACAACTGAACCTGGCCACGACGAGGCTTTTAAAAATCCGTCCCCGCCCCTGCTGTTTCGTGGTGTAACCAAACGGACTTGCACACGCCGCCTTTCTGTTCCTTCTGCTTCTAGGGTTTCAGCCTCAAATTTCGTGTGCTCTGCTCCTCCGTGTTTGATCGAGGTACCGTCCGACGCCGGCCCCTTCCATATCTCCGTCTCTACGCGCATCTTTGATCACATAATTGTATCTCTCGCCGGGTGTTGGTTGATGGGATTAATCATCTTCCTTTACATATAATATTCTTCTAATATTCTTTCAGTTTAGCCGTTAATGTATGCTGATTTCCTTTCAGTTCAGCAATGGCAATGCAAGCAGATCCTAGTCTTATTATTCCTCAAGTGGTAGGATTCTCTCTCCATTAACAAGTTACATGCAATAAGTATTAGCTTCGACTGACTTAATTTTTTCTTTATATTGTATAGATTGGCAATGCATTTGTTCAGCATACTACCTTGTTCTAGAATGGGCACCAGAGCATGTGCACAAGTTTTATCATGACAGAAGCATGGTTGGACGGGCAGGCGGTTCCGATGGGCGATGGGGTCGTCGAATATGTAACAACATTTCCCGTAAGTTCCTGTATATGAAAACTATTTTGTTTCTGCAAACTGGTATCAATCTTTATATGTAAAATACTTTGACTAATTCTTCTTAATTATTTCCACCCCTTTGTATTAATTTCAACAACAGGAAATCAGCAAAAAACTAATGTCTAGGGACTTCTGCGAATACTCGACCGCATAGAGACTACAGATGCAGTGCTCTCTCACAATCATGGTCTGCTCATTGTTGTCACTGGATCGTTAACCAAGGTTGATCGTGCTTGCCAGAAGTTTGCACAGTCCTTCTTCCTTGCACCACAAGAAGGTGGCGGCTATTTTGTCCTCAGTGACATATTAAGAATTATTGAGTCAGAAACGCCGCCGGTTGCGATAAGTCAAGCCGATAGTCAAGAAAACGAGATCAAGAAAGATGTCGGATCTGTTGTTGGATCAAGAGAGGCGGAGACCGTGAAGACTGACCATGTGGCAGCGGAGAATAAGGTTGCCGCTCCTCCTCCACCTCAATCTCAAAAGGATGCTACTAACAGTTCTTACGCACCAATCATGACTTCTCCGTTTTCCCTTCTACGTAATGTGGGGGGTTACGTTCGATCGAAGGTGTTGCAAAAACAGAAATTGAACTAACTTCTAGAAAGGTGGCAGCGCACTTGACCCAAGAAGGAATTGCCCAACTTAAGGCCACTCACATCGCTTCGAATTATTCTCCCCAATTTTTTCCACTCATTTCTTCACTGCCTTCTCTCCCATGTTCTGTAGAACTTGTAGATCAATCTCTGTAAACTCAACCTCCCATTTAACAATTGTGTCTCTCTCAATGTTTTGAATGCTACCATCAACTAATTTTGCCTTTGATGGAAAGAAATTGACCATTAATTCGAAGATCCGAGCGGCAGCATCCCCTCTGTCAGTGGCGGACAGTGTGAGCCCGTGAGAAAGAGCAGACTAGGCCCTAATTGCATGCAAAATTGGATCAGAGAGAGGAGCATTACCTATTCGAAGTTGAATCTGGCGGCTCCATCTCAGTATGCCCACGGGCTCCCCTCACAACCTATTGATTCAACAAGCGAAAACAGAGAAAACGAGTTGAGATCTACGGGGCCGAGAGAGGAACGGGAGGGGGACTAGGGTTCTCACTCACCATTTTTTGAGGACGAAGGCTTCGCCGCCGTTGAGAATGAGGGCTCCGCCGCCGCCGTTGAGAACGGAAGATCCGCCGCCACCGGAGAAGAAGGGGGGGGGGGGGGGGGGGGCAGAGTGGCGGGCCCGGCACGGTCGGGCGGCAGGGCACGGTCAGCTGTTTTGAGGAGCAATTAAGTTGGACCCACATGTCCTAACATAAACGGGCTTGGTTGACGACCGATTTAACCACATTTAACACCCCATGTGGCCCTGGGCTATTTACCTGCTCAAATGTGTCGCACCACAGCCATTCGCTCGAACAACGTCGCACTCAAGCCAATTCACATCAAAAATGTCGCACAGGAGCTATGTGTTCCAGTTGAATATGTCAATCTTAGGAGAAAAATAGGCCTATCCGTCGAATATTTTTTTACTTTTACGGGTGCTGTTGTGGCTAATTTAGTTCAACTTTAGGGGCATTTTTGATGACAGATGAGAAATTCAGAGAAATAATTGATGATGAGTTTATTTTTACTTATGCGTGGCGGGGTGGATAATTTACTTCAACTTCAGCGGCAGTTTCAGTGACTGAGAAAAAAATCAGAGACACAATTAAGGAATAGTTAATATGCCTGTGTGTTGCCACGAGGCAAAGGTGATGAATGCCTCTAAATATTTCGTGGCAAGCACTAAAGTTCCTCTCCCTTCCCCACCTATCGGTGTTGTTCACCGCCTCTTTGTTTACCAATATGTTATTCATTGTTTTGCCGGCTCCACCAGATACGTGGGCAGGCCCAAGTTTTTAATCTGAAAATGAGACAGATCATATTTGATATTTAAGATAAAATTTGTGATAGAAGCGTCTATGTCAACGCTAGTGATACTCACCAGCGGTGGACCGGCTCAAGATCCTCCTAGAGGCACGAGGACATAAGCGTTCGGATTGGCAGTAGTCGTCCTACAAGAAGTTCCGATCATTTTTGTCTATGTATTGTTGGTGATTTTGTAGAGTTAAGCTGAAGAAAAATACCGATGTTTGCAAGTATAAGTCATTTGAGCTCTTCCTACCCAAGGATTGTAATTTTGAAACACTGGGATTATTCAAAAAATTCGATACAACAACATTGTCTTGCTATTTATTATGATACCTTGCATAGTACCTCCCAGTTTTTTTTCTTAATCCATAGATAGGTCTAACCACAATATGAGTAGCATTTTTATTTTTTTTGCACAAGAAAAAAAATTGGCTGATGCGCCATGGGGATGCGGTAGTCTTTTCTCTGCCAAACTTTCTCTATCTTTTCCTCTCACTACAATGATGCATCTTCTCTACTTTTTCTTTTTCTTTTTGCTATTGCATTTTTTCTTCTGCGGTGGTTGCTTCACCTAGCATGATTTCTTCTAGCATTTCAACCGCCTCCCTCTGCTAGTGCTCCCTCTAGAAACACATGAATCATGGCGTCAATCAATGTTTAAGAAATTCCATGGTATTGCAAGGTACCGAAGGTATTTATACAATTATACCTGCACCAAATAAATTCTACAAGCACAACTGCAGTTGAGCTCATCATAGTGGATTGCAGAACCAAAAGGAAATTAAATGAATCATCACACACTTACGGACCGAGTGACAGTTGAGAACAAACAAATAAACCCACCAAATCTGCTTCATATAGATGACGTTCATCCCTACTTCTCTGATTTTCTTCAGCAACAACACTCTATGAACTGTGTTAAAAAAACTCTCTATGAACTTCTTTTAAAACAGATACAAATGAATGAACAAATCAAAAGAGCCAACTGAAGTGAGAACAAAAAGGAGAAAACTCAGTGAAACAAAATTAGTTAGTTACAACATAAATCACCAGTCTCACAGGCTCTCCTCTCAACATCTAGCAGACATCAGTAACATATAGCAGTACTCGACAAGTAGCAGCATCATGCCAAAGCAATATTTCTCTGTCAATGAATCTATGTTACTTGGTCTCTTAAGCCATGGCTTGCACTACTACAACAGCTGATGCGATAGCAAATCAGTCCGCAACAGGACAATTTCCTCCTCTCTATGTCTCTCTTCTCCAACGAGAGCAGCAGCAATCTTCCACGCCTTGCATGATGCCCACTCATCTGCATCGCCATCACCCTCCTACATCAGGGTCGACAGTCGACACCCCTCCCGACTGCCAGCGAGCTCCTTGAGCCCTCCCCCTGGCGACCTCACATCTCCGTGCGGCCCTGCGTCCCTCGCCAATCTTGCCTCCCGTGCAGGACCTCACATGCCCCCGTGGCACATCCTCCCCTGGCAACCTCGCCTGCTCGTCCCCATCTCTGCCCGTCAAGCTATTCATCGAGCACCTGGCATGCACTGCCTCGTGCCATCCATGGCCGACCGCACCCGCTTCCGCTCCATCTGCAGGCAGTGGCGCAGGACCTCAGCGTACGGGTCGGAAGCGGCTCGAGGAGGCGAGGGTGGATTCGGGGGCTGAGGGGTGAACGGACGAACTGCCTCCTCCGGGCGATGGCCTTGGACGCAGCGGCCGCGGCGCGCGTCTGCGGGCGGCGGTAGTGTCGGATCTTCCCGCCTGCCTTGATGAGCACGCGGCGGCGGCAGGACGTGGCGCCGGCCAGCAGGATGGTGTGGCTCCAGCGCGACTGCCCGCACGCCTTGAGCGCAAGCACCGAGTCGGCAGCGGCCTTGACAGCGCGCGGCTGTGGCGGCTGAGCGGACGAGGCGGCGCCCGACGGGTGGCCCGCAGCGCGTCCAGAAAAGCCATGGGGCGATGCGTAGGCGCCCGGGTGACCTTTCTTTTTTCCCAACGAACGAACCGTTATTTGGGACGGGATTGCGGGTTAACTCCTAAAAACCATAGGGGCTTTTGTGTAAAAAAGATGTGACGATGAATCCGACAAACTCAATCCGTGCTTTATTATTAGGGAGAGATTAAGGAAAGATTACTAGCAAAAGGGCCCGTGCGTTGCAACGGGTATAAAATAAATTTGATGATCCATATATTGGCTCTGTAATGCAGCGACAGATATACTTTGTCATGGTAGACCTCGAGTTCTATATAGACGAAGACCGGTGTGTAATTATTCTGTGTATATAAAATGTGAGAGATGTGGCACTAATGAAAAACACAAATCAACTTGAAGTCCTAGCTCAAATAAGCTGATGTCAAAACTGCATGCAGCCATACTTTCATGAAGACAATAATATAAGTACATAGGTACGACACCTGAGTACCTATGACGTTGTTTATGTTTTTAGAGTTCTCTCGATCCGCTTCTATGCATGCAGCCATGCATGCAGCCAGCTGCTTGCCCTTGATTGATAAGCATGCATCCAGCTGAATAGCTTATTATCATTGCCTTCGAAGTCCTTGCAATCTAGCTAGTGCTCTGGGCGCCCATCACTGCTTCAATGTGACGAAGCCATCCTTCAAAGCGCAGGTCTTCATCTTGTTACAACATAGCTTTTTTTTTTCTTTTAGAAAAATCCGTCCCCTCCCCTGCTGCTGCTGTCGTGCCACGCAAAAGACAATCCCCGGCCCTGCTGTTTCGTGGTGTAACCAAACGGACTTGCACGCCGCCTTTCTGTTCCTTCTGCTTCTAGGGTTTTAGCCTCAAATTTCTTGTGCTCTGCTCCTCCGTGCTTGATCGAGGTACCGTCCGTCTCCGGCCCCTTCTACCTTCTCTTCCATCTCTCCATCTCTACGTGCATGTTTGATCACCTAATATTCATCAAATATTCTTCATGTTTAGCCGTTAATGTATACTGATTTCCTTTCAGTTGCGCAATGGCAATGCAAGCACATCCTAGTCTTACTCAAGTGGTACGCAGGATCCTCCCTCCATTATAAAGCTAGCTACATAGTACTCCTACTATTTAGTACGTACATGCAATAAGTATTAGCTTCGAGCCTTCGACTGACCTAATTTTTTCTTTGTATTGCATAGATTGGCGCTGCATTTGTTCAGCAATACTACCTTGTTCTAGAACGGGCACCAGAGCATGTGCACAAGTTTTATCATGACATGAGCATGGTTGGCCGGGCAGATTCCGATGGGGTCGTCGAATATGTAACAACATTTCCTGTAAGTTCCTGTGTATGAAAACTATTTTGTTTCTGCAAACTGGTATCAATCTTTATATGTGAAACACTTTGACTAATTCTTCTTAATTATTTCCACCCCTTTGTATTTGAACAACAGGAGATCAGCAAAAAATTAATGTCTAGGGACTTCAGCGAATACTCGACCGCCATAGAGACTACAGATGCAGTGCTCTCTCACAATGATGGTCTGCTCATTGTTGTCACCGGATCGTTAACCAAGGTTGATCGTGCTTGCAAGTTTACACAGTCCTTCTTCCTTGCACCACAAGAAGGTGGCGGCTATTTTGTCCTCAGTGACATATTAAGAATTATTGAGTCTGAAACACCGCCGGTTGCGATAAGTCAAGCCGATAATCAAGAAAACGAGATCAAGAAAGGTGTCGGATCTGTTGTTGGATCAAGAGAGGCGAAGAGCGTGAAGACTGACCATGTGGCAGTGGAGAATAAGGTTGCCGCTTCTCCTCCACCTCAATCTCAAAAGGATGCTACTAACAGTTCTTACGCATCAGTCATGACTTCTCTATTTTCCCTTCTACGTAATGTGGGCGGTTACGTTCGATCGAAGGTGTTGTATAAACAGAAAATGAACTAACTTCTAGAAAGGTGGCAGCGCTCTTGACCCAAGAAGGAATTGCCCAACTTAAGGCCACTCACATCGCTTCGAATTATGTGCTAGTATGATAGTGCATGATGTTGTTGTATTACTACATTTGCATTGTACATTACTATTTTCACTTTAATTATTTGTTGATGGAATCGCAATACAACATTTTGGATATGATATATTTATTATTATGTGTTGGAAAACACTCACACACAACTGATAACACACGTGCACGTTGACCACCCCTGGGAGGCAGTGGCTAAGGCGTGGGGCGATGGGGACGCGTTACCGTCAGACTTTTATAGCTGGGTACTGCTGCCGCGTGGCGGCCATTCGAACGACCACCTAAGAGCATCTCCGGGAGAATATTAGGTGCTCCGGTAGCACCTCATCTTAGAGAATGCTAGAAGATCAACAATGCATCACAGCAAACATACTTCAGCCATTGGACGCAACACCTTCAGCAGTTCTGAATCATATAGAACCGCGAGGCCGAAACTGACAGGATTTCCCCCTCTCTGTGTCCTGTCAGGAGAACGGGCCAAGTCTAGCTACTAGAAGAAGTAATACAAGAACTGGTGAGTTTTGTCAACCTATATTCTGTATATCTATAGGCGAAAGTAGGCGTCCAGTTCTGCTGTCATCATATCCAAGGCGGCGAAACTTGTGTCAGGACTCCAGCTCTACTCCGCATCGACATTCGGGTGCCGCAGCGCATCGTAGGCTGAATCGGCAGAAATAATGAGGAAGTTAAGCTGCAGACCAGTGATCAATAACAGCATGATGATAACAACAAGAAGGTAGAACCCTAAATTTTATAATATGAAAAGAACTAAGCTTTTTTTTTTTGCGGGGAAAACTTTCAATCTATTCATCTTCAATCATGGTAGTACAACGAGCAGTAGAAATAATAAAAATTACATCTAGATCCGTAGACCACCTAGCGACGACTACAAGCACTGAAGCGAGCCGAAGGCGCGCCGCTGTCATTGCCCCTCCATCGCCGGAGCCGGGCAAACCTTGTTGTAGTAGACAGTCGGGAAGTCGTCGTGCTAAGACCCTGTAGAACCAACACACCAGAACAGCAACCGCCGCGGATGAAGAGTGTAGATCAAAAGAATCCAACCTGAAAAGATGAAATGAGGAAGAACTAAGCTTTTATTCATTGGATGTAAACTTAGTATATTCTCTGCAAAGATGAAATGAGATGACTGAACTTTGTTTTGGCTTTCTATATTCCATAATTCTACTAGGGGGAAAAACGTTATGAAATCGACGAACTGAATTATCTGGATCAAGAAAAGAAATGGGGGAACAGTAGTGTCTACTAGCTTCAGAGTTCAGACCATCTTTTGCCACATCCCATTCAACTAGTTTTGTTTCTCTACACGGCTACAACAAGTTTCAGACTAGTCCCAAGTCCTAAAGAAACGTATAATAATATCTTTTTTCCAAGCACGATGAGATTAGCATAGCACTCAACTAAAGTAAGACTCCAAATATCATGTCCATGTAGTAAACGGTATGTACACCAAAATCTGTGCAAACAGATTCAGGACCACCTGAATTTCTGTACATTTCTGAAAACAATATTCATGCTCATGTGCAGAAACTAGATTTAATTCAGTATTGTACGAACCTGAATTTTATTTACAGGTTATTCAACACAAGTAAAATAGGCTAAATCAAATGAATATGGCACCAAATAGGGGGAACTGAACTATGTGAAAAGGGCAGTAGTATGAAACCAACATTTCCATATCAAGGACTATCATGGAGATATGCACGTCGTGCATAACAAATTCAGCAAGTCGTGGAGAGAGGCTCTCACCAGGGGTCCCGGACAGCATGACGACGACCTCGAGGGTCTCGCCGGAGCGGCCGTGGGGCAGATCGACGACGAGTGGAGTCAGCCTCCCGTAACGGCCCGCTTGGACGCACATGACGAAGGCGTAGCGCCGGAGCAGCGGCAGGTTGAGGCGCTTGGCCAGGACATTCCTCAGGTTGTACACGCAGCTCCCCTGGAACTGGAGCTGGGACCAGCCGTCGTCGGTGTAGAGCCGGAACCGGACCAGCCGCCACGCCGGAGGATACTCCTGCACCAAAGAACCATGAATTGTTGTGTCAAGAAGCAATTCGAGAGCTATTCAAGAAGCGGCCAGGTCTCACCGGAAACGGGGGTGGAAGGCGAGGCGGGCCCTCTCTGGCGGGAATGGGCTCGACGCTCCAGTAGAACGCGGCGGGGAAGCTGCCGTGGACGCGGAGGTAGTGGCCGCCGACGTTGCGGAGCCGGACGTCGTTCGGGAAGCCCCCGCCCCCGCCCCCGATGACCTGCCACATGACGGGCCCCACCCCGGGCTGGTCGTTGCTGCGCTGCTCGACGCGGAAGTGACCGGGCCCGCGCGGCAGCGGCGTGTCCGTGACGGCGAGGTAGCGGCCGTAGGCTGCGCTGTGGAGGAGCAGGTACGGGCCATCGCCGTTTTCGCCGTGGTAGAGGTGCACCGCCCAGGCCACGTTCAGTGTCGCGCGGTGCTGGCAGAGGGTGACGCTCTCCCCGTCGTCGGCGGCGAGGAGGTACTTGCCGCGCCCGCGGCTCCGCAGCCGCACGTGCTGCCTGTCGTGGAATTGCTCCATTGGTCGCCGGTTCTGTGCCGCTTGGAGGCGGAGAGAGGGCGAGAGAGAGGTTCTTGGTTGGTTGGGGCTCCGGCCGGCCGGCGAGGAGAGGCGAAAGAAAGCTGTTGGGCGCGGCGGTTACTTTGAGCGCGAAGCCGAGGAATTTCAAGGTGCCAGACGCCATGGCCGTTCCGGGCTTTGGGAACCAGCTGGGCTTCTCAGACGTCTTTTCGGCCCAACCCATACTCCGGAGCACGTCTCTCTCTGGGGGGACACGAGTCAGGCCCAAATAGATGCTTGAAGAGAGATGCAGTCGACATATTCGGCTGATTTTTACTGTCCTGTTTCGGTTATGTTTGAAATTAGCATTCATACCCTCCGTCCCACAATAAGTGCCATGGTTTTACTTTAAATTTGAACTAAAACCATGACACTTGTTTTGAGACGGAGAGAGTAATACATTGTTCCATTGTTTCAAAAGGGATTTTGACGGTTTCACTCATTCAATAAAGTCATTTCAAAAGTCTCATTTAAAAAAAAACCAAAAGTCTCATTACAATTACTTCAAAAGACCCATTTTAATTTCTCAAAACATCCATTTCAATGGTTTCAAACTACCAAATTCAAGAAGTTCAAAAGATTGATTTCAATTTTTTTTAAATATCCATTTCAATTATTTCAAAAAGGAACATTTCAATTATTTGGGAAGACCCGTTTTAATTATTTCAAAAGTCCCACTTCTATTATTTAAAACAGGTCATTTCAACTATTTTAAAAGATACATTGCAACTATTTCCAAAGGTCATTTCAGTTACTTTCAAAAGTCCAATTTCAAAAACTAAAGTATCAAATTGAGCTAGCTGAAATCACTTTTTTTGATATAATGAATTTTTTTGTATCGCTATTCTTTTCAATAAATGAAACACACTTTATGCAATAACGAAATTGCTTCAAAAAACTGATTTTAACAGTTTCACTATTTAAACAAAATTATTTAAACATTTCCATCATTTGGAACAAGTTATCTCAAATTTTCATTATGTAACACATATTTAAGGTAATATAAATATGATTGAAATAGTTAAATTTAAAATTGTTTAAACATGTTAAAGATTGTATGGAATTGGTCATACAAGGCCATGGGAAAAAAATGAGGTCATTTCAATTATGTCGAGAAACAACTTGGTCTCAGACGGGGCCTTCTGGCTTACCTGCAGATCCTCCATTGAACATGGTGTATTTTTGGACATTCTTGAAATGACCCCAACTTTTGCAAGCAGATGGGCATGCCTATGGTAGGCATCCATGTGAGGTTTGAACGATTTCCGATACCGTATGCAAGTTATGCCACGTCCAGCCATTTATTAGCCTTTTTGACTGAGAAAACTTCAGAAACTACAAAATTTACTAAAACCCAAAACTAATTGGGATGGTACCTTGAATTGGCCATAGAAGCTAATGAAAACAATTGGGGTCATTTGATTTTTCTTTTGGAGGAAATTGTGTCATTTGACGCATGTCGAGAAATAACGTGCTGTCAAACAAAACTTATGGCCTACCCGGACACCCTACTTTGAGCATGGTGTTTTTTTGGACATTCTTGAAATGGCCCAAACTTTTGTGAGCACGTGGGCATGCCCATGGTGTCAATGCCAGGTTTGTAGGAAATCATAATTTAAATGGGTACTTACAACTATTAGTTAAGTATTTCACATAACAAATAAGTACAAATGGATAAAATTGAAAATAGAAAACTCTTTTTTAAAACAATTTAATAAGTTTTAAAAAGATAGTTAAAACTATTATTTCATATTCCAAATAATATTTCAATTTTTTGAACATGTTTCCAAAAGAGTAATAAAGTTCAAAATGGAGAAAAATGAATTAACGAAAGAAGAACAGAATAACGAAAAACAAATTGAGAAAGAAAATTAGGCCTTTGCCCAACTAGGCGATGGCATAGCTCCCGTCGGTCCGCTGTTGGGCCAGGTCCAAGCGCTCGCGTATTAAAAATAAGTTCATTGATTCAAAAAATATCCCTGTTCTCAAAATTAGTTCCCAAATTGAAAAAATGATCGCTTTTTTCAAAAATGATCAAAAAATAAAAAATGTGATTCTAAAATAATATTCGTTTTTAAAAAATTCAGAATTTTCAAAATATTCCTGTTTTCAAAAACATTCTAGACAAATAAAAAATGTTCGAGGAAATTCTAAAACCAATTGGTTTCAAACTTTTGTTCGTATTTTTCTAAGATTTATTTCGAAATTTAAAATTTGTTAGTGTTTTTCAAAAGATATCAAAAATCCAGAATTGTTCGTATTGAAAAATGTTTTTGTTTTGACATTCTGAGCAATGTTCAAAGACAGATTTTTTTATTAAATTTCTGTACAATTTTGGGAAATGCTAATAGTAGTAATTGTTTTAACAAAATAGGAAAGGCTGACAATTTTTGAAATTTCGTAAAAATTCTTGTGTGTGGCACCATATTTTTCGGGAGCTCCTAGTCAGCGCTTTAAGAGCCGGTTAAGTATTTGCGTTTGCTTGCTAGTAGGTTGCGGCCTAATACTGCACCAGCTCCCTCGCCTGCTCGCCAGCTTCCCATGCTCGCTCGCTTCGCCTTAAGCTTTTTTGGTTTGTGTTTTTCAAAAGATGTCAAAAATTCATAACTTTGAATTGTTACGACTTAAGCTTTTTTAAAAGATCATCAATTTGGAAAAAGTTTCATGGATTAAAAAATTAAGAATTTGAAAATTGTTCATGAGGTAAAATTTTAAAAAGTTGATGAATTTGAAAAAAAATCACGAGTTAGAAAACTTCTCAGAAATTTGGAAAAAACCTGCAGATTTGAAAAAATGTTTCACAAATTTTAAAAAAGATCGAAAATTCAAAAGAAAGTTTGTGAAAAATAAAAATAAAACTAAAAATGTAAAGTAAAGGGGAAAATCAAGCGAAAACAGTGCTTGAAAAAACCGAAAGAAAAATCGCCCAAAAAAACCTTGCAGAATTTGAACCAGACACGTACACAGTAAGAAGATGAAGAAGTAGAACTATGCACATCCTGTTATCTGTCCAAACTGGTAACTGTGGTCGAAACTAAACCTGTTGGTCTCGTGTTTGAATCCCAACTGGCATAATATATATTTAAGCTCAAAAAAGGAAAGAAAAACGTAAATCGGTCAAGCCCGAGACGGAGCCTGTAATGGACGCCAAATTGGAGTTGGTGTCTATTTGACCCTATACGTTCCGGCTAGCGACCCACCATGCATGCGAAGGGGGGGGGGGGGGGGGGGGGGGGGGTACTGAAGTGGGGCCTAACCTGAAAACAGTGTGATGTGCACAAACTAGTTTTCATGTAGAGCTCCTGGATAAAATCTGATTTTATTTTCATCTGTTAGAAATTCCATTACGGCTCACAGGAAGAACCCACTACATTTCTCTGTCAAACACGAAATGCGTATTCTAAAAGGGATGCAGGGCCATCAACTCATTGCAAAATCACAGCATTTTCAGTTACGCGGAATGCATGATCAACTCATTACTCATTACAGGAACCCCTAGAGTGAAAAGAATGGTTTTGTAAAGTCATTTTGTAATGGTTCTCGATGTTTCATGAGCTGTTTATTTCCATGGAGCAGGCATAGGATAGCTTTGTTTCTTTGCTCCCATTTAGAATGCTGTACATGCTGATCATGCCGCAGCTATGCCATGGGATGTTTCTGTGTGCTGTGGGGTACGTATGATTTGTCAGCCATATATCGACCGGTTGTTATTGTCCATTACTGCAACTTCCATATTAGGAGTGCCAATTCAGAGAGAGCACCGATTCAGTGACTAGACTCATCTGCACCCGATCTGAAGAATTTTTTTTCAAAACAAATACTTGAAAAAATCAATAAATTCCAAATTTTTTGCATGATAGATAATTTGGTGTGTGATGTCCTCTACAAAATTCTGATCATTTGGAAATTTGAGTAGCTCCTGGTAAAAAAAGACAAATATGGGCACTGTAAAAAAGTTTAATATTGTGTTAGCTCGATCGCTTCGCCCACTAGGTTTGAAAAAATGTCATGAAATTTGAAAAAAGTTCACAAGGTTTAAAAACAGTTCAGGAATTTGTAAGGTATTCATGAGTTAAATTTTAAAGAGTTCGTGACTTTGAAAATTGTTATGAGTTTTTTTAAAATAACATGAATTTGGAAAAGGTTCATGGATTGAAAACACTACGAATTTGAGAAAAGTTCACTAGTTTGAAAAGTGTCCAAATTTGGAAAAAAATTACAAATTTGAAAAAATGTTTCACAAATTGGAAAGAAAGTTCGTTAAAAATAAAAATGAAAAAAGGACAAATAAAACTAGAACTAAAAAGGAAAAAGAAAGAGAAAAACCAAGCAAAAACCGTGCGTGAAAAAACCAAAAGAAAAAACACCCAGAAAAACCTTGCAGAACTTGAACCGGAAATGTACACAACAAGAAGATGAAGAAGTAGAGCTATGCATAGCCGGTAAATGCCAATGGCGGTCAACCTCCATGGAGGTCGTTTTTATAAAAAAAGATCAAAAAATATATTTAAAAGTTTAAAAAATCTGATAAAATAGTACATGTTTACATGGATGTATTCTGCATGTGTGTAAATTTTTGAAGATGAAATAAATTATGGTAAGTGCTACACAAAAAAGACAAATCGCTAGTTTCAAACTGATAAACAGTACCTACACTGTTCACTATTAGAAATGCAGGATTTTTTTGTGTAGCTCTCAGCACAATGTATTTCATTGTCAGAATTTATATACATGTTGAATACATTCATATGAATTTGTACATTTTTTTCAGAATTTTTTGAAACTCCAAAATATGATTATCTAATTTTTCAAAATAACCACATCCATTGTCGGAGTAATGGGCCACGGGTAGGCTAACCCGAGCCCCAGGACATTTCAAGACATCAGGGCAAGCCGCGCCCCTCAGGCCGAGTCCCGGGGCCGACTCCAAGATATGCCGAGTCCCGGGCGGCGGCTCCCAGATAAGCCGACTCCCAGGCGGCGACTTCCAGGGAGGCCGACTACGGAGAGTCGGCCCAAGACTCCTCCCTTATCCCGAAGTACGACGCAGGGTACGGTCGCGGCATGGCCGTTTCCCCCCTGCCTACGAAGGGCCGGCATGGCTACAGTAGGCCGTACCGCTGGAAGATCTCCGGTGGGATACGGCACTGTTGCCGTACCTGCCCTGACCTCAGCCACAGTACGCAGTGCACTGTGCCCACGACGCCGGCCTGTACGACCCGAAGGCGGCAGGACCGCCTGTCAGTGAGAGGGCCGAAGCCGGCCTGGGCAACCCGAAGACAGGCCCGTGGGAGTCGGCCTCCCTGAAGTCGGCCGACTCCTCCCGGGCCCCACAAGCCATTAACCAGATAAGATGGGGAATGGCGATAGTGATCGCCCGATAGACGGCGGCACTGTTGCCACGACCCGATGACCGGGCCTGCATCATCAGGAGCACCGCTACAGTGTCATGCCTGTCTGCGGGACCCGCCAGTCGGTGGGCCCCAGAAGCCGGCAGGAAGGACGGCGGCCTGAGAGACAGACGGTTGGGACCCGCGCCCAGCCGGATTACTATTGTACCCCCGGGGGGTAGGCCTATATAAACCCCCCGGGGCACCCATGCAAAGGGTTCGACCCTAGAGAGGAAGATAGACCAGATAGCCCAGGGAGGAGAGAGCTAGCCTTGCCCTCTTCCACCTCCAGAAATAGCTCCAGGAGCACCATTGTAGTTACCTTGCTTTAGTGATCATGCGGAGACCCCGCAGAGCAGCAGTAGGGGTGTTATCTCCTAGGAGAGCCCTGAAGCTGGGTAAGTTCCGCCGGCGTGCATGTCTTCGCCTCATCCCGCTTTCAGGCACCGGCGACGTTCTACTCGCTCCCACCATGATAAGCCATCCTTTGGCATATGTCGTATCCAACCCCCGACATTTGGCGCCCACCGTGGGGCGAGGTGCACCGTCGTCTGGAGATCTGCTCTGGACGGGAACCCTGTTCCTCCCCGGCGAGCACAGCCAGCCCGGCACGCCGGACGGCATCTGTGTCGACGCGCTGTGCGGAGCTAAGATCTCCTGTGCCGCCAGCTGCCTCGCCGATCTTATTGGCGAGGTTTGCCTCTCCGACGAGCCTGCGCCCGACGCAGGCACGGGTGGCCCCGAGGGCCCCCTCGTGGGCCTCCTCGACCAACTCCACATCGCCGGCGAGCCTGCCGCGGACCTGGAGTCCATAGGATCCACCGACCCGATGCTGGACGACTCCGACACCGCGTCGCTCGACGCGTTCCCCACCAATGTGGTGGTCTACGACGAGCCGCTCTCGTATGCGGGGAGCGGCGGAAGCGCCATCACTGAGGTCCTCGTCCTCGAGCACGGCGAGCGCTCCGGCGAAGGAGCGCATGACCCGTTTGACGCGGCCCTGCGAGACCTTGCAGCACTGATTCCGGAAGACGCCGACGCCGGGACGCTGGAGGCGCTCCGCCTTCAGCTCATCGAGGGCGCGAAGAAACTGGCAAGCATGAGGCGCTTGTCAGAAGCTTACCAACGAGAGATGGATCGTGCCGTAGGCGGCTCGCCGGCTCCAACCAGGCCTAGCCGCCTAGGCGCGGTCCGACAGCACGGCGCGGCAATCGCCAACCTCTTCGGGGCGGATCGCCCTATGTATGCCACGCCCACAGAAAATATCCGTGCTGCCCAGGCGGCAGCAGACGAGCTCGACAACTCCGAAGGCGAAGAGCGCCGCATAATGACGGAGCGAGTTCAGCAGCTCCTCGACGCGTCTGCCGCGCAGAATAACGCCGGCTGCCGCACCGAGGCGCTGCAGCACCAAAACGACGACCCACCGCCTCGCCGAGACCAAGGTGCGACGTCCCGAACGCCGACTGGCGGGGCCCGTGGGAAGAAGGACAAGGAGCCGGCTGCCAGCTGCAGTCGGACTCACATCACCATCGAGCGCGACCAAGACGGCCGCCCTAGAGCGGTGGAACGGCGGGACGACTACTTACCTCCCCCTCCTCGCAGAGAAAGACAAGTCTCCCCGCCGCCCGTGGAACATCCGACTCTCGGCGACCGCCTTGGCCGCCGAGAGGGAGTCGGAGAGAACGATGCCCGCCACCGGATCGACCGACTCCACCGATCCCTGGCGCTGGAAGAAGAAGACGAGTTGGTTCCCCCCTGCTTTGGACCCCGCATCCGGGATGAGCCCTTTCCCAAAGGGTTCACGCTCCCCCAAGACACGCCCAAATATACCGGCACCGTGAAGCCGGAAGATTGGCTGATCGACTACTCCAGAGCCGTCAACATAGCGAACGGCAACAAGCGTGTTGCCGTAAGATACGTCCCGCTCATGCTCCAGGGCTCGGCCCGGACGTGGTTAAACAGTCTGAAGCCTCGCAGCATCAATAGCTGGGTCGACTTCACCGAGGCTTTCGTCCGCAACTTCATGAGCACGTACAAGCGACCTCCCAAGCCACGCCAGCTCTCCTTGTGCGTGCAAGGCCCTGACGAGTCTACTCGCGACTACCTCACGCGATGGGGCGAACTCCGGAACTCCTGCGAGGGCGTGCACGAGGTGCAGGCCATCGAGTACTTTACTGCCGGGTGCAGAGAAGGCACCCTCCTCAAGCATAAGCTCCTCTGCGACGAGTCGGAGACCCTTGACGAGCTGCTGATCACAGCGGACAAGTACGCCACGGCCGACTTCTCCATGAAGGCGGAGATTCGGGTCAGCACAACTAGCAAAGTCGCCCCTCAGGCTCCAAGAACTCCTGCTGGAGACACCAGCCGGCGGCAACAGCAGAATGACCAGAAGCGCAAAGCCCCGCAGCCGATTTCCAGCAGTCGGCAAGTGGCAACGGCAGAGGGCCAACAGCTGGAGGGACCGTCTCCGGCGAAGCGGCAGAAGGGCGGCAAGTCCAACTGGCTGCCGACTTTCTCCTACGAGCAGACTCTAGATGGTCCCTGCAAGTTTCACAGCGGCGCGAAGCCATCAAACCACACCACCAGGAAATGCCACTGGCTAACCAAAATCGCCAAGGGGGACGGCCTACTCCCTCCCGCTCCTGCCGGGCCACCTCCTCCACCACCGCCCCAGCAGCCGGCTGTCAGGCCAGTCGGCGCGATACAAGACGAGTTCCCAGAGGAGCACGGAGCCTATGTGGTGTTCACCAGTGTAGCGGATGACCGGCGCAGCAGGTGCCAGCAGCAGCAAGAAGTGAACGCGGTTGCATCAAGCACTCCAGAATTTATGCATTGGTCCGAGAAGCCTATCAGTTGGAGCAGAGCTGATCACCCAGAGGTGATGCCGAGTCCAGGCTCCTACGCCTTAGTCTTAGGCGCCACACTCGCCACGGATAGGCGGGCCGCTCGCTTCTCGCAAGTACTGATAGACGGAGGCAGCAGTATCAACATCCTGTACAAGGATACCATGGAGAAATTAGGAATCAAGCGAAGACAACTTCAGAGCAGCCGGACTGTGTTCCACAGAATCGTCCCTGGCCTTTCCTGCTCACCAATCGGCAAGATCCTGATAGATGTCCTCTTCGGAGACAAATATCATTTTTGCCGAGAGCCAATTTGGTTTGAGGTGGTGGACCTTGAGAGCCCATATCATGCCCTGCTTGGCCGACCCGCCTTGGCCAAGTTCATGGCGGTCCCCCACTACGCCTACCTCAAGATGAAGATGACGAGTTTCAAGGGAATCCTAACCGTATCCGGCGACTACAGGAAGTCGTCCGCTTGCGCGGCCGAAAGCAGTCGGCTGGCCGAGTCCTTGGTGATCGCAGCTGAGAAACGGCTCCTTGATCGGGTCGTGGCGATGGCCGGCAAGCAGCCCGAGTTATCGCCCGACCCCAAGGAGTCGGAAGCAGAAGGATCATTCAAGCCGGCCAGAGAAACAAAGAAGATACCATTGGACCCGGAGCACCCGGAGAGGTACGCTGTCATGGGCACAGGCCTTGACAGCAAATAGGAAGGCGAGCTCGTCGATTTCCTCCGTGAGAATCGCGACATCTTCGCATGGTCCCCCAAGGACATGCCTGGTGTCCCGACGTAATTCGCCGAGCACAAATTACACGTCCGATCTGATGTGAAGCCCGTCAGGCAGCCCTTGCGCTGCCTGTCAGAAGAAAAAAGAAGAGTTGTTGGAGAAGAAATAGCCCGGCTTCTTGTAGCCGGCTTCATCATGGAAGTATTTTTTCCAGAGTGGCTGGCAAACCCAGTACTGGTGCTGAAGAAGAACAAGCAGTGGCGAATGTGCATTGATTACACGAGCCTCAACAAAGCCTGCCCCAAGGACCCATTTGCTCTGCCAAGAATTGAACAGGTGATAGACTCCACAGCCGGATGCGAGCTGTTGAGTTTCCTAGATGCATATTCAGGATATCATCAGATCAAGCTGAACCCGGCTGACAGGCTGAAGACCGCTTTCATCACGCCGTTTGGAGCCTTCTGCTACCTGACCATGATGTTCGGCCTGAGAAACGCCGGCGCCACCTTTCAGCGTTGCATGCAGAAATGCCTCCTGAAGCAACTCGGCAGAAACGCCCACGTCTATGTGGATGACGTGGTAGTGAAGACGGAGAAGCGCGGAACCTTGCTGGAGGACCTCAAGGAAACATTTGAGAATCTGCGCCGATTCCAGATCAAGCTTAACCCGGAGAAGTGCGTTTTCGGAGTACCAGCCGACCAGCTCCTCGGTTTCCTGGTCTCCGAACGTGGCATAGAGTGCAATCTAGTAAAAATCAAGGCCATCGAGAGGATGGAGGCACCCAGACGACTGTTAGATGTGCAGAAGTTCACCGGCTGTTTGGCATCCATCAGCCGATTCATCAGTTGACTGGGCGAGAAGGCTCTCCCCTTGTATCAGCTTATGAAGAAGACGACCTTCTTTGAGTGGACTCCCAAGGCGGACGAGGCTTTTCTCCAACTAAAGAAGATGTTGACTACTCCCCCTGTGCTGGCGGCTCCGACTACCAAAGAGCCCATGCTCTTATACATTGCCGCCACCAGCCGAGTAGTCAGCACGGTCATTGTAGTCTAGCGCAAGGAGGAAGGCAAGGCGCTACCCGTCCAGAGACCAGTATATTACTTGAGCGAGATGCTGTCGACCTCCAAGCAGAACTACCCCCATTATCAGAAGATGTGCTACCGCGTGCATTTTGCCGCCAAGAAATTGAAGCCTTACTTCCAAGAGCATCCAATCACTGTGGTCTGCATAGCTCCACTGGCCGAGATCATCGGAAGCCAAGATGCTTTCGGCCGGGTGGCCAAATGGGCCATCGACCTGGCTCCCTACACCATCTACTACGAGCCCCGCACCGCCATCAAGTCACAAGCACTGGCCGACTTCCTCGTCGACTGGGCCGAGACCCAGTATCTGCCGCCAGCGCCCGACTCCACCCATTGGCGGATGCACTTCGACGGCTCCAAGATGCGCACCGGCCTGGGAGCCGGCGTCGTCCTACTTCCCCCAAGGGTGACAAGCTCAGATACGCGCTACAGATCCACTTCGCCGCCTCCAACAACGTGGCCGAGTACGAGGCGCTCATCCACGGGCTCCGGCTTGCCAAAGAACTCGGCATTCGCCGGATCCTGTGTTATGGCGACTCTGACTTGGTGGTCCAGCAATCATCTGGCGATTGGGACGCCAAGGACGCAAATATGGCGAGCTACTGTTTCCTTGTCCAGCAACTCAGCGGATACTTCGAGGGGTGCGAGTTCCTACACGTGCCAAGGAACGACAACGACCAAGCAGACGCCTTGGCACGAATCGGCTCCACCCGCTAGGCAATACCATCTGGTGTCGCCCTCCGGCGCCTCCTCAAGCCTTCTATCAAGCCGTCACCAGAATCGGATTCAATCTATGTGCCGGCTCCACCTGAGGAGGACGGATCTAGCTCCAAGAAACATACAGTCGAAGCCGGCCCGGGGACTTCAGAACCCGGCCCGGGGACTGCTCCAGTCGGCCCTGGGACTTTGTCAAATCAGCAAGCGGCTGCGGACTCCAACCCGCCGCCTCCTAGCCCGGCCGCTCTTATCCATGTCACGCTAGTGGCAGTTGAAGAAATAGCAGCACCCTCATGGGCCCAGCCCATCCTCAGATTTTTAGTAAACAGAGAGTTGCCAGCGGACGAAATCTTGGCTCGGCAAGTGCAACGCCGAGCAGCAGCCTACACCATAGTCAACAGAGAGCTGGTCAGGCGCAGCGTTACCGGCGTCTTCCAACGCTGCATCGAAGCAGAACAAGGTCAGGCAATCCTCAGAGACATCCACGAAGGCGAGTGCGGTCACCACGCGGCCTCAAGGGCACTTGTCGCCAAAGCCTTCCGGCACGGTTTTTTCTGGCCAACCGCTCTGGAAGAGGCCAAAGAGTTAGTCCAAAAGTGCAAGGGGTGCCAGGTTTTTCGTTCCAAGCCGCTTCAGCCGGCTTCCGCACTCAAGACTATCCCCATCGCCTGGCCCTTTGCGGTTTGGGGCCTGGACATGGTGGGACCGTTCAAGATGGCACGAGGTGGCTTGACTCACCTACTTGTCGCGGTGGACAAGTTCACCAAGTGGGTGGAGGTGAAGCCCATCAAGAAATTGAATGGTCCGACTGCAGTAACCTTCATCGCTGACATCACAACTCGGTACGGCATCCCACATAGCATCATCACCGACAATGGCACGGATTTTGCCAAAGGCGCCTTGGCCCGTTTCTGCGCGACACAGGGCATCCAACTGGACTTAGCGTCCGTTGCTCACCCGCAGTCAAACGGCCAGGTGGAGCGAGCAAACAGCCTCATCTTATCCGGCATCAAGCCTCGACTTGTCACACCACTGGAGCGATCTGCCGGCTGTTGGCTCGAGGAGCTGCCAGCCGTCCTCTGGAGTCTGCGCACGACTCCAAACAAGTCAACCGGCTTCACACCATTCTTCCTCGTCTATGGCGCCGAAGCCGTCATCCCAATGGACATAGAGTTCGACTCCCCGCGAGTCACCATGTACACCGAGGAAGAAGCAGAAGAAGCGCGTCAAGACGGCGTCGATCTGCTGGAAGAGGGCCGGCTGTTGACACTCAGACGGTCTGGCATCTACTAGCAGAGTCTGCATCGATACTACAACAGGAAGGTCAGGCCAAGATCCTTTCAAGAAGGCGACCTTGTGCTCCAGCTGATCCAACAAACAGCCGGCCAGCACAAGCTGTCAGCATCTTGGGAAGGCCCCTTCGTCATCAGCAAGGTGCTAGGAAATGACGCCTACTATTTGATCGACGCCCAGAAGCCCCGAGCGCGCAAGAGGGACGACTCCGGCAAAGAGATAGAACGCCCGTGGAATGCGAATCTTCTTCGAAGATTTTACAGTTGATGCAGTATGTATCACACTACCCCTTTATATTAAAGTACTAAGACTTTGGGCCCCCCGAGACGAGCTCGGGGACTGCCTTTTTTGTTATCTGTACGATAAGAATTATGCCTCCAAGTACATTGCTTTCATTACAAGCCGCTTGGCACCAGGCTCGACTAGTCGGCCCGGGGACTCGCCGCCTTGCGCTATGAGAAGCTTCCCGCAGTCAGACAAGTAGTGTGCGGTGCCCAATCCGCCTCCTGGCAAAGCCGCAGCTCGCAGAGCGACTGTGAGGCAGGCAGGAGTGAGGAAGAGCGGGCACCCACACGAAAAATGGCTAAGGACCTAAAGCACGAACATAGCATAAGACGGCCTCCAACATTTCTGAAGCGGAAGGCCGACTCATGAATAGCCGGCTCGCTGTCTTCATTAACCTCTACTAAGGACGGCGGACTCTTGGGTAGTCGGCATGTCGCTTCTTATCCGACTTGCTAAAGAAACTCTAAACGGCCAAATCCTTGCCTTCCCAAAGTAGCCAAGCACTTGACCCAGCGACAGTCCGCAGAGCGGCTGTTCGACTGACAAGGCAGCGACTAAAGGAAGGCGGCAAAAGGAAAAAGCCTAAAGAGCAATAAGCAAGGAAAGACGGAAAGCAGATTAATATTTACATAGGCCCTTGGCCGAATCTTCGAATAGAAGTTCAAGATACACCCCGCGGGTGGAATTGTTCGAATCTAACAAATTTTTCAAAAGATTACTAAAGACAGACAAACAGTGGCGGAAAAAGCAGCGTAGGAGGCGGCGTCTGGGATTGGAGGGTCGGAGGAGACGGCAGTGTCAGGTGCCGGGGGAGTCGGTTGGGCGGTCTCGGTTTGATCGTCTCCAGCGGTAGTCGCTTTCTCCTGACGCGGCTCGTTGCTGGAGGCGCGGTCGAGCTGAGGCTGGCCGCCTGCTCCGTCTTTTGGCACCTCCGCCTTTCCTTCGGCCTCTGCCTCGTCCTCCTCCTCAGTGCTGGAGTCGATCACCTCCGCCGAGTCCTCGCCATACTCTGGGTTCATCCCGAACCACTCTGCCGGCACTTCCTCGCCGCCTTCAGCCCGCTCGGGCACGAAGACGCTGGTGTCCGTGTACTCGACGATGGCCGCCGCACGCTCGACAAGGGCGCCCTCCACGGCCTCCAGTTCGGCCTGGGCTTCTGACCGAAACGCGGCCAGGCAGTCCAGGTCCAGCCCTGGATACCACGCCTTGACAAACTCCAAGGCCCGGCGCGCTCCGGCCCGGGCCGAGGAGCCCTTCCAGGCCTCAAGACGGCCGGCAGCGACTTCCAGCCAGTCGGCGGTCCGACTGGTGGTGCGCAGAGCCGGCATATCTAGCCACAAAGCGGCAACCGCCTGGGCGCCAGCACGCTGAAGCCGGCACATCTGCCGATGGACCGGACGAAGACGGGTTTCAATGGTCAGGAGCTGTTCGTCAACGGTTCGGGGGGCATTGGCGGAGATCTCCTCACAACTCGCCCTTCGCGCCTCACGAGCAGCCTCGATGGCTAGAGGGACCGCCTGCGAGTGGCCGGGGAAGAAGTCTGCCAAGACGAAAACAAGAAAGTCGAAAATCAGAAATCGGCCCGACACTAAGTCGGAAGCGCGAAGAATCGAAAAAAACATACCATCCACAATATCCTCGATCTCGTGGAAACCGGAGGTCAGCATCGCCTCCCTGTCAGTCCAGGAGGAGCGCTCGCTCTCGAACTCGGCCAGGAGAGCGGCTTCCTTTTTCTCAGCCTCGTCCTGCGCCTTCTTGAGCATCTCCTTCTGCTCGGCCAGCTGCGCCGCCAGCAGGTCGCGCTCCGTGGTGAGCCTGTCACACTCCTCCTCCTTGGTGCGATGGGCGGTATTGGCCTCGCCCAGCTGCTCCTGAAGAGCGGCGTTGGCTCCTGAAAATCGAAAGATAAAACGAATCAATCGTCAGCAAAGAAGATCTCCGGGAAGATCCGGCCCGACTGCTCAGCAGTCGGCCCGAATCTCGGGGACTACAGCCCGCGGGTGCGCCAGCGCGCCCCCACGAAGAAGAAGAACTCACTCCGGCTTTCCGACAAGTCGGCAGCCCGCTTGCTCAACTCCTCAACATTGCGGTTGAAGGCAGTGGCGCGGAGGTTGTGATACTCCTGCAATAAGTCATTGAAGACGAAGTCAGTGTTTGAACTCGCCAGAGGGAGTTCTGAACCGCCTGCTCAGCAGCCGGCCCGGAACTCGGGGACTACACCCAGTGGGTGCGCTTGAAGGAAATATGCCCTAGAGGCAATAATAAAGTTATTATTTATTTCCTTATTTCATGATAAATGTTTATTATTCATGTTAGAATTGTATTAACCGGAAACATGATACATGTGTGAATACATAGACAAACATAAAGTCACTAGTATGCCTCTACTTGACTAGCTCATTAATCAAAGATGGTTATGTTTCCTAACCATAGACATGTGTTGTCATTTGATTAATGGGATCACATCATTAGAATAATGATGTGATTGACATGACCCATTCCGTTAGCCTAGCACTTGATCATTTAGTATATTGCTATTGCTTTCTTCATGAGTTATACAAAGTTCCTGCAACTATGAGATTGTGCAACTCCCGTTTACCGGAAGAACACTTTGTGTGCTACCAAACGTCACAACGTAACTGGGTGATTATAAAGGAGTACTACAGGTGTCTCCAAAGGTACATGTTGGGTTGGCGTATTTCGAGATTAGGTTTTGTCACTCCGATTGTCGGAGAGGTATCTCTGGGCCCTCTCGGTAATGCACATCACTATAAGCCTTGCAAGCAATGTGACTAATGAGCTAGTTGCGGGATGATGCATTATGTAACGAGAAAATAGACTTGCCGGTAACGAGATTGAACTAGGTATTGTATACCGACGATCGAATCTCGGGCAAGTAACATACCGATGACAAAGGGAACAAAGTATGTTGTTATGCAGTTTGACCGATAAAGATCTTTGTAGAATATGTAGGAGCCAATATGGGCATCCAGGTACCGCTATTGGTTATTGACCAAGAATAGTTCTAGGTCATGTCTACATAGTTCTCGAACCCGTAGGGTCCGCACGCTTAAGGTTTCGATGACAGTTATATTATGAGTTTATGAGTTTTGATGTACCGAAGGAGTTCGGAGTCCCGGATGAGATCGGGGACATGACGAGGAGTCTCGAAATGGTCGAGACGTAAAGATCGATATATTGGATGACCGTATTCCGAGTTCGGAAAGGTTCCGAGTGATTCGGGTATTTTTCGGAGTACCGGAGAGTTACGGGAATTCGCCGGGGAGTATATGGGCCTTATTGGGCCATACGGGAATAGAGGAGAGAGGCCGAAAGGAAGGAGGCGCGCAGCCCCCCTCTGGTCCGAATTGGACAAGGGGTGCGGCCCCCCTTTCCTTCCTCCTCTCCCCCTCTTTCCCCCCCTTCTCCTACTCCAACAAGGAAGGAGGGAGTCCTACTCCCGGTGGGAGTAGGACTCCCCTTGGCGCGTCCCCTCCTAGGGCCGGCCTCCTCCCCCCTTGCTCCTTTATATACGGGGGCAGGGGGGCACCCCATAACACACAAGTTGATCTACGGATCGTTCCTTAGCCGTGTGCGGTGCCCCCCTCCACCATATTCCACCTCGGTCATATCGTCGCGGAGTTTAGGTGAAGCCCCGTGCCGGTAGAACATCATCATCGTCACCACGCCGTCGTGCTGATGGAACTCATGCCCGACGCTTTGCTGGATCGGAGCCTGGGGATCGTCATCGAGCTGAACGTGTGCTGAACTCGGAGGTGCCGTACGTTCGGTACTTGGATCGGTCGAATCATGAAGACGTGCGACTACATCAACCGCGTTGTCATAACGCTTCCGCTTACAGTCTACGAGGGTACGTGGACAACACTCTCCCTCTCGTTGCTATGCCATCACCATGATCTTGCGTGTGCGTAGGAATTTTTTTGAAATTACTACGTTCCCCTACAGTGGTACCAGAGCCTAGGTTTTATGCGTTGATGTTATATGCACGAGTAGAACACAAGTGAGTTGTGGGCGATACAAGTCATACTGCTTACCAGCATGTCATACTTTGGTTCGGTGGTATTGTTGGATGAAGCGGCCCGGACCGACATTACGCGTACGCTTACGCGAGACTGGTTTTACCGCCGTGCTTTGCACACAGGTGACTAGCGGGTGTCTGTTTCTCAAACTTTAGTTGAACCGAGTGTGGCTACGCCCGGTCCTTGCGAAGGTTAAAACAACACTAACTTGACAAACTATCGTTGTGGTTTTTGATGCGTAGGTAAGAACGGTTCTTGCTTTAGCCCGTAGCAGCCACGTAAAACTTGCAACAACAAAGTAGAGGACGTCTAACTTGTTTTTGCAGGGCATGTTGTGATGTGATATGGTCAAGACGTGATGAGATATAAGTTGTTGTATGAGATGATCATGTTTTGTTGAAGTTATCGGCAACTGGCAGAAGCTCTATGGTTGTCTCTTTGTTGCATAAGATGCAAGTGCCAAATAATTGCTTTACTTTATCGCTATGCAATAGCAATAGTTGCAAGAGCAATAGTTGGCGAGACGACCATGTGACGACACATTGATATAGATCAAGATGATGAAGATCATGGTGTCTTGCTGGTGACGATAGAGATCATGGCAGTACTTTGGAGATGGAGATCAAAGGCGCAAGATGATCATGGCCATATCATGTCACATATTTTGATTGCATATGATGTTTATCTGTTATACATCTTATTCTGTTTTGTTTGACGGTAGCATTATAAGATGATCTCTCACTAATTATCAAGAAGTGTTCTCCCTGAGTATGCACCGTTGCCAAAGTTCGTCGTTCCCAGACACCACGTGATGATCGGGTGTGATAAGCTCTACGTCCATCTACAACGGGTGCAAGCCAGTTTTGCACACGCGGAATACTCAGGTTAAACTTGACGAGCCTAGCATATGCAGATATGGCCTCGGAACACGGAGACCGAAAGGTCCAGCGTGAATCATATAGTAGATATGATCAACATAATGATGTTCACCATTGAAAGCTACTCCATTTCACGTGATGATCGGTTATGGTTTAGTTGATTTGGATCACGTGATCACTTAGAGGATTAGAGGGATGTCTTTCTAAGTGGGAGTTCTTAAGTAATATGATTAATTGAACTTAAATTTATCATGAACTTAGTCCTGGTAGTATTTTGCAAATTATGTTGTAGATCAATAGCTTGCGTTGTTGCTCTCATATGTTTATTTTGATATGTTCCTAGAGAAAATTGTGTTGAAAAATGTTAGTAGCAATGATGCGGATTGGATCCGTGATCTGAGGTTTATCCTCATTGCTGCACAGAAGAATTATGTCCTTGATGCACCGCTAGGTGACAAACCTATTGCAGGAGCAGATGCAGACGTTATGAACGTTTGGCTAGCTCAATATGATGACTACTTGATAGTTTAGTGCACCATGCTTAACGGCTTAGAATCGGGACTTCAAAGACATTTTGAACGTCATGGACCATATGAGATGTTCCAGGAGTTGAAGTTAATATTTCAAGCAAATACCCGAGTTGAGAGATATGAAGTCTCCAACAAGTTCTATGGCTAAAAGATGGAGGAGAATCGCTCAACTAGTGAGCATGTGCTCAGATTGTCTGGGTACTTCAATCGCTTGAATCAAGTGGGAGTTAATCTTGCAGATAAGATAGTGATTGACAGAATTCTCTAGTCACCATCACTAAGTTACTAGAACTTCGTGATGAACTATAGTATGCAAGGGATGACGAAAACAATTCCCAAGCTCTTCGCGATGCAAAAATCGGCGAAGGAAGAAATCAAATAAAAACATCAAAGTGTTGATGGTGGACAAGATCACTAGTTTCAAGAAAAAAGGCAAAGGAAAGAAGGGGAACTTCAAGAAGAACAGCAAGCAAGTTGCTGCTCAAGTGAAGAAGCCCAAGTCTGGACCTAAGCCTAAGACTAAGTGATTCTACTGCAAAGGGACTAGTCACTGGAAGTGGAACTACCCCAAGTATTTGGCGGATAAGAAGGATGGCAAAGTGAACATAGGTATATTTGATATACATGCTATTGATGTGTACTTTACTAGTGTTTATAGCAACCCCTTGGTATTTGATACTAGTTCAGTTGCTAAGAGTAGTAACTCGAAATGGGAGTTGCAAAATAAACAGAAACTAGTTGAGGGTGAGGTGACGATGAATGTTGGAAGTAGTTCCAAGATTGATATGATCATCATCGCACACTCCCTATACTTTCGGGATTAGTGTTGAACCTAAATAAATGTCATTTGGCGTTTGCGTTGAGCATGAATATGATTTGATCATGTTTATTGCAATACGGTTATTCATGTAAGTTAGAAGAATAATTATTGTTCTGTTTACATGAATAAAACCTTCTATGGTCATACACCCAATGAAAATGGTTTTTTGGATCTCGATCGTGTGATACACATATTCATAATATTGAAACCAAAAGATGTCAAGTTAATAATGATAGTGCAACTTATTTGTGGCACTGCCGTTTAGGTCATATTGGTGTAAAGCGCATGAAGAAACTCCATAAAAGATGGATTTTCAGAATCACTTGGTTATGAATCATTTGATGCTTGCGAACCGTGCCTTTTGGGCAAGATGACTAAAACTCCGTTCTCCGGAACAATGGAACAAGCTACTGACTTATTGAAAATAATACATACTGATGTATGCGATCCAATGAGTGTTGATGCTCGTGGCAAGTATCCTTATTTTCTGACCTTCACAAGATGATTTGAGCAGATATGGGTATATCTACTTGATGAAACATAAGTCTGAAATAGTTGAAAGGTTCAAAGAATTTCAGAGTGAAGTGGAAAAATCATCGTAACAAGAAAATAAAGTTTCTGCGATCTGATCACGGAGACAAATATTTGAGTTACGAGTTTGGTCTTCAATTAAAACAATATGGAATAGTTTCACAGCTCACGCCACCTGGAACACCACAACGTTATGGTGTGTCTGAACATCGTAACCGCACTTTATTGGATATGGTGCGGTCTATGATGTCTCTTACCGATTTACCACTATCGTTTTGGGGTTATGCATTAGAGACAGCTGCATTCACTTTAAATTGGGCACCATCAAAATCCGTTGAGACGACACCTTATGAACTGTGGTTTGGCAAGAAACCAAAGTTGTCATTTCTTAAAGTTTGGACTTGCGATGCTTATATGAAAAAGTTTCAACCTGATAAGCTCGAACCCAAATCGGAGAAGTGCGTCTTCATAGAATACCCAAAGGAAACTGTTGGGTACTCCTTCTATCACAAATCCAAAGGCAAAACATTCGTTGCTTAGAATGGATCCTTTCTAGAGAAGGAGTTTCTCTCGAAAGAAGTGAGTGTGAGGAAAGTAGAACTTGATGAGGTAACTGTACCTGCTCCCTTATTTGAAAGTAGTTCATCACAGAAATCTGTTCCAGTGACTACTACACCAATTAGTGAGGAAGTTAATGATGATGATCATGAAACTTCAGATTAAGTTACTACAGAACCTCGTAGGTCTTCCAGAGTAAGATCTGCACCAGAGTGGTACGGTAATCCTGTTCTGGAAGTCATGTTACTAGACCATGATGAACCTACGAACTATGAGGAAGCGATGATGAACCCAGATTCCACGAAATGGCTTGAGGCCATAAAATCTGAGATATGATCCATGTATGAGAACAAAGTATGGACTTTGATTGACTTGCTCAATGATCAGCAAGCCATGTTAAATAAATGGATCCTCAAGAGGAAGACGGACACTGATAGTAGTGTTACTATCTACTAAGCTCGACTTGTTGCGGAAGGTTTTCAACAAGTTCAAGGTGTTGAATACGATGAGATTTTCTCACTCGTATCGAAGCTTAAGTCTGTCTGAATCATGTTAGCAATTGCCACATTTTATGAAATCTGGCAAATGGACGTCAAAACTGCATTCCTTAATGGATTTATTAAAGAAGAGTTGTATATGATGCAACCAGAAAGTTTTTGTCAATCCTAAAGATGCTAACAAAGTGTGCAAGCTCCAGCGATCCATCTATGGACAGGTGCAAGCATCTCGGAGTTGGAATATACACTTTGATGGGTTGATCAAAGCATATGGTTTTATACAGACTTTTGAAGAAGCATGTATTTACAATAAAGTGAGTGGAAGCACTACAGCATTTCTGATAAGTATATGTAATGACATATTGTTGATCGGAAATAATGTATAATTATTCTGCAAAGCATAAAGGAGTGTTTGAAAGGAGTTTTTCAAAGAAAGACCTTGGTGAAGCTGCTTACACATTAAGCATCAAGATCTATAGAGATAGATCAAGACGCTTGATAAGATTTTTCAATGAGTACATACCTTGATAAATTTTTGAAATAGTTCAAAATGGAACAGTCAAAGAAGGAGTTCTTGCCTGTGTTACAAGGTGTGAAGTTGAGTAAGACTCAAGACCCGACCATTGCAGAAAATAGAAGGAGTTCTATAAAGTATGTTATGCTGTGAACCAGACCTATTGTATACCTTGCTCTGTGTTTGGCAAAGGAATACAATTTTGATCTAATAAGTAGATCACTGGACATGGGTCAAGAATATCCTTAGTGAGGACTAAGGAGATGTTTCTCGATTATGGAGGTGATAAAAGAGCCCGTCGTAAAAAGTTACAATGATGCAAGCTTTTACACTGATCCAGATGACTCTAAGTCTCAATCTGGATACATATTGAAAGTGGGAGCAATTAGCTAGAGTAGCTCTGTGCAGAGCATTGTGGACATAGAATATTTGCGAAATACATACGGCTCTGAATATGACAGACCCGTTGACTAAGCTTCTCTCACGAGCAAAACATGGTCATACATTAGTACTCTTTTGGGTGTTAATCACATAGCGATGTGAACTAGATTATTGACTCTAGTAAACCCTTTGGGTGTTGATCACATGATAATGTGAACTATGGGTATTAATCACATGCAGATGTGAATATTGGTGTTAAATCACATAGCGATGTGAACTAGATTATTGTCTCTAGTGCAAGTGGGAGACTGAAGGAAATATGCCCTAGAGGCAATAATAAAGTTATTATTTATTTCCTTATTTCATGATAAATGTTTATTATTCATGCTAGAATTGTATTAATCGGAAACATGATACATGTGTGAATACATAGACAAACATAAAGTCACTAGTATGCCTCTACTTGACTAGCTCATTAATCAAAGATGGTTATGTTTCCTAACCATAGGCATATGTTGTCATTTGATTAATGGGATCACATCATTAGGATAATGATGTGATTGACATGACCCATTCCGTTAGCCTAGCACTTGATCGTTTAGTATATTGCTATTGCTTTCTTCATGACTTATACAAAGTTCCTGCAACTATGAGATTGTGCAACTCCCGTTTACCGGAAGAACACTTTGTGTGCTACCAAACGTCATAACGTAACTGGGTGATTATAAAGGAGTACTACAGGTGTCTCCTAAGGTACATGTTGGGTTGGCGTATTTCCAGATTAGGTTTTGTCACTCCGATTATCGGAGAGGTATCTCTGGGCCCTCTCGGTAATGCACATCACTATAAGCCTTGCAAGCAATGTGACTAATGAGTTAGTTGCGGGATGATGCATTATGTAACGAGAAAATAGACTTGCCGGTAACGAGATTGAACTAGGTATTGGATACCGACGATCGAATCTCGGGCAAGTAACATACCGATGACAAAGGGAACAAAGTATCTTGTTATGCAGTTTGACCGATAAAGATCTTCGTAGAATATGTAGGAGCCAA
Source organism: Triticum aestivum (assembly GCF_018294505.1). Classification (NCBI taxonomy): domain Eukaryota; kingdom Viridiplantae; phylum Streptophyta; class Magnoliopsida; order Poales; family Poaceae; genus Triticum; species Triticum aestivum. The sequence goes on along the minus strand of NC_057813.1, from coordinate 681,414,489 downwards.
TATGGGCATCCAGGTTCCGCTATTGGTTATTGACCAAGAATAGTTCTAGGTCATGTCTACATAGTTCTCGAACCCGTAGGGTCCGCACGCTTAAGATTTCGATGACAGTTATATTATGAGTTTATGAGTTTTGATGTACCGAAGGAGTTCGGAGTCCCGGATGAGATCGGGGACATGACGAGGAGTCTCGAAATGGTCGAGACGTAAAGATCGATATATTGGACGACTATATTCGGAGTTCGGAAATGTTCTGAGTGATTCGGGTATTTTTCGGAGTACCGGAGAGTTACGGGAATTCGCCGGGGAGTATATGGGCCTTATTGGGCCATACGGGAATAGAGGAGAGAGGCCGAAAGGAAGGAGGCGCGCAGCCCCCCTCTGGTCCGAATTGGACAAGGGGTGCGGCCCCCCTTTCCTTCCTCCTCTCCCCCTCTTTCCCCCCTTCTCCTACTCCAACAAGGAAGGAGGGAGTCCTACTCCCGGTGGGAGTAGGACTCCCCTTGGCGCGCCCCCTCCTAGGGCCGGCCTCCTCCCCCCTTGCTCCTTTATATACGGGGGTAGGGGGGCACCCCATAACACACAAGTTGATCTATGGATCGTTCCTTAGCCGTGTGCGGTGCCCCCCTCCACCATATTCCACCTCGGTCATATCGTCGCGGAGCTTAGGCGAAGCCCCGTGCCGGTAGAACATCATCATTGTCACCACGCCATCGTGCTGACGGAACTCATCCCCGACGCTTTGCTGGATCGGAGCCCGGGGATCGTCATCGAGCTGAACGTGTGCTGAACTCGGAGGTGCCGTACGTTCGGTACTTGGATCGGTCAGATCGTGAAGACGTGCGACTACATCAACCGTGTTGTCATAACGCTTCCGCTTACGGTCTACGAGGGTATGTGGACAACACTCTCCCCTCTCGTTGCTATGCCATCACCATGATCTTGCGTGTGTGTAGGAATTTTTTTGAAATTACTACGTTCCCCTACAGCGATGGCGCGCCCCCACAGAGAAAAACAAGAATCAAGAAGGAGAAGAAACTTACTCGGACGGCCGTTCGCGCGGCCAGATGCGCTCTGGTGCAGGCCTGAAGGGCGTCGCCTTCGGCCCGCAACTTCGCCTGGACTTCCAAGAGCGATTGATTTAGCGGCCCGGTGCCGCCTCCGCGCACCCACCCGGTGGCGCGGCGCTTGTGGCCTCGGCGTCCAGAGCTGCCGAGCTGGCAACGGTGATATCCCGAGGTCACGGCGCCGAGGTCGCCCTCTCAAGACGGCGACGCACCGGCGAGGTGAATTGGAGAAGCAGCCGCGCTTCGGCCTCGTCCATGGCCGGCGGCTCCGACGGATCCACCGGCTGTTTGCCGTGCGGCCTCCCAGACGGCGGTGGAGGCGGCGGCGACACGAGAGCATCCGACATGGAGGCCTCGCCGCTCTCCTTCTCCGCGATGGGGTTCTCGGTGCCGGCTCCCCCGGTCTGCCCCGTGAACTCCGGAGGCGGCGGTGCAGACGATAGTGGGGGGACGAGCATCGCCGATCGGCGACGCGCTGCCTCCTCGGCGCGCCGTCTCGCCGCAAGGACGGGTTCGGCATCATCCAGCTTTTTCTGGGCGGAGGCGGCCACCCTGTCGGCCTCCGCCTTCTCCAAACGCGCGGCCTCCTCCTCGCGCTTCTCCCGTGCGTTCCGCTCCGTCGCCTCCCGGAGGTCGGCGGCAGGGTCGGGCCGCCGAGTATTGGCGGACGTCTCTGCCGACCCCATGACGGAGGGGACGACGACTCTCTCAAGGAAGAGAGGGGCCCTGAAGAAGAATGGAGGGAGTATATAAACGAAGACTCGGACAAGACTCAACGAAGAAAATAAAAAGAGCGTAAAGACTTATGCGGATACTAGCGGCGGCTTTCTCACTTCCCTTCGGAAGCGGTTGGCCTTCGCAGCCGCCTCCTCTCGTCTGGTCGCGGTGGCCGCCCTTAAACTTCTTCAATTTACCGTCGGGCGCACTCGGCCCGGCGTGACGCCTCTTCGCGCCGCCTTGGCCGGCAGAGGAGCCGGCGCCCGACGGGCCGATCTTCAGCTGGTGGCGCGGAGCGACTTCACCTTCGGCGTCGTCGTCAGGCCAGTCGGCGAAGGTGGCCGAGGGCCGAAAGTCGCCTTCTGCCCCCCCTCCCCCGCCTTCGGCGTCGGCTTCCATTGCCGCCGCCCCCAAGTCGGGGTCGTCGACGTCGCTCTTCGTGCGATCGAGGACATACTCGCGGGGCTGCCTCGTGGCGCCGGCGGCAGGCTGCATAAGAGGATTCTAGTTCAGAAGAAGCTAACAAGAGTCAGAAGCCGGAGTCGGCTACGGAAAAAGATAAAACAGCAGGGAGACGCGACTTACCACTGGTGGAGGGTTGACGCGCGAGTACGACTCCTTGCCGAACTGCCAATCCTCTTTGTACTCGCAGTGCGCGATGTAATTTACCAAGTTCGCCACCTCCTTGCGGGGCATCTCCTTGGTGCTCGTCCGACTTGGGTCTCGGAGGCCGCTCATCTGACAGATCAGGTGAGGCCGGCCTTGGAGCGGGAGAACTCGGCGTGCCACGAAGGCAGCCAGCAAGTCGGCCCCGACGAGTCCCTCCGACTGCGTCAAGACTCGGAGTCGCGCCACGGCGGCGGCTTCGGCGGGAGTCAGCGTCTTGACTCGGTGGGACCAGCCGGGGAGCCGCCCAGTCAGGGGAGCGGCGTTGTAAGGCGGCAAGTTGACCCAGTCACCGTCGGAGGCGAGGTTCTTCACATAGAAGTACGAGCGCTGCCACATCTTCACCGACTTGATCAGCATGATGGGAGGAAAGGGGTTGTCGGTCGTCGAGCGCCGCATCGCGATGAAGGCGCCACACTGGGCCGGCACGCCGGCGATGTGCGTGCCGAGCTTAGAAGAGAAGAATTCTCCCCACAGCTCGATGGTGGGGAGAACGCCGAGGAAGCCTTCGCACAGGGTGGCGAAGGCGGAAAGCAGCACCACCGTGTTCGGTGTGAGGTGGTGCGGCTGAAGGCTATGGAACTCCAGGAATGAGCGGAAGAAGCCGCTCGCCGGCAGCCCCAGGCCGCGCATAAGGTGCGAGCGGAAGATGACCCGCTCGCCCTCTTCCGGCGCCGGCCGGATTTCCCCCTCCGGCGCGGCGCGGGCGCGCACGAGGTCCGCGCTGGGGAGACGGCGGGTCTGGCGGAGGAACTCGATGTGTTCTTCCTCTACCTCCGAGCCGTCCCACACGCCGGAGCGCACGGCAGAGGCCGCGGCGGAGGAAGAGCTCATCGCCGCGGTAGGCTGCGCTCCTGCTCGATGGCGGAGGAAGGAGGAAGAAGAAGCAAGATGAGGCGGGGGAGCGGGGAAGAAGGGCGCGCAAGCTGTGCCGCTCCGCTTCCCCCCGCCTACTTATAGCCCTGCGGGCTGAGAAGCCGAGGGGGCGGGCGTGGGATTAACTGCGCACGATGCCCCACGCTGCCCCACGATTTACCCACGAAGTTATTGCGCGCAGTAACGACGTGGGAAAACCAACCGTCCTCGGCCACAACGGATCTGTCCGTATGCCGAGGCGCGGTAGTGGCGGGCCCCGCCTGACGGCCCGTCCCGTTGCGCGCGTGGGCAGGCAGACTGTTCTTCCCACGTGGCGCCGCGCGATAGGACCGCCCTGATGGCTGCGGGGAAGCGTATCAGGTACGCCGCCTGGTTTCCCGCCGCGACCTTCGAATTGAGGCTCTTCGCCGAAGCTCCGACTTTCGACAGTCGGCCCAAGGGAAGACGGCAGCCGAGTCCCAGAGTTTGCCCTTTTAAAAAAGATTGAAGCTGTTGAAGCCCCACAATACAGCGACCGCAGGGTTTCACCAGCTTCGGGGACTACTGTCGGAGTAATGGGCCACGGGTAGGCTAACCCGAGCCCCAGGACATTTCAAGACATCGGGGCAAGCCGCGCTCCTCAGGCCGAGTCCCGGGGCCGACTCCAAGATATGCCGAGTCCCGGGCGGCGGCTCCCAGATAAGCCGACTCCCAGGCGGCGACTTCCAGGGAGGCCGACTACGGAGAGTCGGCCCAAGACTCCTCCCTTATCCCGAAGTACGACGCAGGGTACGGTCGCGGCATGGCCGTTTCCCCCTGCCTACGAAGGGCCGGCATGGCTACAGTAGGCCGTACCACTGGAAGATCTCCGGTGGGATACGACACTGTTGCCGTGCCTGCCCTGACCTCAGCCACAGTACGCAGTGCACTGTGCCCACGACGCCGGCCTGTACGACCCGAAGGCGGCAGGACCGCCTGTCAGTGAGAGGGCCGAAGCCGGCCTGGGCACCCCGAAGACGGGCCCATGGGAGTCGGCCTCCCTGGAGTCGGCCGACTCCTCTCGGGCCCCACAAGCCATTAACCAGATAAGATGGGGAATGGCGACAGTGATCGCCCGATAGACGGCGGCACTGTTGCCACGACCCGATGACCGGGCCTGCGTCATCAGGAGCGCCGCTACAGTGTCATGCCTGTCCGCGGGACCCGCCAGTCGGTGGGCCCCAGAAGCCGGCAGGAAGGATGGCGGCCTGAGAGACAGACGGCTGGGACCCGCGCCCAGCCGGATTACTATTGTACCTTCGGGGGTAGGCCTATATAAATCCCCCGGGGCACCCATACAAAGGGTTCGACCCTAGAGAGGAAGATAGACTAGATAGCCCAGGGAGGAGAGAGCTAGCCTTGTCCTCTTCCACCTCCAAAAACAGCTCCAGGAGCACCATTGTAGTTATCTTGCTTTAGTGATTATGCGGAGACCCCGCAGAGCAGCAGTAGGGGTGTTATCTCCTAGGAGAGCCCTGAAGCTGGGTAAGTTCCGCCGGCGTGCATGTCTTCGCCTCATCCCGCTTCCAGGCACCGGCGACGTTCTACTCGCTCCCACCATGATAAGCCATCCTTTGGCATATGTCGTATCCAACCCCCGACATCCATGCCTGCCAAAAGCCCACACTCATAGCACAACCAGTTATATCTCCCAGCTGGTAACTACGGTGGGAACTAAACCTGTTGGTTTTGAGTTCGAATCCCAACTGGTGCAATATTTTTTTGAAGCTTAAGAAAAGGAAAGAAAAATGTAAATGGGCCAACCCAGGTTGGAGCCCATAAATATGAGTTGGCGTCTATTTGACGCTACCCCTCAAGCATACGTATACGTTCCGGCTAGCGACCCAGCATGCAAGCGAAAGTGAGTACTATTTGTCAACAGTATTATTTTCATGCATAAGAAATCCCATTATTGCTCACAGGAAAAACCCAGTACATTTTTCAGTTATACAGGAAATGCATATTCTAAGAGGGATGCAGGACCATCAGCTCATTGCATAAATCACAACATTTTCAGTTACCCGAAATGCATGATCTATTTATTTTTATTTGTTTGCAGGATCATCAACTCATTAGTCATTACAGGAACCCCTACAGTGAAAAGAAACGGCGGCAATCACATCAGAGATGAATGTCAGAAGAGCGACAATGCAGCAACTACTACAACTAGCATCCCAAGTTCCCAACAAACATTGTTGAGCCATGGGATGCAACAATGCCTTCGGCAATTCTGAATCAAAGAACAGCGAGGCCAAAACAGGCAGGGCTTCCCCCTCTCCCTGTCTGAGAACGGACCAAGTTCAGCTAGTAGAAGAAATGCGAGAGCTGCTGAGTTTTCTCAATCTATATCTATTCTATCTATCTATAGGCAAAAGTAGGCGTCCAGTTCTGCAGTCATCGTATCGGAGGCGGCGAAACTTGTGTCAGGACTTCAGCTCTGATCTTTCTCTACTCTGCGTCGACATCCGGGTGTCGCAACGCATCACAGGCTGAATCAGCAGAAATAATGTGGAAGTTAAGCAGCAGACCAATGAGGAATAACAGTATAATGACGGCATCAAGAAGGCAAAACCAAAAACAATATAAATGTGCGAGGAACTAAGCTTTTATGCACTGTCCATTGTAGAATACAGTCTGAATTTTGTTCATTGGCTGAATTTGCACAGTATATTATCTGCAAAAGATGAAATGAGATGACTGGACTTGGTTTGGTTTTTTAGGCTCCATATTTTTTATCGGCAAAGTGTTATGAAATGGACGAACTGAATTAACTGGATCAAGAAAAGAAATGCGGAAACAGTAGTTTCTTTCTACTAGCTTCAGACTTCAGAGTTCAGACCATCTTTTACGATCAGATCTGCACATTGTGCATACCAAATTCAGTAAGACATGGGAGAGTGGCTCTCACCGGGGGTCCCGGACAGGATGACGACGACCTCGAGGGTCTCGCCGGAGCCGCCGTGGGGCAGGTCGACGACGAGTGGGGTGAGCCTCCCGTGGCGGCCCGCTCGGACGCACATGAGGAAGGCGGAGCTCAGCGGCAGGTTGAGGTGCCTGGCCAGAGCGTTCCTCAGGTGGTTCACGCACCTCCCGAAGAACTGGAGCTGGGACCAGCGTTCGTCGGCGTAGAGCCCCTCGGCGGTCGCTTGCACGACCCGGATCCGCCGCTCCGCCCTCGGCTCCTCCTGCCCGAACTACCAAAGAACCATGGATTGCTATGCTGAGGAGGAGATCCAATCAAAGAAGCAATCTGAATTTCGAGAAACAGAGTTGGCAAACAATGGCGAGAACGGCAAGAAGCAGTTCGGGAGCTATCTCACCGAAAGCGGTGGTGGAAGGCGAGGCGCGGCCTCTCTGGCGGGGATGGGCTCCACGGCCCAGTAGAACAATGTGCGGCAGGCGCGGACGCGGACGCTGAGGTGGAGGCCGCCGACGTTGCGGAGCAGGACCCCGCCCCCGCCGCCGCCCCCGATGGCCTGCCACATGATGGACCGCAGCTCCGGCTGGTCGTATCTGCGCTGCTCGACGCGGAAGCGGCCGTGCCCTCCCGGCAGCGGCATGTCCGTGGCGGCGAGGTAGCGGCCGTAGGCGGCGCTGTGGAGGAGCAGGTACGGGCCGTCGCCGTCGGCGCTGTGGTACAGGTGCACCGTCCACGCGACGTTCAGCGACGCGCGGCGCCGGCTGAGGGTGACGCTCACCCCGTCGGCGGCGGCGCGGACGTACCGGCCGCGCCTGCGGCTCCGCAGCCGCACGTGCTGCCCGTCGTGGAACTGGTCCATCGGTCGCCGGCGCTGTGGCGCTTGGAGGTGGGCGCTGCGCGGTGGAGAGAGGGCGGGGGAGGGGTTCTTGGCTCGCTGGGGCTCCGGCCGGCGACGAGAGGCGAGAAAAAGCTGTTGGTTGAGGCGGTTACGTTGGGCGCCAAGCCGAGGTATTTCAAGGTGCCTCACGCCATGGCCGTCCGGGGCTTTGGGCACAAGGTGGGCTTGCCAGCCTGGCCTTTCGCTCGGCCCAGCCCGTAATCCTGTTTTTATTTTTTGAGAATCCATACTTGTGTTTTTTTTTTGAAGGAAAACTCAAGCTTTATTCATTTGCAATAACTGTTACATCGTTTACGAGGATTTGTACAATTTCATTAAGTGGTTCCTCGAACCAATCAAAATTGCAAGGCAATCTAGCAGGTTTTTGAGCAACTTTATTTGCTTCTTTATTACACTGCTTGAATCTAGAAATAGAAAATCACAAGCTAAATGGAAACAATCATCAAAGTTTGCCAGCACCGCCCCTGCCAACCGTCCTCCTTCCTTCATGGTATCTATCACCTCCATATTATCCGAATTAATAACAATGTGAATCCATACTCGTGTTGTTCTTGTGCCCTGCTGGGTTTTTTTTTTGGTCGGTTCATGTGCCCTGTTTTTGCTTCAAGAGATTGGTGATCAGTTATGTTTGCTTTACGACCATTTCATGTAAGGAAATTATGATCTTTTTGACCAAAATGGTCGTTATGGTTTAGAGTTTGGAGTCCCCTGGACAGCTTTTGACCAATTGTTCTCAAATGGTCATAGATTTATGACCAATCCTTTCAGGGTCACTAACAGAAGGTCACAAGTTGACATATTTTTTATAGTGATGATGGAGTCAAATCCAACAGATCTCGGGTAAGGAGTCCCAAACTGATACCCTTGGTGCGATGGTAACAAAGGCACATGATTTTACCTAGGTTCGGACTCTCTCGAAGAGATACTGGTACCCTTGGTGCGATGGTCATAGAGACACATGATTTTACCCAAGTTTGGACTCTCTCGAAGAGATAATACACTACGTTATGCTTTTGATTGTGTTGATTTTGTGGGAGTACAGAGTATAGGTTGATCTACCATGAGATCGTGTGTGTATGAGTCTGTCACCTAGAGTCCTATCCCCCTGGTTTGTATAGATACCCGGGGTGCTTAGGGTTTACACATAGGTCGGTTGCATCTAAGGTAACCTGGTGTAGATGACCTCTAAATTTGGAGCAAACGTCAAGTGTTAAAAAGTTCCAATCTTGACGCTCCCGAGCCTGAAGAACGTGGGCCACCAATAATTATCACGCGGATCCTCGGTCCCACCTAGTCGGGATACGACGTGCCACACACCCAGCAGTCCAGGACACCATCAAGATTGTTCTATGGAGGCCAGTCTACAAAAAACCGCACTCCGGAAGAAATGCTCGATTGGTAACCAAGTATAAAGAATCTTGGGCAGAACGAAATATTTGAAGAGGGGGCCTAGGCAGAATGTATGATAAGACAAAATGAATGTGTTTATTTCTGAATTATCTGTTATACTTCCCGCAAAAAGAAAGAATTATCTGTTATACAGAATGTGAATAATCGCCAAGAGCAACGTATTACAGTACACGGACAGAGTTGGGGGCGACAAAAACATCATCAGAATGCTTTACGGATGAAAATTTGGTGCACTCGCAAATGCAACAAGGTTATGTTGGCTTCTTTTTTGAGAGAGAGAAAGGTTATGTTGGCTTTGTGTATACAAGCCAAGCGCTTTGATCGATGGGAGCGACGCAGAGTTACGGGGTAGTGATAATTTTATATACTATCGGCTGCTTCTTGGACGGGCGGAGGGTAACATATTAGTTTTCTTTGACTGTCGCCCGCCGATACGGTCATCAGTGAGTAGCGGCTCAAGGATGTCCACGACCTCGCGCATGCTTGGCCGCCGAGCCTTGTCATGCAGGCACCGGTTCGCGATCTTGGCTGTGATCCACGCTGCCGAAAATGAGTATTGCCCCTCCAGTTTCGGGTCCATGATACGGTGCAACTTGTCCTCACGGCGCAGGTAGGGACGCGTCCACTCCACCAGATTTTCTTCCGGGCCAATTGGCTGCCTGTCGATGTGCAGCCGCCCAGTCAGCAGCTCTAGGAGCACGACACCGAAGTCGTACACGTGATTTTCCGCAGTGCAGAACTGCGAACTATGGATGTCAAAACCCCACAGCTTTGCCGTGCAATCCTAAAGAATATAACAAAAACACAAGGTTGTAAATTATTTAGTTCAAACTTATTTTTAACTAGGAAAGGAGCATGCGTTTTGCAACGGGTACAAAATAAATTTGAGAGTTCGTGTGGCATCCAAGAGTTAATAAATATTTAAATTTTCACTTTAAAAGACTAATGAAAACCATTAAGGATATGTAGGTCACCTTAAACTGAATCTGCATATAAATCTCAAACTCAAGTAATATTAGAAAAAATTGGGACAATGGTAGCTTCATTTTGAGTTAAGATAATTAATGTTGAGTATCGTGGTCATCTAGGAAGCATAGGATAGCGCACGATTTATTTCATCTTGTCTTGTACTAGAAAATGATCATGTACTCCTACATATATGCCCATTAGGCTTTAGGAATACATCAATTGATTCTACCAACCCCTCTCTATTTCTTCTCGATGGTATCAGTCTAACCCCAACCCAAAACCCTAGCCATCGCTGCTGCTTCCGCACCGCCCCTCGGGCGGTCAATCTCTATGATCGCCACCGGGGGCCGCGCCTCCGTACCTAGGGTTCCTCTACCCCGTCGTGTTGATCCATTGTCCTAGAGAGTTTTTCTATAGAACCTTGATCCGGGCTTTTCTCTCACACGCCGGTCATCTTGATCGGTGCTTCTTTTTGGTTTTCCGATCTAAGATCGGTGTGCGTCGCCTGCCGCAGCACGTCGACCCTCACACGTGTCTACTCCGACTTCGACGTCAACTCCACCTGCCTTTGCAACAAGGCGGCCTCATGCAACACAGGGTGGCCACTGGCCGTCGTCCACGCGCCCGTCTGCCCGTCGCTCTATGCCAGCCGTCGTCGTCATGATTGGATCGGGATCCTTTATCATCTTCATCCCGGTCGATTGCATCGGGCCACTGGGCCCTAGCGCCATCACGCACGTAATGCGTCGGCTGGTTGCGTCTGTGCTGCCCTGCTCCGCGCCTCGCTCAGGCATGGGCCGCACGCACGCGTCGGCCGTTTGCACGATCGTTTGGGCGTCTCCTTCAAGGCTCGGCCCCTTCATCACCAAGCAACGTCCTCGACCACGTGCGCGATCGGATTGATCACCCGCCCGCCCGTGATCCGCTCTATCCGTGCCGTGTGACCAACTTGGCCAGTCACTTGCGTGCGCCTCCCCAAGTCCCATGAAGATCGTTCCCGAGAACAGTGCGCCCCTCCACTGATCGAGCAACGGGCTGCCACTGCGTAACCTTATCGGGCCGCAACACCGCCGCGGCACGCGGTCCATGCTGCCACCCGAAGGCCGTCCCCGCGGTCGCACCGACCCGCATGCTACTACCGCGTCACCCCTTTGGACCGTAGCACCGCGGCCCGCGGTTGACGCTGCTGCCCCGTGGCTGTCTGCGGCGCTTTGGCGGTTCCTTGCTGGGCATGTCGTTATCCTTCCCGAGGGTGCCGTCGTCTCCCTTCAGGGTGTCTACCATGTAGACGTCATAGGTGGATGTGGCAGTCCAGCAGCCGGTAATAGGGGGACTGGCGTCAATGTTAGCCGTGGCTCCACTTTCCTCATCCATGTCGGTATTTTCTGAGATGTAATCCATCATGTTGGTTAAATCTTCGACAATGGCTACTAAGTGGGTGGTGGGTGGGGCGCAAAATTGCCCGAGAATGCCTCGAAGGGTTGTTGAACGCGAGCTGAGGGCAGGTCCTCCCGAATAGTCATCTTCTGGATTCGGTCCAGCGCCTCGTCTAATAGGGCGAGGGTCTCTGAGCTTGCGGGCGGTTGGTGTTCCGGGCCGAACTCCGTCATAGCGGGGTGAGGGATAATCTGTGCCCTAACCGGGTTTTGGTTTTCAAGGGCCGAGTTGAGCTCGGGGCTCGGGACCGGACCGTCGTCGGAGATTGAAGGTGGGCCCTAGTCTTTGAACATTGTTTCCATACTGAGGCTCGAGGCCGAGTTCATTTGGGCCAGGGGTGATTCCTGGCTACCGACCGTCGACTCGTCGCAAGGGCTCAAGGCCGAAGGCGTGTCGTGAGGAGAGGGTTGGACCGAGAGTGACTCTCGGTGTCCAAACCCTGCTTCCGCATCGAGGCCCGAAGATGTTTCTTCGGTGGGTATTCTGAGCGTGGCAGAAGGGGATTCCTGGCCTCCGCTCGAAGTGGAGCCATCCGCGCTCAAGGCTGGGTGAAGGACCGGGGCCGATCCATAGTTTGGATTGGCAAGAGGCTCCGGGGCGGGCACAGAGAGGCCCATGGAGGTGCGGGGAGAGGTTGTGAATCCGATAAAGACCAGATCGCCTCCTACGTCTGCAACGTACTCCAAATTGCCGAATCGAATCAGGTGCTCAGGGACGAAGTTGTCGATTTGGTCTAGATGACCAGTTGGGTTGGCGTGCAACACGATGCTGCCGAACACAAAGAGTTGGCTGGGGGCGAAGAGGTCCCCAGAGCTGACGCCCTCTCTAATGATCAGGAGAGCCATTGATCCTTGGGCGACCCAACAACGGAACTCTCAATCTATGCACCGATGTCGGTGTCAAAACCGGCGGATCTCGGATAGGGGGTCTCGAGCTATGGATCTAGAATCAATGGGGAACAAGGGGCGATGAACATGGTGTTTACCCAGGTTCGGGTCCTCTCGAAGAGGTAAAACCCTACATCCTGCTTGATTGTTTTTGATGTATGATGTGGTTACATAGTAGATCTAGCTCGAGATCAGATGAGCTAAACCCTAAGTCGATGAGGTGATGGATCAGCTAAACCCTAAGACTAAAACCCCACGGTTTATATAGGTACCGGTAGGGTTAGGGTTACATGCGATCGGTTACAAGGAAGGAAAGATCCTGCCTAATCTTGGCTTGGAGGGCACATCACGACCCCGAAGATTCCTTATCAGGACATGGATCCGTACTCTTGCTTGGCCCCATAGTAGCTCATCAATCGGCCCAGCAATCACAATTGGCCGATAGCCCGAGGACCCCTTAATCCAGGACTCCCTCACCCGCGGCTCCACCAAACCGTGCCCTGCCGCTGCGTCGCCCCTTCGGGGCGTAACCCCGCTGCACCCGGTCCACGCCGTCACCCCGAGGCCGTCCCTGCGACTGCACTGAACCTAGCACTACCGCTGTGTTGCCCCTTGGGTCATAGTGCCATGGCACGCGGTCGATGCCACCACACTCAGGTCTTCCTTGTCGTCGTCCCAACCCGCGTGTTGCTAGTGTGCCATCCCTTTTGGCCATAGCATCGCGGGGCGTGAACCACTTAGCCGACCCCATGAGTCGACTTCCACGTGGTATGCACCACGCTACCTCCCTCGGCGTCCACGCTCGATCTTCGTCACGTTGTCGGGTTCTTCCTTGTCAACTTCGAGCATGGCTGACATGCTACTAACCTAGCTGCAGCAGCCGCCGTCTCCTTAGGCCGCTGCCGTCACTCTTCTTCTGCAATCGCCTCCACCACTACCCCCATAGCCACCACCCGCCATCCACCTCTTTTTGTAAAGCACCGACTCATAGCCAACTCCGCCGTCATCTTCCCTGACCACTTCATCTACTTCGACAATCACGGGCAACATCGGCTGTCGTACCGATTAGCGCGACCACCGTCATCAAGTCCTCCTGTGCCACCCCCCTTGACATGGCATACAACTCTTACTGGTTCTCTTCTACACATGCATGGTGCTGGCAACATCGTCGCGTGCCTACGTCCACGACATGTCCCCGGGCCCGGCAAGCCTGGTGTGGTGCCTTGTCAACATAGACTTGGTTCGTCTATGCATGCCAGGTGCTGGCAACACCGTCACGTGCCTTCTTCCATGATGTGTCATCGGGCTTGGCAAACCCAGCGCGATGCCTCGTCAACATCGTTTTCTTCCCGGCGTATCACTACATCGACACCACTGCGCCTATGGCTAACACGGCTCCTCCATGACGACTACCTCTACACCGACCACCCTGACTCCACATCGACCACGGCATCTCTCGCACAACAACCTCAACCACGACTACATCATCCTACGCTCTTGGCTACATCGACATCGGAACAAAGTGCTACTGCCATGCTTGAGCAACCTCGTCGGTTTACACTCCAGCCATGACTTACACGATGCATCAACCATTATGACTATGGGGGATGTCCGTCGGCTTAGCATCAGATTCTTCTCCAGTCTTACCGTCTGTGTTGCTATTGTTGTGACTGTGGGGGGATGTTGAGTATCGTGATTATTTAGGAAGTATAGGATAGCATAGTATTATTTTATCTTATCCTGTGCACCACGAGGCTTAGACAATACATCGATTGATTCCACCAATCCCTCTCCATTCATTATGCAAGTAAGATATATTTGTTTCTTTTAGAGAATTCATTTTTTTAGAAAAGGAGGATAACCCCCGGCCTCTCTGCATCTGGGCGATGCATGCGGCCACTTTATTAATTATTCTCACAAGACCTTACAAATTCATACAATAGTAAGACTGAAGCCACCGTCTAAGCAACAACTATCGCTACACCTATCCAGTTGATGAAGGGGCGCTGATAGTCTGGGCCTAATACCAAACAGATATCGCAGCCAAACCTAAACATCTAAGACCTGAGGTCCCAACCAGGACGCCTGCCTGGTATGGGGCACCTACCAGTCTGGCGCACTCCTCAACTAGGATGCCTGCCGGGTATGGGGCTGCCGCAGCCACCTGCCACGAGTCCATCTTCAGAGATGTACTGTTGCATCTACCATGCCAGGTCTCTCAGCCATCGACGCCACCATGACGCCAGACAGCGTTGTCCTCCTGCGCGAGTCCATCCTCCCACATCGAACTCCAAATCTGCACCGCGCCACGCCATCCAGATCCGTCGCCATCAATGTATTTATGAAGCACCGCTCCACCAAAGAAGCCATCCGCTGGTCCCGCGAAGCCGAGTGCACCTCCAAGAATGCTGCCCCCAAGGGGGTTACGACACATGATTGCCGCTAACATCCGATCAGCTAATCTAGGGTTTCCCCCGGAGGTATTGAGTGGAGTTGGGAGCTTCACCTCGATGATGCCTTCATGAAGGAAATGATGATAAGGGCATCGTCATCACCGTCTCCGGCCATCGACCGAAGATCAGGTTTTCACCCGGATCCGTCCCAAGAAATCCACCCAACAACCTGTGCACCGTATCGACCGCCTTCAAAGCCCCAGATCCAGCCGCCTAGATCCGGCGACCAACCGCAACAACAGTGCCACTGTGGGACCCCTGGCACACCGGTCACTGCCTAAGTGTGCCACCACTGGAGCCTAGGAGGAGGGCTCCCACCCCGCCTCGCGAAGCTGCGAGAGCCGCCGAGAAGGAACCCGCGCGCTCGTCGCCATCTCTTATCCGAACCAATCCATAGAAGATGGCCGTCACAGATCCGCCTTGGACAGGGACTGCACCATGCCATGCCGCCGCGAGAAGCCGGAGCTTCATCGGCCTCCACCCTCCAGGGTCGCCGCCCCGGGATCCAGACAGAACTTTGCCGCTGCCACCGGCCAAGTTCCGCCGGCGCCGACCGGCCAAGCCGCCGGTCACTGCATGACCATGCGAGCATAGCCAGCCGGCCGACCAACTCCGACGAAGAAGAAGGCCACCACCACCAAGCCTAGGGCCGGCGCCCCAGACATCCTCGTGTTGCAGATCAAGTCCAGGAGCAGTGCCCCGCCGACGACGATTGAGATCGGTAGCACAACGAATTAGCCCGACATGAGTCAAGGCCAGATCCGCCGTTGCTGATGCCGTCCTCCCCTGCCGCTGCCGCACCACTTCCATGTCGCCATCGATCTGCGCCACCGCCGCCGATCTGGCCGGAGAGGAGCGCCGCCTCCCAACCAGATCGAGATCTGAGGAAAAACCGCCGCCGCCGCCACGCCACAAGGGCTTTGCCCTGTGACGCCCCGGGCGACGGCGGCGGAGGGGAGCGGAGGAGGGGCGAGGCTGTAGGAGGAGGAGGGCAGGGGCTCCCAGGTGCGGGGCGGCACCGCCGCACGGGGGAGGGACGGGAGGGACGGGCATGTTTCAATGTTTCTTGTAAAGTGACATGGATTTGGCATTGAGTCGTACATATTGATGCGGCGCAAATAATGTGTGCATGTCACAATCATAGGGTCTTAATCCCACCCCAAACTGCACATAGCATAAGCAATGCAGGAATTGCTAATCTAAAGTATAAGAAGTATGGAGGAACAGTGCGAGATCGCAAATTGGTTGAATTCTTTAATGTGGATGTCAAATTGGACTAGTAGAGTAAATGCAAGAAAGCGAAAAAAATGTATGGCGGGGCTACATACGGTGACTCTATGTTTATGCACAACATTTGCAACCTCGATAAAATTATGGAAACGCATTTTAAATGTGTTTTGGATGCTGTGATATGACTACTCTCTTAGAGTTTCTCTTATATGATGATGTGGGGTGATGTGTGAAACTCACCGAGTCGAGTAGAATGATCGAACTATCGAAATCCTGTGTCAATCTTTCGCCTGACTGATGCACAAAGGCCAGCCCTTTACCTGCCCCGATGGCAATCTTGAGCCGTGTTAACCAAGGTAACGACGCAATGAGATCTGCAGCCATATAATCATGCATATATACACTCTTAGCAAAGTAACTCTGCATGCTACTAAATCCGATGCTGGAGATTATCTTCCTATGCACAAAAAGGGGAAAAAAATTGCATGATTACTGGTCTCCGAGAGGAGGTACTGGAGGCTGCCCCTGGGCATGTACTCGTGGACTATATAGCCTTGGTCGCAGTAACCCAGCTTTTTCACCAGATGAGGACTAGTTCGTTCATCAGTAGCCCACTGCAGCTGATCGATCAAAGATGAACTGAATTACTCAGTGAGCGGTTGTAGTTGGTGATTTGAATTTCCAGCTGAAGGCAGAATTGAACAGGGACACTAAAGAACCTACCAGTGAGCTGTTGGAGGTGAATTTGCTGACGGCTACCATGAGCTCGCCGTCGACAGTGCCCTTGTAGGTGGTACCACCGAGGAAGTTGTTCTTCGAGAAATAAAGGGTGGCGGATAGGATCTCGTCCGGTGTGAAAGCACGCGGATACTCCGGTGACCTTGAAATCGAGATTACAACATGAAGTGCTAAATCTGGTTAACTGAACAATCAAAGTTGAAGTAGAGGATGACATTTGTTTTTTCAATGAACATTAGCAGTACCTTTTATCATCAGGTATCTCCAGTGTCTTGTCATATTCGTTTGTTTTTTGCTGCATATCTGGTTCTTCGTGGCAGTCATTTGGTTCTTCCTCCACTGTCTTATCTGGTTGTTGTTTATATGATCCATCAGGTTCTTGCTCCACAATCTTATCTGGTTCTTCCTTCACAATCTTATCTGGTTGTTGTATGTATGATTTATCTGATTCATCCTGCAGAATCGTCTCATCTAGTTGTTTCTTGCAAGATTCGTCTGGTTTTTCCTCCATAATCTCATGCTGGTGTTGCTTCAGTTTTGTGCCTTCGTCAACATCGAAACTATAATCCACCAATGGTATGTTGATTGTAGGATTGCTCGAATGATTTCTAACGAAGGTCGTCAAGGCATACTCTCGATCAGCAGCTGCACCACCGAATTTCACAGAGATCTCTCTAACGGCTGGCATATGGTCGATGTTGATAATACCATGTTCATATTGGTCGATTTGGAGGATCGTGTTGAAAACTAGCTTGAGCTTCAAGAGATTAGGCAATGAATCTTCCTCAAATTTTAGCCAAGATATACCATTAATGAAACTCAACCTAAAATACTTGAGAACTGAAAACCCCGCCATGCCAAATATGATCTTGTCAACTGGAGCTGTCTCCACGTACAGCGACATAGCAGTGAGGGCAGGCAGTCCTCTGAGAATACCAACACAATATATCGTGAGTATCTGAAGTTCAATCTTCAAAATACATAGGCTGCCAAATGTTTTGAACCACTCTGGGATTTGGGAAAACATGATGCGGCTATGCGGTGAGAATTCAAATCTATGGAGAAGTTGAGGAGGTGCCATGCGATCCACGGTATTTGAAATGGTTACTTTTGAAGTGCCATTATCCCTAATATTTTTAACCGAGGAGCCATGAGACACTACTATAGTTTTCAGGTTGGGGTATCCTGATATTGAAGCAAACAAACGTACAATGCTTCTCTCCAGATCGCCAGATGTTACTTCCGAAGAAGTGGTAAGACGAAGATCCTGCAGGTATTTCAGCTTGTCAAACATATCCATATTCGAGAACCATGTGTCAACAGAAAGACTGAGGTGCAACAGGTGTAGGAGATCAGTAACCCGTGAAACAACAACGAGTATTGCATCAGTAATATCTAGTGTTTCCAAACACTGTAGCCCATGGTTTGGCAGTTTTATGCAGACATCGCCTGCAATCTTCAAATATCTCAGTTGAAACAATTCTGAAATCCCAGTGAGGTCGACCTTGTTATTGTTGCAGCGGCCATAACCAGATAGTTGGAGGTTTAGAACACGAACAAGCTTGAACTCTGTAATACAGGGGATAGACTCGAACAATCCAGAAAATCTAACTGACCGAACTTGTGATTTTCTGATGTTTGCTGGTGTCTTGGCATATCTTGCATCACCAAAGACGATAGAGAGTCGGCGGGCCTTATGAGAAAGTGATGTATTCTTTTGACAGCTGTAGTCCATTGCCACAATAAAATCCTCTTCTGCAGACTTGCGTACAATAAGATTATGTACCACGTCCTGAACTGTACATGACAACACCTCGTTGTTATAGTTGATACATATAGGCTGTATGAATCTTCTACTGATAAGTTGATGGAGATAGCTTTCTGCAACTCCCTCCATATCCTGCCCTTCTGTTGTATCGATAAACCCTTCGGCCATCCATTGCTTAACTAATTCATCCTTGGAGAATGTGTAGCCCTCTTGATACATGCTGAGATAAAGCAAACATGTCTTCAAGTAATGGGGAAGTTTGTTGAAGCTCAGATTCAGTGCTTGTCTAGTTCTCTCTGAAGTAGAACTTGCCGAGATACAAGAGCTTAATGACTCACAGATGCATGTCAATAGATCAAGTGACATGAAAGGCTGGCTTGCTAAAAGACTAGCTATGCTGATTGTTGCTAGTGGCAGACCACCACATATTTCAACTATTTCGTTTGAAACCTCTTTCAACTTTGGAGGGCAAGAACTTTCAGAGCCAAAGAGTCTGTTAAAGAATAGCTTTCTTGAGTGATCATCATCCATGGGTTTCATCTCAAAAATATTCTCTGACTGATAAGAGCAACATGTTAATGCAACATGTTCAATCTGTGTGGTTGTTACTATTCTGCTCCCATGACTACCCTTTGGAAAAGCATGGATAATACTATCCCATACTGATGTATCCCATAGATCATCAATAATAATTAAATACCTGCATGCCAATAACTACCTCAGATTAGTGTTCAGGGAACATGACGGAGTTTTAGTTTAATTTTGTAAGGAGGAAAACAAAAGCACCTTCTAGGTTGTAGATAATTCTTGATCCTGTGAATGAGCTCAGCCTCATTACGATATTCTAGGGGATCCAGTCGCTGGAGTTGCGAGAGCATGTCAAGGAAAATTTTCTCCATATCAGGTTTCTTTGACACCCGAATGAAAGCTCGACAATTGTATTGCTCACCAAGTTTGTCGTGCAATACTTTAGCAAGTGTAGTTTTACCCAGACAGGCAGGTCCAAGAACAGATACCGCCTTGAGATTCTTGTCCCCATCGTTAACAAGTGAATTGATAAAAAAATTCATCCGACCATTTATCACTATGTGAGCAGTTTCTTCATACGGCGTTGGAAACATATGGCCAACAGACACAGATCTACGCCTCAATATGCTGGAAGAGCATGGAGCAGAATCTGACAGAACATACACATCGTGTCTTTGAATTGCCTCCTGAACATATATCCTGAAGTCTGATACCGTTTTTATAATCTTCTTGGGCTGCTGGAGCCTCTTGGGATTCTTGACATGACCGAGCAATTTGAGGAGCGATCTCGTGGTCTTGATGTTATTGGCAACTAGGGAGGGATCTGCAGGCTGCACAAATAATAAACTGTCGATATAATCCTCCATGTCGTAAGAGAGGTCGCGTGCCTCATTCATCCAGCACTTGGCCGTCAGGGGAGGGTCCTCCACCTCTGACAGTTCATCAAGGTAGGAGCTCATCTTTTCAACATCTTCTTTGAAGAGGTGCATCCCGACCTTGACACTCTTGGAGGAGCATCCCTGTGAGGGATCTAGGAGCATCTTGTTCAGCTTTGCAATAAGGGGTCTCATGGCACCTAATGAAGCACTTATTGGGGCCCCCGTTTCCCTGATTTTGCCTCCGTCTTTTCTGCCACCTTGATTTGAAATGCCTAAACATAAACAAACAAAAGTAAAAATAACTATAAGTACTACCATATGTTGGAACTTGCCCACGAATCGATCACATCAATTCACACAACGGACACGTGCACGAAAAACTGATAGCCGAGGGTACGTCTCGTACCCTTAATTTTCTTCTTTATTGCTTTTCTTATTTTCTCCCTGTGTTTCCACGATGTTACAAAACTCACTAACACGACGTCGACCGAACATGCAAACTTGCACGACTCCTTGACTCATCATACTCCTCTGGACGACGATGTTGATGAACTCCTGCACCGCACCTTGGCACCACTGCATCCATCAACGGTCATCTTCCACTGTCTTGCCGACGACAGCTTATCATCTCCCTTCATGTGGCTCCGCCAAATGACAGTCGCCCATCACCTCGCAACTTCTTCTTGTCGCTCCGCAGACCAATGATCGCCTGCTCCTTCTCGTCGCTGCACCATCTAGCGACTTCATGGGCCGTCCCGAGGCGCTAATAGGTCGTCACCCCGGGTCAAGCGCGGCTTCAAATCCTCGAACCTTGCTCTGATACCAATTGTTGGAACTCATCCACAAAATTGATCACATCAAATCACGACGAACACGCGAACACAAAACCTTTGCCCAAAGGCACATATCGTGCCTCTCTTTTTCTCTCTATTTTATTTCTCTGTTTTCTCACAATATTCCATAGTACAAAACTATGGTCTGCCTCAGGCCCTTCGATGAGGGCGAGAGATATGAGCGACTGCACAAGGCTCCAATATGGAGGGGCCCCTACCGTGAAAAGAACCAGTACGGGAACACTATGTTTCATTGCCTCACTTGCCCCTAAAAGATCGTTAAACAAACTAGATCGCTAAAAAACAAGTATAGGAAACGAACGTGTCCCCGCTGCTTAGTGGGATGCATGCCATTTTTTTCTAGGGATCCCACACTTTATTAACCTAAAGCAATATTGAACGGGATACAAATAGGGTCATGAGGGAATAGAAGCCACAAATGACAGACCCTGAGGAAGTGAGACAACAAATTTTACAAGGTTATGCGCCTCCACATTCGAAGCTCGACCTTCGAAAATGAAATCTTAGCAAGCTCAGAAGCAATTGTGATATGGGGGCCTCCCAACCCCTTTTTGATGTTGTCCACAATTGGTTTGCAATCGCAGACAATCACCAAATGATCCATAGAAAGGTCAGCAGCAAATGCCAAGGCCTCACGGCAAGCTATGGCCTCTAAAACTGTTGGATTAGAAACACCTGGCAAAACAATCGCTGAAGACCCAAGGTAATGACCTTGCGCGTCTCTGCATACTGCGGCAGCACCACCAACACTCCCATCATGGAACAAACCACCATCTACTTTGATTTTAACATGGCCGAAAGGAGGTGGTTTCCAAGATTTTTGCGCAGTGATCACATGTGGGCATCTCGCCTCAGTGGCCGCGTTGGCTGTCATGTTCAGGCCATCCAACTCTGCCATGAAACTTTTGACGAAGTGGTGAGTTGACATTGGACTTTGAACGATTGACTCGTGTATAGCTTTTCTGCACGCCGTCCATACTGCATAAAAGTGTGACGGCCATCTTTACGAAATCCTTGGGATGCATGACTACATTTTTTTTAAAAGGAGGAAGACCCCCGGCCTCTGCATATGGACGATGCATGCAGCCACTTTATTAATTGTTCACACAAGACCTTACAAAGCAATACAACAGTAAGACTAAAGCCATCGTCTAGAAAACATCTGTCGCTACTCCTATTCAATTGATGAAGGAATGCCGATAGTCTGGGCCTAATACCAATAAGACTTCGTGGCCAAATCTAACATCTAAGATCGGAGGTCCCATCCAGGACGCCTGCCAGGCATGGGTCACTCACTGGTCCGACGCACTCCTCAACCAGGACGCCTGCTGGGTATGAGACCGCCGCAACCACCTGCCACCAATCCATCTTCAGAGTTGTACTGCTGCATCTATCTTGCTCGGTCTAGCTGTCGTCGACGCCACCACGACGCCAGACCGTGTCACCCTCTTGCGCGAGTCCATCTCCGCGCATCGGACGCCGAGTCACCACAACGCCATGCCGCCGAGACCCGCCGCCATCAATGAGTGAGATGATGCACCGCTCCACCAAAGAATCCGTCCTCTGGTCCTACATCCAGCCGCTGCTCAAATACGATGCCCCCATGAGGGAAAACGACGCCAAAAGCACCGCCATCGTCCGATCTGGAAACTCCATGTCTAGGTTTTCACCCGGAGCAGCGCAAGCAAGTTGACAGAAGCTATAGTGGCGATGTCTTCAACAAGATAACGATGCGAAAACGCCGCCATCGCCCGCCATGACCCGAGTCATAGCATGGTTTTCACTGGTAGCCTTGTCTCCCCACTTGATGTCGGGACTGGATGCGAGAATCCACAACCATCTAACTGACCACCTCCGGCGAAGAAGATGGCCACCACCTCCACGCCCAGGGTCGGAGCCCCCGACGTCCTCGTGTCGCTGGCCTAGTCCGGAGGCCGCTTGCCGCGCCGGAATAAAGGGTGCGCACGACGGCTCGAGGAACCACCACCCAGATCCGAATGGGATCCAGATCGGGCACCCTAGGCGCCGATGTGATCTCTTCGTCGCTGCCGCCAGCACGACAACCCTGGTCGCCGCCAGCCTGGCCATCACCCTTGAATCGGCCGGAGTGGGTCGCCGCCGGCCCGCGCCATCGCCCTTGAATCGGCTGGAGTGGGTCGCCGCCATCCAGATCCGATCGTCGGCCGAGGAAGGTTGCCGCCGCCACCGCTGCGGCCCGCAGACTTAGCCTGCGATGCCCTCGGCGGCGGCGGAGTGAGGGTCGTTCGCTGGGGGCGGGGGGGGGGGGGGGGGGGGGGAGGTCACGGGGGGAGTTGTCACGCCGTTGTTGGAGCAGCGTTTTCTGCTCTCGAAGCTTCAAAAGTTCTGCATGAATCATGGAAGGGCACAGAGGCCCACACAACAACCCACAGCCCAAATATTAATGCCCCGATCGGAAGCACCGGAGCCAGGTCCATGATACGAATCATGAATTTCAGGGGACTACCCCAGCCGAACTGGTTTCCCGCAACTGGAGATCGGCGATGCCCTAGACGAGGTCCTAGCAGTGGTCTCAAAACAAGCTTTCACCGCGCTTTATATGTAAAGCAACAACCAACCAAAATACACGGCCGGATGATACAGGATGAGGTGACCCTCTTACAAAGCTGATCCCAAGATAAACGGATCACGCGGAGCGACTACACTAACGAAAAACAATTAGGAATATCTAAGTACAACGCCACGTTGGGACCTAGTACACCTAAGCTCCATGACTACACACTCAAGAGGGAGAACGGCGCAAAGCGTCATCGCTGCCAGGTCCACACTAGACAAAGGTTTTCACCCGGAACCCAGACACAAAGAAGAGCACCATGACGACGTGTTTAGGAAGACAGAGACGCCCACGAGTGTCGCCGTCGTCGGCAACAAAGTGCGGAGCTTTCGGCCGGCCCTCCTTCGTATCACCACGAGGACTCCAGGACAAGCGTGACGGGTTCAGATTCTCAGAACCAAATCGGGGCACCGTTACAGAACGCACCCATGCCACCCGCCACTATATCTTGCGCCGCCCACGCAGCCAAGAGAAATGGCCACCACCGCTGCGGACAGTCATCCCGGGGCCGCCGCCCCGGCATCCATGTCCCAAGACACTGCCAACCATATGCATCAGCATGCACCAACCACGGTAGGAAGAGTGGAAGGCACCTCCTTCCACTCCTACCCCGGCATCAGCCATCGGGTTTGGGTCAGCACCTCCACCGTAGGAAGCGCCAACACCTGTGTCCCCAGCCAGTCCCGGTTGTCAGGGGGGAGGGGGAGGGGGACACAACCCAGTTGTTGCCGACGGCCACCGCAGCAAGCCTCAACCCTGGCCTCTGGCTATGGCCTAGGCGAGCCCACACGACGGCATGGCTGCACTAGAGAGGTTAGCTTGGACCGACGCCACGATCGGAACCACAGGCCAGGAGAGCACGACGTGGAGGAACATACCAACGCGGACAAGTCGGCCTTCTGCACCTGCTCGCCGACGAACGTCATCCACCACCTCAAAGCCCGACCGCACCGCTCATGCAGTCGATGCGCACGCCATCTCCATCGGCCCGGAGCCTCCCGAAGACCACCTAACCAGAGCGTAGTAGCCACCGATAGCATTTCTGCCACCACCAAAACACCTGCCCATCCCACCCCCACCACTCGCCGGCTAGCTACCGGCCGCGCCCATAGTAGGTGTGCCGGATCTCGGAAAGAGGAGGCCCGCAAGAAACAACCCGATGCAGCCCATGGCCAGATCTAAACCAACGCCACTGGCACTATTTTGTTATGCTCCA
This sequence comes from Triticum aestivum, assembly GCF_018294505.1. Lineage (NCBI taxonomy): Eukaryota > Viridiplantae > Streptophyta > Magnoliopsida > Poales > Poaceae > Triticum > Triticum aestivum. Next base: position 681,390,369 of record NC_057813.1, on the reverse strand, counting down.
AATTAATGTATAAAGAGAAAGCCTAACTTCTGACGAGCGAGCGGAGCGAGGTCCATCGCCGGTAGGCTTGGGCCGAAGCGGAGAGTATTGAACTAGGTCACCTTTGTTATATATACCTCTTGTAAGCAGCCGCACAAGATAAGTTGATTAGTCGTAAATCACCGGCGTTTGTAACCTCCCCCGATATAGTGAAGATTGGCTAGCTGGCGGCCGTGGTTTTTCCCCCTTAGTGTTGGAGAGGTTTTCCACGTTAAATCTCTTGTCCCTTGTTTGTTTTTGTTATTCATCGTATTCAATTGCGTGTCGTATCCCTAACAAGTGGCATCAGAGCCTTGTTTCTGTCTAGGGTTTCAATGACATGGCATCGATGAAGTTCGATCTTCCATTGCTGGACTAGGACACGAGGTGTTCCTTGTGGCAAATGAAAATGCAGGATATCCTGGCGCATTCCGATCTGGACAAGGCGCTAGATGGCTTCGGTGGAAAAGAACCGAAGGCCTGGATCGAGGATGAGAAGCACAGAGATCGTAGGGCTTTGTCTATGATTCATCTTTATCTATCTAACAAAATTGTGCAAGAAGTGCTGGAGGAGAAATCCGTAGCAGCTCTCTGGCTGAAACTGGAGTCAATCCGCATGTCCATGGATCTAACCAGTAAAATGCACATGAAGATGAAGTTGTTCACACACAAGTTGGAAGAAGGTGGTTCGGTGCTAAACCACTTGTTGATCTTCAAGGAGATCGTTTCTGAGTTACATTCTATGGAAGTAAAGTATGATGATGAAGATTTAGGTCTTCTGCTTTTATGCTCTCTACCCAGTTCCTTTTTAATTTTTGAGATACCATATTACATAGTCGTGATGAACAAACTATTGCTGAAGTATATTAGGCCCTTCAACAGAAGGAAAAGATGAAAGATATGTTGCAATCTGAGGGATCGTCCTCCAAAGGAGAAGCGATAAAAGCAAGAATGACGAAGGTCGTTCGAAGTCCAAAGAATCTGGGAAGATTTTTTTTTGCAGGTATTGTAAGAAAGAGGGTCACCTCATTGATGTATGTTGGAAGTTGGAAAATAAGGAGAAGAGGAACAGTACATGGAAACCTAAAAACAAATCCGATGGTGATGGTAAAGTAAATGTTAGATCTGGTAATAAGTCTGATTAAGATGTTGCTTCAGTTGTTTTTGCTGGGTGTGTTTCATGGCATGATGAATGGATACTTGATTCTGCCTGTTCGTTTCATATATGATGTAACAGAGCTTGGTTCAGTACTTATGGATTTGCGAAGAGTGGAGATGTTATGCATATGGGAGATGACAACCCACATGAGATTGTGGGCATTGGTTATGTTCAGACCAGGACATATGATGGCATGATACGCATGTTGACATATGTCAGACACAAACCAGGCATGGCCAGAAACCTCATCTCGTTGAGTACTCTTGACGCCAAAGGGTACAAACTCTCCGGTTCAGGTGGAGTTCTGAAGGTAACAAAAGGTTCCCTCGTTCATATGATAGGTGACATGAATTCTGCTAAGTTGTACTCCCTCCATAAAGAAATATAAGAGCATTTAGATTACTAAAGTAGTAATGTAAACACTCTTATATTTGTTTACATAGGGAGTATGTTCTGAGAGGAAGCACTATTACTGGTACTATTGTTGCTGATGTTACTTCTGATAAATCCAGTAAAACTAATATTTGGCATATGTGCCTTGGGCATATGAGTAAACTTGGCATGGTAAAATTCACCAAGAGAGAACTTCTGGATGGTTGCAATGTAAGTGAGTTGGTGTTTTGTGAGCACTGCATTTTTGGTAAGCACAAAAGGGTAAAGTTCAATATTGTTGTTCATACCACAGAAGATATATTAGATTATGTACATGTTGATTTGTGGGGACCTTTCTGTAAACCCTCACTTGATGGTGCTCGTTATATGCTTAAAATTATTGATGATTGCTCTAGAAAAGTGTGGTCTTATTTTCAGAAAAATAAATATGATGTGTTTGGTGCCTTTAAGGATTGGAAAGTTATGGTAGAAAGGCAAACTAAGAGGAAGGTAAAAATACTTCGTAATGGCAATGGTATGGAATTATGTTCAAAAGTTTTTAACAGTTATTGCAGAAACTTGGGCATCGTCAGGCACCACACTGTCCCATACACTGCTCAACAGAATGGTGTGGTTGAGCACATGAATAGAACCATCATCTCCAGGGCTTGTTGCATGTTGTCCAATTCTCGCATGGGCAAACGTTTTTGGGCTGAAACCGCCTCTACCGCTTGCTACCTCATCAACAGGCCACCATCCATTCCATTTAATAAGAAAACTCCCATTGAGGTATGGTCTAGTACACCAGCTGATTATTCAAAATTGAGAGTTTTTGGTTGCACTGCATATGCACATGTTGATAATGGAAAACTTGAGCCTAGAGCTATTAAGTGTGTGTTTGTTGGTTACGGATCAGGAGTAAAAGGATACAAGTTATGGGATCCTGAAACTAATAAGGTTTTTATGAGCAGGAGTGTTGTTTTCAATGAATTTGTTATGTATCATGATGACCTGTCCACAGATACTTTTGATATAGAGCCACAACGAGTTACTATGCATGTGCAACACTTTGATGAGGAAGAACATGCAATTGCAAATAATGATGATGTTGCTCCAGATGCACATGTTGATGACAATGTTGATGATGCTCCAGATACGGAGGTTCACGATGATGATGTTGTGCAACACTCACCCCCTGTTTTGCAGCAAGTTCAGTCTCTTGTAGATGGTAGGAGCAAGAGAGTCATTAAGAAATCTAAATGCCTAATTGAAGAGTGTGACATTGTTCATTATGCTTTCAGTTGTGCAGAACATCTTGAGAACATCCATGAGGCCATCCACATACACTGAAGCCATTGTTTCCGGTGGCCGTGATATGCCTCCGTCATATCTATAATTTTTTATTGTTCATGCCAATATTTTACAACTTTCACATACTTTTGACAACATTTTATATGATTTATTGGACTAACCTATTGGTCCAGTGCCCAGTGCCAGTTCCTGTTTTTTGCTTCGCAGAATATCCATATCAAACAAAATTAAAACGCGATAAAAATTTACGAATAATTATTTTGGAATATATGAGATTTTTTGGAGGTGGAGTCAATGCAAACGGGGGCCCACAGCCCCCAACATACACCAGGGTCTTGTGCCCTCCTCGAATATTGGTTCGAGCTCTACTTCGGGCGCAAGTAATCTTATATCCGGAAAAAAAATCATGTTAAAATCTCAGTGAAACCAGAGTTACGGATCTCTGGATATTTAAGAAATGGTTTTCGGCCAGATCTGAGGAACGCGAAACAGAAGAGAACAGAGGGATAGATCCAATCTCGGAGGCGATCCCACCCCTCCGCCGCATGGAGGGCATGGACCAGAGGGGGAACTCTCCTCCCATCTAGGGGGGAGTCCAAGGAAAAAGAAGGAGGAGGGGGCTCTCTCCCCCTCTCTCCCGGTGGTGCCGGAGCACCGCCGGGGCTAGGATCGTGACGGCGATCTACATCAACAACCTTGCTACCATCAACACCAACGTTCTTCCCTCTATGCAGCGGTATAACACCCCTTCTCCCCACTGTAATCTCTACTTAAACATGGTTCTCAACACTATATTTTTTTCCCAATTTACGAAACGAGTAAAGAGACTTGACGGTAACGAGATTGAACTAGGTATAGAGATATCGACGATTGAATCTCGGGAAAGTAACATACCGACCGACAAAGGGAATTACTTATGTTGTCATAAAGGTTCAACCGATAATAGGTCTGAAGGAAATATGCCCTAGAGGCAATAATAAAGTTATTATTTATTTCCTTATTTCATTATAAATGTTTATTATTCATGCTAGAATTGTATTAACCGGAAACATAATACATGTGTGAATACATAGACAAACATAGTGTCACTAGTATGGCCTCTACTTGACTAGCTCGTGAATCAAAGATGGTTAAGTTTCCTAGCCATGGACAAAAGAGTTGTCATTTGATTAACGGGATCACATCATTAGGAGAATGATGTGATTGACTTGACCCATTCCGTTAGCTTAGCACACGATCGTTTAGTATGTTGCTACTGCTTTCTTCATGACTTATACATGTTCCTGTGACTATGAGATTATGCAACTCCCGTTTACCAGAGGAACACTTTGTGTGCTACCAAACGTCACAACGTAACTGGGTGTCTCCGAAGGTACATGTTGGGTTGGCGTATTTCGAGATTAGGTTTTGTCACTCCGATTGCCGGAGAGTATCTTGGGCCCTCTCGGTAATACTCATCACTTAAGCCTTGCAAGCATTGCAACTAATGAGTTAGTTGTGGGATGATGTATTATGGAACGAGTAAAGAGACTTGCCGGTAACGAGATTGAACTAGGTATTGGATACCGACGATCGAATCTCGGGCAAGTAACATACCGATGACAAAGGGAACAACGTATGTTGTTATGCGATTTGACCGATAAAGATCTTCGTAGAATATGTAGGAACCAATATGAACATCCAGGTTCCACTATTGGTTATTGACTGAGAATAGTTCTAGGTCATGTCTACATAGTTCTTGAACCCGTAGGGTCCGCACGCTTAACGTTACGATGACAGTTTTATTATGAGTTTATAAGTTTTGATGTACCGAAGTTTGTTCGGAGTCCTCGATGTGATCACGGACATGACGAGGAGTCTCGAAATGGTCGATACGTAAAGATCGATATATTGGATGACTATATTCGGACTTCGGAAAGGTTCCGAGTGATTCGGGTATTTTTTGGAGTACCTGAGAGTTACGGGAATTCGCCGGGAGAAGTATTGGGCCTTATTGGGCCATACGGGAAAGAGAGAGGGGCTGCCTAGGGCAGGCCGCGCCCCCCCCCCCAAGGCCTAGTCCGAATTGGACTAGGGGGAGGGCCGCACCCCCTCCTTCCTTCCCTTCTCTCTTCCCTTTCCTTCTCTCCTACTCCTACTACATGGAAGGTCTCCTAGTTGGACTAGGAAAGGAGGGAATCCTACTCCCGGTGGGAGTAGGACTCCTCCCTGGCACGCCCTCCCTTGGCCGGCCGCCCCCTCCCCCTTGCTCCTTATATACGGGGGCAGGGGGGCACCCCATGACACACAAGTTGATCTACGGATCGTTCCTTAGCCGTGTGCGGTGCCCCCCTCCACCATATTCCACCTCGGTCATATCGTCGCGGAGTTTAGGCGAAGCCCTGCGCCGGTAGAACATCATCATCGTCACCACGCCGTCGTGCTGACGGAACTCATCCCCGACGCTTTGCTGGATTGGAGCCTGGGGAACGTCATCGAGCTGAACGTGTGCTGAACACGGAGGTGCCGTACGTTCGGTGCTTGGATCGGTCGAATCGTGAAGACGTACGACTACATCAACCGTGTTGTCATAACGCTTCCGCTTACGGTGTACGAGGGTACGTGGACAACACTCTCCCCTCTCGTTGCTATGCCATCACCATGATCTTGCGTGTGCGTAGGAAATTTTGAAATTACTACGTTCCCCAACAGTGGCATCCGAGCCTAGGTTTTATGCTTGATGTTATATGCACGAGTAGAACACAAGTGAGTTGTGGGCGATATAAGTCATACTGCTTACCAGCATGTCATACTTTGGTTCGGCGGTATTGTTGGATGAAGCGGTCCGGACCGACATTACGCGTACGCTTACGCGAGACTGGTTCTACCGACGTGCTTTGCACACAGGTGGCTGGCGGGTGTCAGTTTCTCCAACTTTAGTTGAACCAAGTGTGGCTACGCCCGGTCCTTGCGAAGGTTAAAACAGCACTAACTTGACAAACTATCGTTGTGGTTTTGATGCGTAGGTAAGAACGGTTCTTGCTAAGCCCGTAGCAGCCATGTAAAACTTGCAACAACAAAGTAGAGGACGTCTAACTTGTTTTTGCAGGGCATGTTGTGATGTGATATGGTCAAGACGTGATGCTATATTTATTGTATAAGATGATCATGTTTTGTAACCGAAGTTATCGGCAACTAGCAGGAGCCTTATGGTTGTCGCTTTATTGTATGAAATGCAAACGCCCTGTAATTGCTTTACTTTATCACTAAGCGGTAGCGATAGTCGTAGAAGCAATAGATGGCGTAAATGACAACGATGCTACGATGGAGATCAAGGTGTCGCGCCGGTGACGATGGTGATCATGATGGTGCTTCGGAGATGGAGATCACAAGCACAAGATGATGATGGCCATATCATATCACTTATATTGATTGCATGTGATGTTTATCCTTTATGCATCTTATCTTGCTTTGATTGACGGTAGCATTTTAAGATGATCTCTCACTAAAAATTATCAAGAAGTGTTCTCCTTGAATATGCACCGTTGCCAAAGTTCGTCGTGCCCAGACACCACGTGATGATCGGGTGTGATAAGCTCTACGTCCATCTACAACGGGTGCAAGCCAGTTTTGCACACACAGAATATTCAGGTTATACTTGACGAGCCTAGCATATATAGATATGGCCTCGGAACACGGAGACCGAAAGGTCGAGCGTGAATCATATAGTAGATATGATCAACATAGTGATGTTCACCATTGAAACTACTCCATCTCACGTGATGATCGGACATGGTGTAGTTGATATGGATCACGTAATCACTTAGAGGATTAGATGGATGTCTATCTAAGTGGGAGTTCTTAAGTAATATGATTAATTGAACTTTAATTTATCATGAACTTAGTCCTGGTAGTATTTTGCAAATTATGTTGTAGATCAATAGCTTGCGTTGTTGCTTTCATATGTTTATTTTGATATGTTCCTAGAGAAAATTGTGTTGAAAAATGTTAGTAGCAATGATGCGGATTGGATCCGTGATATGAGGTTTATCCTCATTGCTGCGCAGAAGAATTATGTCCTTGATGCACCGCTAGGTGACAAACCTATTGCAGGAGCAGATGCAGACGTTATGAACGTTTGGCTAGCTCAATATGATGACTACTTGATAGTTTAGTGCACCATGCTTAACGGCTTAGAATCGGGACTTCAAAGATGTTTTGGTCATGGACCATATGAGATGTTCCAGGAGTTGAAGTTAATATTTCAAGCAAATACCCAAGTTGAGAGATATGAAGTCTCCAACAAGTTCTATAGCTAAAAGATGGAGGAGAATCGCTCAACTAGTGAGCATGTTCTCAGATTGTCTGGGTACTACAATCGCTTGAATCAAGTGGGAGTTAATCTTCCAGATAAGATAGTGATTGATAGAGTTCTCTAGTCACCATCACTAAGTTAGTAGAACTTTGTGATGAACTATAGTATGCAAGGGATGACGAAAACGATTGCCGAGCTCTTCGTGATGTTGAAATCGATGAAGGTAGAAATCAAGAAAGAGCATCAAGTGTTGATGATTGACAAGACCACTAGTTTCAAGAAAAGGGCAAAGGGATAGAAAGGGAACTTCAAGTAGAATGACAAGCAAGTTGTCACTCCCGCGAAGAAGCTCACAGCTGGACCAAAGCCTGAAACTGAGTGCTTACACTGCAAAGGAAATGGTCACTGGAAGCGGAAATGCCCTGAATATTTGGTGGATAAGAAGGATGGCGAAGTGAACAAGGGTATATTTGATATACAGGTTATTGATGTGTGCCTTACTAGTGTTTATAGTAGCCCTTGAGTATTTGATACTTGTTCAGTTGCTAATATTAGTAACTCGAAACAGGAGTTATATAAATAGAGACTGGTTGAAGGGGAAGTGACGATGAGTGTTGGAAGTGGTTCCAAGATTGATATGATCATCATCGCACACTCCCTATTCCTTCGGGATTAGTTTTAGACCTGAATAATTGTTATTTGGTGACAGCGTTGAGCATGAACATTATATTTGGATCTTGTTTGATGCGAGACGGTTATTCATTTAAATCAGAGAATAATGGTTGTTCTATTTATATGAGTAATATCTTTTATGGTCATGCACCCTTGAAGAGTGGTCTATTTTTATTGAATCTCGATATTAGTGATACACATATTCATAATGTTGAAGCCAAAAGATGCAGAGTTGATAATGATAGTGCAACTTATTTGTGGCACTGCCGTTTAGGTCATATCGGTGTAAAGCGCATGAAGAAACTCCATACTGATGGACTTTTGGAATCACTTGATTATGAATCACTTGGTACTTGCGAACCGTGCCTCATGGGCAAGATGACTAAATCACCGTTCTCCGGTACTATGGAGAGAGCAACAGATTTGTTGGAAATCATACATACAGATGTATGTGGTCCGATGAATGTTGAAGCTCATGGCGGATATCGTTATTTTCTCACCTTCACAGATGATTTGAGCAGATATGGGTATATCTACTTAATGAAGCACAAGTCTGAAACATTTGAAAAGTTCAAAGAATTTCAGAGTGAAGTGGAAAATCATCGTAACAAGAAAATAAAGTTTCTACGATCTGATCGTGGAGGAGAATATTTGAGTTACGAGTTTGGTTTACATTTGAAACAATGCGGAATAGTTTCGAAACTCACGCCACCTGGAACACCACAAAGAAATGGTGTGTCCGAACGTCGTAATCGTACTTTACTAGATATGGTGCGATCTATGATGTCTCTTAGTGATTTACCGCTATCGTTTTGGGGTTATGCTTTAGAGACAACTGCATTCACATTAAATAGGGCACCATCTAAATCCGTTGAGACGACGCCTTATGAACTGTGGTTTGGCAAGAAACCAAAGTTGTCGTTTCTTAAAGTTTGGAGTTGTGATGCTTATATGAAAAAGTTTCAACCTGATAAGCTTGAACCCAAATCGAAGAAGTGCGTCTTCATAGAATACCCAAAGGAAACTGTTGGGTACTCCTTCTATCACAAATCCAAAGGGAAAACATTCGTTGCTAAGAATGGATCCTTTCTAGAGAAGGAGTTTCTCTCGAAAGAAGTGAGTGGGAGGAAAGTAGAACTTGATGAGGTAATTGTACCTGCTCCCTTATTTGAAAGTAGTTCATCACAGAAATTTGTTCCTGTGACTACTACACCAATTAGTGAGGAAGTTAATGATGATGATCATGAAACTTCATATTAAGTTACTAAAGAACCTCGTAGGTTTTCCAGAGTAAGATCCGCACCAGAGTGGTACGGTAATCCTGTTCTGGAAGTTATGTTACTAGACCATGACGAACCTACGAACTATGAAGAAGCGATGGTGAGCCCAGATTCCGCAAAATGGCTTGAGGCCATGAGATCTGAGATAAGATCCATGTATGAAAACAAAGTATGGACTTTGATTGACTTGCCCAATGATCGGCGAGACATTGAGATTAAATGGATCTTTAAGAGGAAGACAGACGCTGATAGTGTTACTATCTACAAAGCTAGAATTGTCGCAAAAGGTTTTCGACAAGTTCAAGGTGTTGACTACGATGAGAGTTTTTCACTCATATCTATGCTTAAGTCTGTCTGAATCATGTTAGCAATTGCCACGTTTTATGAAATCTGGCAAATGGATGTCAAAACTGCATTCCTTAATGGATTTTTAAAGAAGAGTTGTATATGATGCAACCAGAAGGTTTTGTCGATCCGAAAGGTGCTAACAAAATGTGCAAGCTCCAGCGATCCATCAATGGACTGGTGCAAGCATCTCGGAGTTGGAATATACGCTTTGATAAGTTGATCAAAGCATATAGTTTTAATACAGACTTGCGGTGAAGCCTGTATTTACAAGAAAGTGAGTGGGAGCACTACAACATTTCTGATAAGTATATGTGAATGACATATTGTTGATCGGAAATAATGTAGAATTTTTCTGGAAAGCATAAAGGAGTGTTTGAAAGGAGTTTTTCAAAGAAAGACCTTGGTGAAGTTGCTTACACATTGAGCATCAAGATCTATAGAGATAGATCAAGACGCTTGATAAGTTTTTTCAATGAGTACATACCTTGACAAGATTTTGAAGTAGTTTAAAATGGAACAGTCAAAGAAAGAGTTCTTGCCTGTTTTGCAAGGTGTGAAGTTGAGTAAGACTCAAAACCCGACCATGGCAGAAAATAGAAAAGAATGAACAGTCAGTCATAGGTTCTATAAAGTATGCTATGCTGTGTACTAGACCTATTGTATACCTTGCTCTGAGTTTGGCAAAGGAATACAATTTTGATCTAAAAGTAGATCACTAGAACAGCGGTCAAGAATATCCTTAGTGAGGACTAAGGAGATGTTTCTCGATAATGGAGGTGATAAAAGAGCCAGTCGTGAAAAGTTACAACGATGCAAGCTTTTACACCAATCCAGATGACTCTAAATCTCAATCTGGATACACATTGAAAGTGGGAGCAATTAGCTAGAGTAGCTCCATGCAGAGCATTGTGGACATAGAATATTTGCAAAATACATACGGCTCTGAATGTGACATACCCGTTGACTAAACTTCTCTCATGAGCAAAACATGATCATACCTTAGTACTCTTTGGGTGTTAATCACATAGCCATGTGAACTAGATTATTGACTCTAGTAAACCCTTTGGGCGTTGATCACATGACGATGTGAACTATGGGTATTAATCACATACAGATGTGAATCTTGGTGTTAAATCACATGGTGATGTGAACTAGATTATTGACTCTAGTGCAAGTGGGAGACTGAAGGAAATATGCCCTAGAGGCAATAATAAAGTTATTATTTATTTCCTTATTTCATGATAAATGTTTATTATTCATGCTAGAATTGTATTAACCGGAAACATAATACATGTGTGAATACATAGACAAACATAGTGTCACTAGTATGCCTCTACTTGACTAGCTCGTGAATCAAAGATGGTTAAGTTTCCTAGCCATGGACAAAAGAGTTGTCATTTGATTAACGGGATCACATCATTAGGAGAATGATGTGATTGACTTGACTCATTCTGTTAGCTTAGCACACGATCGTTTAGTATGTTGCTACTGCTTTCTTCATGACTTATACATGTTCCTGTGACTATGAGATTATGCAACTCCCGTTTACCAGAGGAACACTTTTTGTGCTACCAAACGTCACAACGTAACTGGGTGATTATAAAGGTGCTCTACAGGTGTCTCCAAAGGTACATGTTGGGTTGGCGTATTTCGAGATTAGGTTTTGTCACTCCGATTGTCAGAGAGGTATCTCTGGGCCCTCTCGGTAATACTCATCACTTAAGCCTTGCAAGCATTACAACTAATGAGTTAGTTGTGGGATGATGTATTAGGAACGAGTAAAGAGACTTGCTGGTAACGAGATTGAACTAGGTATTGGATACCGACGGTCGAATCTCGGGCAAGTAACATACCGATGACAAAGGGAACAACGTATGTTGTTATGCAGTTTGACCGATAAAGATCTTCGTAGAATATGTAGGAACCAATATGAACATCCAGGTTCCACTATTGGTTATTGACCGAGAATAGTTCTAGGTCATGTCTACATAGTTCTTGAACCCGTAGGGTCCGCACGCTTAACGTTACGATGACAGTTTTATTATGAGTTTATAAGTTTTGATGTACCAAAGTTTGTTCGGAGTCCCGGATGTGATCACGGACATGACGAGGAGTCTCGAAATGGTCGAGACGTAAAGATCGATATATTGGACGACTATATTCGGACTTCGAAAAGGTTCCGAGTGATTCGGGTATTTTTTGGAGTACCTGAGAGTTACGGGAATTCGCCGGGAGAAGTATTGGGCCTTATTGGGCCATATGGGAAAGAGAGAGGGGCTGCCTAGGGCAGGCCGCGCGCCCTCCCAAGGCCTAGTCCGAATTGGACTAGGGGGAGGGCCGCACCCCCTCCTTCCTTCCCTTCTCTCTTCCCTTTCCTTCTCTCCTACTCCTACTACATGGAAGGTGTCCTAGTTGGACTAGGAAAGGAGGGAATGCTACTCTCGGTGGGAGTAGGACTCCTCCCTGGCGCGCCCTCCCTTGGCCGGCCGCCCCCTCCCCCTTGCTCCTTATATACGGGGGCAGGGGGCACCCCATGACACACAAGTTGATCTACGGATCGTTCCTTAGCCGTGTGCGGTGCCCCCCTCCACCATATTCCACCTCGGTCATATCGTCGCGGAGTTTAGCCGAAGCCCTGCGCCGGTAGAACATCATCATCGTCACCACGCCGTCGTGCTAACGGAACTCATCCCTGACGCTTTGCTGGATTGGAGCCTGGGGAACGTCATCAAGCTGAACGTGTGCTGAACACGGAGGTGCTGTACGTTCGGTGCTTGGATCGGTCGAATCGTGAAGACGTACGACTACATCAACCGCGTTGTCATAACGCTTCCGCTTACGGTCTACGAGGGTACATGGACAACAGTCTCCCCTCTCGTTGCTATGCCATCACCATGATCTTGCGTGTGCGTAGGAAATTTTGAAATTACTACGTTCCCCAACAAGGTCTTCGTGGAATATGTAGGAATCAATATGGGCATTCAGGTCCTGCTATTGGTTATTGACCAAAGAGGTGTCTCGGTCATGACTACATAATTCCCGAACCCGTAGGGTCGCACGCTTAATGTTCGTTGAGGCTAGAGTAGTATTGGGATATTTGATGAGTGGTAACCAAATGTTGTTTGGAGTTCCGGTTGAGATCCTGGACGTCACGAGGAGTCTCGGAATGGTCGAGAAGTAAAGATTTATATATGGGAAGTCATATTTTGGGTTCTAGAAAAAGGTGCGGTTTTTTCGGTATTGTACCGGGAAGCTTCCAGAAGGTTACAGAGGATTCCGGAGGGACCCAGAAGTCCACAGGTGGGTCCACCATGACCCAAGGGCTAGAATGGTCTGTGGGGAGGTGCCCTGGACCTATCGTCCTAGGCGCACCAAGTCCTCAAAAGCCCATGTGGCCAGGGAAGGCAAAAAAGGAAGGAGTCCTAGTAGAAATAGGATTGGACTTGGAGTCCAAGTCCTCTCCACCTTAGCTGCGCCCTAGGGCTTGGAGGGGCTGTTTCCCACGCCCCTCGACCTATATATAGAGAGGAGGGGCTGCCCCATGAGGACACACCAAGCCCTTGGCACCCCTCTCTCTCATGTTACTCCATAGTTCCACCACCTCATCCCGGTGACGCTTAGCGAAGCGCTGTCGGTGCTCCACCGCCATCATCACCACCACGCCGTCGTGTTAGTTGTGATCCATCTACTTCTCCTCTCTCGCTTGCTGGATCAAGAAGAAGGAGACGTCATCGAGCCGCACGTGTGCTAAACTCAGAGGTGTCATCCGTTCGGCACTAGATCGGTTGGATCGTGATCGGATCGCGAAGAGTAAGACTACATCAACCGCATGATAAATGCGTCCACTTGGGGATCTACAAGGGTATGTAGATGCTCTTCCCCTCTCGTAGCTATGCATCTTCATGGATAGATCTTGCGTGTGCGTGCAACGTTCCCTAATAGGCATATGGTGTTCCAGAAGATTACATTGATGACAACTTGGCGATGGCAGAGAGCACTGCTATCTTCTTTGTCAAGCAATTTGCAATGACTATGGTAGAAGTGTTTGTTCCACAGTACTTGAGAGCACCCAATGCTCAGGACACTCAGAGGCTTTTGGAGATGAACAAAGCTCGAGGGTTTCCAGGTATGCTCGGGTATGTGGATTGCATGCATTGGAAATGGAAGAACTGCCCAAAAGCATGCCATGGACAATTCAAGGGTCATGGGAAGGATGCCACTATCATTCTTGAGGCAGTTGCTGATCATGAAACATGGTTTGGCATGCATATTTTGGGATGCCTGGATCTTGCAACCACATCAATGTGCTCGACCGGTCACCTCTGTTTGCCAAGTTAGCAAATGGAGAAGCACCACCAGTGACCTTCGAAGCAAATGGACGCACATACAACTATGACTACTATCTTGCAGATCGGATCTACCCAAGGTGGAGTACATTTGTCAAGCCAGTTGCAAAACCCGAAGGTAAGAAAGAACTCGTCTTTCACAATGCACAAGCGGCCGCTAGAAAAGATGTTGAGAGTGCTTTCGGGATTTTGCAATCTCAATTTGCTATTGTGCGAGGACCATCTAGATTCTGGGATCAAAAGATCCTTTGGTACATCATGACTACTTGCGTGATTATGCATAATATGATCATTGAGAACGAGCGTGGAAAACATTTAGATTACAACTTCTATCACTTGATGGGCATTCCTGTTAACCCCATGCGAAAAGAACAGTGCATCAGACGTTTCATGAAGGTGTACAGCGAGATTAGAGACACCGATGTGCATGATCAACTCCAGAAAGATTTGATGGAAGAGCATTGTAAATGGCATGACGAAAGAGCCGCATAGATTCATAATTTGTTTGTGCAAAACTATGTTGTATTGTGCAAAACTATGTCGTATTGTGCAAAACTATGTTGTATTTGTGTTGCATCTGATCTCGTGCATTTGAAGAACTATGTAATAATTTGATATCGTGGACATGTATAATTTTTTTATGTTGTTTTTAGATGTTTTTTGTAATATGTGCGGCTGTATAGTGGCTGAATAATAGCCGCGCGGCCGCCGGCCGGTTTTGCATCTTCGTTTTGGACCATCTGTTGGAGTTGCTCTTTTTTTACATCTCCGTTTTGAACCATCTGTTGGAGTTGAGCATTTTTCATAGATGTAAAAAACACTTTTTGGTGCTCCAAATTTGGACCATCACCGGTTTGGACCACCAAATATACATCATCTATTGAAGATGCTCTAAGGATTTGGTTTTTGTGCACAACAACTTGCGTCTACTTCCAAGGAAGTGCAAAGTCTATGAAAGTGCGCCAAGCCGAATGTGGTATGCTGGTGGCGATGGTCTTGAAGGCTTTGGTGGTGTTGGTAGTCTTGAAGGTGCTGATCTGGCACTCGATGAAACGGAATTTGAGCAAGGGATGGATGGAGATGAAGCATCTCAAGCTCGACGCCTTGGCTTTCAACTTGCCATTTTTTAATATTTATGGTACAACTTATTATTATATTTAATTTGTGATGCACTGTTGAACTATTTTATTCATCCTCTTTACATATACCTGCCGTAACCCAGTTAGTTAAATTTTGGATTTTTTTCCTTCACTGTAATTATTGTACCCCTATAATGTAAGTACTCCATCCGTTTTATAATGTTGTGTATACAGATTTTTTGAAAAGTCAAACCTGACAAACTTTGATCAATTTTGTGCAGAAAAATATTTACATCTAGAATGCCAAACATTTTTCATTGGATTTATCATAATATGTACTTTTATATTTCATATATTTGGTATTGTGGAATAAATGTTTTTTCTATAAATTCGGTCAAATTTTTGAAATATGACTTTAAAAAAATCTATGTGCACTATATTATGAAATGGAGGTAGTAATAGAGAGGGAGTGGTACGTAACATGGATGGAATGAATCATGTAGAGGATTAGATCCCACAGACCGAACAAAGCCTAAGGGCTTATTTGGTTAATCCCTCCCACAAAGGAATTGGAGAGGATTGAGGTGGATTTTGACTTGTACGGGATCAAATTTCTCAATCCCATACAAACCCCTTCAAATCAAGGAACCGAACAACACAGGGAAAAAGGCAGAGAAAAGGGAAATATCGCCTCTGTTCACTGGGAAGTACTCCGGCTAGAGAAAATCCATCGGTGCCACCCTTGGGTGCAAATGCTAGAAATGATTACAATGTGACATAAAAAAAAGGGCTTCCTTTTAAGTACAGGGAGAACAGTTGCAAGCAACAGGGCATTCCTTCTAGTTTATCATATCACAATGGAAATGAAACAAGTTATGCAGTCATTAGTAGGTGAGAGGGACTCACCTTTGGCAGGATTTGGATCAGAGAGAACGCCCTTGTGCGCCTCATGAGGAGATTTCTCGGCCTCCTCCTCTACAATCTCCACTTCTTCCTTGGACTCTCGCAGGTGCTCCATCAATCAGAACCCGCTACCGCTACTGCATCTCTCCGCCTCTGCCTACGATCTTATAATATTTAAAAGGACAAAAGAAAGACGGAGATTCATGCAGATGCTGGCGAAAGGGAGGCCTGCTGACTGGTCGAACAACACTTACCAAGCACTGTCAAATGTCAATACAAGGAAACGAGGTAAGCTTGCCGATCGAGCTTGGTCTTTCTTCGGCGGTGTTTCCAAGAAATGGGAGAGCCGTTTTTGTGTCTCTTCCCTACATCAGAGCTTCGCTTCTTCGTTGACTATGTTTATCCTCGGCACGATGCATCCATGGCGAGCTTATGGTGGGTATGGAACTAGTCTTCCAGTGTCTACATTCGCTGCTCAAGGCAGATGAGTTGTATTTTGAACTGTTCAATTAATGACCACTGTTATATACTAGTATTCAAAACAAAGAACCACCTATCGCGCCACCCCCATTTATTTATTATTTGTTGACCATATATGTTTCATCCTACCCACTATGTGCTGTACTCCATACTTGTTTCTTATTTGTATAGACCCAGTCCTCCTGTGTCTCCATTCACTGTTCGAGGCAGATGAGATAATGGTTGTTCAACTAATCAATTATTATTATTTTATTCAACCGGGCATCCCCTTTCCATTAATTGCTTAATGGAAATACAAAGTTCACCGAACCATGGTCTTTTTTCCGCGGTGTTTCCGAGAAATGGGAGAGCCGTTTTTGTGTCTCTTCCCTACATGAGAGCTTCGCTTCTTCGTTGACTATGTTTATCCTCGGCACGATGCATCCCTGGCGAGCTTATGGTGGGTATGGACCTAGTCCTCCAGTGTCTACATTCGCTGCTCGAGGCAGATGAGTTGTATTTTGAACTGTTCAATTAATGACCACTGTTATATACTAGTATTCAAAACCGAGAACCACCTATCGCGCCACCCCCATTTATTTATTATTTGTTGACCATATATGTTTCATCCTACCCACTATGTGATGTACTCCATACTTGTTTCTTATTTGTATAGACCCAGTCCTCCTGTGTCTCCATTCACTGCTCGAGGCAGATGAGATAATGGCTGTTCAACTAATCAATTATTATTATTTTATCCAACCGGGCATCCCCTTTCCATTAATTGCTTAATGGAAATACAAAGTTCACTGAACCATGGTCTTTCTTCGGCGGTGTTTCTGAGAAATGGGAGAGCCGTTTTTGTGTCTCTTCCCTACATCAGAGCTTCGCTTCTTTGTTGACTATGTTTATCCTCGGCAGGATGCATCCATGGCGAGCTTATGGTGGGTATGGACCTAGTCCTCCAGTGTCTACATTCGCTGCTCGAGGCAGATGAGTTGTATTTTGAACTTTTCAATTAATGACCACTGTTATATACTAGTATTCAAAACCAAGAACCACCTATCGCGCCACCCCAATTTATTTATTACTTGTTGACCATATATGTTTCATCCTACCCACTATGTGATGTACTCCATACTTGTTTCTTATTTGTATAGACCCAGTCCTCCTGTGTCTCCATTCACTGCTCGAGGCAGATGAGATAATGGCTGTTCAACTAATCAATTATTATTATTTTATCCAACCTGGCATCCCCTTTCCATTAATTGCTTAATGGAAATACAAAGTTCACCGAACCATGGTCTTTCTTCGGCGGTGTTTCCGAGAAATGGGAGAGCCGTTTTTGTGTCTCTTCCCTACATCAGAGCTTCGCTTCTTCGTTGACTATGTTTATCCTCGGCACGATGCATCCATGGCGAGCTTATGGTGGGTATGGACCTAGTCCTCCAGTGTCTACATTCGCTGCTCGAGGCAGATGAGTTGTATTTTGAACTTTTCAATTAATGACCACTGTTATATACTAGTATTCAAAACCAAGAACCACCTATCGCGCCACCCCAATTTATTTATTACTTGTTGACCATATATGTTTCATCCTACCCAATATGTGATGTACTCCATACTTGTTTCTTATTTGTATAGACCCAGTCCTCCTGTGTCTCCATTCACTGCTCGAGGCAGATGAGATAATGGCTGTTCAACTAATCAATTATTATTATTTAATCCAACCTGGCATCCCCTTTCCATTAATTGCTTAATGGAAATACAAAGTTCACCGAACCATGGTCTTTCTTCGGCGGTGTTTCCGAGAAATGGGAGAGCCGTTTTTGTGTCTCTTCCCTACATCAGAGCTTCGCTTCTTCGTTGACTATGTTTATCCTCGGCACGATGCATCCATGGCGAGCTTATGGTGGGTATGGACCTAGTCCTCCAGTGTCTACATTCGCTGATCGAGGCAGATGAGTTGTATTTTGAACTGTTCAATTAATGACCACTGTTATATACTAGTATTCAAAACAAAGAACCACCTATCGCGCCACCCCCATTTATTTATTATTTGTTGACCATATATGTTTCATCCTACCCACTATGTGTTGTACTCCATACTTGTTTCTTATTTGTATAGACCCAGTCCTCCTGTGTCTCCATTCACTGCTCGAGGCAGATGAGATAATGGTTGTTCAACTAATCAATTATTATTATTTTATCCAACCGGGCATCCCCTTTCCATTAATTGCTTAATGGAAATACAAAGTTCACCGAACCAATACAATTACCAACACGGAAAGGATACAGAAAAGATGGGGAGGCGAGTTGGTGCATTGCCAGAAGACCCATTGCCAATGCTCGGCTCGAAACATTCGCTACAGGGTGAAAACCTGGCAACACATATACAGATATAGTTTCAAACCAAAAGACAAATGATAACTAGCAAGTCTATCAACACTACTAACCAGGAAACCCTAACAAAAGACAACCAACCCATCAACACAAGGGGAACCAACTAAGTGCACAAGCTAGCATCACTTCATATGAGCTCAGGGATCAATTTCAGCAAAGAAACATCACACTCCAGTGGCCTGCCCCGTGCCCAGGGCAGCTGTCACAGGCTTCATCTGGTGCGCGAGAGTTGTGGCTTCTTTCATCAGCATACTGACGCCCAAGCTTCAAAATATCGGATATCGGGTTCGTATCGGTTTGGCTTCGACATATCAAATGTCGGATGTCGGGTGATATATCGGATGATATGTAGACATATCCGAGAAAACATGTCTAGTTTTTTTCAAGATTCTTGTTCAAAACATATATTTTGGTAAAGAAAGTGTATGATGTAAATGCTTTAACAAAACATTTTTAGATTCCTAGTATATTAACTTGTTGTTTAAGAAACTATTAAGGAAAGATTCACAAAGTACTCCATGATTAACAATAATACAATATATATGCATTTCCACGAAACATTGTGCATGACTTTGACAATATATAATGAAGTTGTAAATGCATAATCTTATTTCACTGCTTTCTAATAAAGAATTGTTGTCATCTACCTATCGTTCTATATCGGTGGACATATCGGGCTAGATATCGGCCATATCGGTTGATATTTTGGTCCATATCGGATGATATGTTTGAAAATGATATGCTAAGTTTATATCGGTAGAGCGCCAAAAGTGATACATCGACCTATATATCGGTTGTATCAGCCTAGATTGAAAAGCTTGCTGACGCCCCACTCACAATCACATCCCACTTCTCGTTGAGCTCAGGGGTAAGGCACCTTCTAAAATCTGCCACACAGCCATTGGCAACAAAACTAGATAAAGTACACTCTTGGTTGTTACAGATATCCAACAGAATAGGGTAAGCAAATTGCAAATTACTAGAGTTCATCCAAGGATCATGCCAAAGTCTAATCAAGTTCCCTCTATTCAAAATCAATCCCCCCCTCCATGTAAATGTGCTTAACTTCCAATATATCTTTCCAACAATGGGAATCTGAGAACCGAGGTTTAACCATGGCAACCGTTTGATTCCTAAGATAGTTAGCTCGAATAATCTATTGCCAAAAACCCTCCTGGGTATCTAATTTTCAACACCACTTGGTAAGGAGACTAATATTCTGTTTTCTAAGTCTAAAACCCCAAACCCCCTTTACTTTTGGAACGGCACATATCCCACTTAACCATATGAATCCTTCTCTTTAATTTGTTAGCCTACCAAAAAAGCTATGTCTAGGCTTATCCAACTTGCCCAAAGTGGTTTTGTTCAGTAAAAACATAAACATAATAAAAGAAGGGATTCCAGTTAAACTAGAATTGACAAGAATTAGTCTTCCTCCAGAGGTAGCTACCCCTTTCCAAGCATCAACACGCTTAATCATTTTGCCAACAAGAAATTGCCAATCTGTAGTTTTCAGATTTGAAAAGGAAACAGGGACCCCAAGATACTTCATAGGTAAATTGGCAACCCCACAACCAAAAAGCTCAGAATAAAATTCATTATCAGCACCCACAACAAAAATGTCACTCTTCATATAAGTGATTTTAAGGCCAGACATCATTTCAAACAGATACAACAGGAGTTTGAGATTAACAACTTTTTCTTGATTATGTGACAGGCAGATAACCGAATTGTCCGTATATTGCAGTACAACAACACCTTTATCAATCAAATCCAGAGCCATACCGACAAACGAGTTATAACCAACTCAGGTCAGACCTAGATATTCACCCCGGAGCTCGAGAATGGATGCACACAACACTACCATCGAAGTCACACATGTGTAGTCGCCCTCACTTTTCCACGATCCCAGCAACTATGTGCGATGTGTGACCGATGCCACTACACAACCATCCTTCTACGTCAAGCCTTCATCCAATGTTTGCATCTCACCACCGAAGTTAACCACCAGGTCTAGAGGGATGAACCATCTTAGAAGACCTTTTGGTGACCATGCCCATCGTGGAGCGGCAAGAGGTCGTTGTTGCAAACCGGATTTCAAGTGCCCACAATACTATGTAGTCATTGCCGCTAACAAGGGAGGGCAGCCGCAGCTGTGCGCCACACCCAAGCACGCGCGTTGCTCCCTAGACATGCTGGATCCAAGAAACTATGGCAACACCACCAGAGAGCCTTTGCCATAGCCGAGACATAGGTGGTGTCACTAGGTTTCGGGCGTAGCCGCCCGGGTCGCCCGCACGGGAGTGACCAAGCGGGGTAGTATCTACTTTTCCCAGTGAAGTCCACCTGAAACAAATCAGGAACTTTCTAGATCGAAGCCTCCCAGATCCAAAGTGCCGGAGCCCGCCACCTCCTTGCATCCACACCCAGTAGCTAGCCCGAGTCAAGCCACAAGAAGAGACGGAGACGAAGCCACATGAAGATGCCCCTCCTGCAGAATATAGTCTTGCCATCACGGGAGAGTTGTGTCGTCCGACCGTCAAGTCATCGCAGCAGGATGCCCATGCAGCATGTGCGAGAAGATGCATTGTTGCACCGTGCCACCATGAGTTGAGGGAGCCTGCTGTCAATGCTAAAACTAGCGGGTCTCCGGTAGGGTGTCTCAGGCTGGTGGTCACAGCTAGATGGTAACAGGAAATAGAGAAAGACATGATGTTTACCTAGGTTTGTTCCCTATCGAAGAGATAAGACCCTACGTCATGCTTGTATTGTATTGATTGTGTATGGGTTACAAAGTACATGATGATCTACCTCGAGATTATATGAATGAGTTCTAACCTCCCTCTACGGACTAAACCCCTCAACTTATATAGTCACCAGGGGTATCTAGGGTTACAACTATGTTGGCTACATCTAGAGATAACCATGTCGATCTTTTAAATATGCCTTGAAGTATACATCAAGTCTTCGGAGGATTCTATGTCGAGTACGCCGATGGCCATGTCCTACATGGACCATTCTTTGGTGGTGGGTCTAAAGGAAATATGCCCTAGAGGCAATAATAAACTTGTTATTTATATTTCCTTATATCATGATAAATATTTATTATTCATGCTAGAATTATATTAACCGAAAACTTGATACATGTGTGGATGCATAGACAAAACACAGTGTCCCTAATAAGCCTCTACTAGACTAGCTCGTTAATCAAAGATGGTTAAGTTTCCTGACCATAGACATGTGTTTTCATTTGATGAACGGGATCACAACATTAGAGAATGATGTGATGGACAAGACCCATCCGTTAGCTTAGCATAATGATCGTTTAGTTTTATTGCTATTGCTTTCTTCATGACTTATACATGTTCCTCTAGCTATGAGATTATGCAACTCCCGAATACCGGAGGAACACCTTGTGTGCTATCAAACGTCACAATGTAACTGGGTAATTATAAAGATGCTCTACAGGTGTCTCCGAAGGTGTTTGTTGGGTTGGCATAGATCAAGATTAGGATTTGTCACTCCGTGTATCGGAGAGGTATCTCTGGGTCCTCTCGGTAATGCACATCACTATAAGCCTTGCAAGAAATGTGACTAATGAGTTAGTTGCGGGAGGATGCATTACAAAACAAGTAAAGAGACTTGCCAGTAACGAGATTGAACTAGGTATGATGATACCGGCGATCGAATCTCGGGCAAGTAACATAGCGATGACAAAGGGAATAACGTATGTTGTTATGCGGTTTGAGCGATAAAGATCTTCATAGAATATGTATGAACCAATATGAGCATCCAGGTTCCGCTATTGGTTATTGACCGGAGAGGTGTCTCGGTCATGTCTATATAGTTCTCGAACCCGCAGGGTCCGCACGCTGAACGTTCGATGATGATTTGTATTATATGAGTTATGTGTTTTGGTGAACGAAGGTTGTTCGAAGTTCCGGATGAGATCACAAACATGACGAGGAGTCTCGAATTGGTCGAGAGGTAAATATTGATATATTGGAAGGTAGTATTCGGACACCGGAAGGGATTTGGAGTGTATCGGGTACATACCGGAGTACCGGAAGGGTTACCGGAACCCCCCGAAGAAAGATATGGGTCATATGGGCCATAGGAGGGACGCTAACCAGCCCACAAGGGGCTGGTGCGTGCCCCACAAGGGAGGAGGCCGAATTGGATTGGGGAAGGGGGCGCCACCCCCCTTTCCTTCTCCTACTCCCTCTCCTCCCCCCTTTCCACCTCCATGAGAAGGAAAAGAAGGGCGGGCCGAATCCAACTACGACTAGGAGTCCTAGTAGGACTCCCCCCTTATGGCGTGCCCCCTAGGGCTGGCCTCCTCCCTCTCCCTCCTTTATATACGTGGGCAGCGCACCCCATGGAGACACACCAATTGTTCCAAGCCGTGTGCGGCGTCTCTCTCCACGGTTTACTCCTCCGCACATAGTACTTAGGCGAAGCCCTGCGCGGATCACATCACCATCACCGTCACCACACCATCGTGATGATGCAACTCTCCCTCGACGCTCTACTGGATCAAGAGTTCGAGGGACGTCATCGAGATGAACGTGTGCTGAACTCGGATGTGCCGTACATTCAATACTTGGATCGGTTGGATCATGAAGACGTTCGACAACATCAACTGCGTTAAGACAACGCTTCCGCTTTCGGTCTACGAGGGTACGTGGACACACTCTCCCCCTCTCGTTGCTATGTATCTCCTAGATAGATCTTGCATGATCGTAGGAATTTTTGAAAGTGCATGCTACATTCTCAACAGTGGTATCAGAGCCAGTCTCTGCGTAGATGATATGCACGAGTAAAACACAAAGAGTTGTTGGCGATAATAGTCATACTGCTTACCACCAACATCTTACTTTGATTCGGCAGTATTGTTGGATGAAGCGGCCCGAACCGACATTACATGACCGCGTTCATGAGACTGGATCTACCGACATGCTTCGCACACAGGTGGCTGGCGGGTGTCTGTTTCTCCAACTTTAGTTGAATCGAATTTGACTATGGCCGGTCCTTGTTGAAGGTTAAAACAACACACTTGACGAAAAATCGTTGTGGTTTTGATGCGTAGGTAAGAACGATTCTTGCTAGAAGCCCGTAGCAGCCACACAAAACTCGCAACAACAAAGTAGAGGACGTCTAACTTGTTTTTGCAGGGCTTGTTGAGATATGATATGGTCAAGACATGATGTATTATACGTTATTGTATGAGATGATCATGTTTTGTAAAAGTTATCGGCAACTGGCAGGAGCCTTATGGTTGTCGTTTTATTGTATGAAATGCAATCGCCATGTAATTGCTTTACTTTATCACTATGCGGTAGCGATAGTTATAGAAGCAATAGTTGGCGAGACGATAACGACGCTACGATGGAGATCAAGGTGTCAAGCCGGTGACGATGGAGATCATGACGGTGCTTCGGAGATGGAGATCAAAGGAACAAGATGAGGATGGCCATATCATGTCACATATTTTGATTGAATGTGATGTTTATGTTTTATGCATCTTATTTTGCTTAGTACGGTGGTAGCATTATAAGATGATCCCTCTCTAAATTTCATGGTATAAGTGTTCTCCCTAAGTATGCACCGTTGCGACAGTTCGTCGTGCCGAGACACCACGTGATGATTGGGTGTTATAAGCTCTACATTCACATACAATGGGTGCAAGCCAGTTTTGCCCATGCAGAATACTCGGGTTAAACTTGACAAGCCTAGCATATGCAGATATGGCTGATACGTCTCCAACGTATCTATAATTTTTGATTGTTCCATGCTATTATATTACCCGTTTTGGATATTTATGGGCTTTACTCTACACTTTTATATCATTTTTGGGACTAACCTACTAACCGGAGGCCCAGCCCGAATTGCTTTTTTTTTGCCTATTTCAGTGTTTCGAAGGAAAGGAATATCAAACGGAGTCCAAACGGAATGAAACCTTCGGGAGCGATCTTTTTGGAACAAACGCAATCCAGGAGACTTGGAGTGGACGTCAAGAAGTAACCGAGGCGGCCACGAGGGTGCCCGGCGCACCCTAAGGGGGTGGGTGCGCCCCCCACCCTCGTGGGCCCCACGTGGCTCCCCTGACCTCCCTCCTTCGCCTATATATATCTACGTACCCCAAAAACATCCAGGAGCACCACAAAAAACTATTTCCACCGCTACAACCTTTTGTATCCGCGAGATCCCATCTTGGAGCCTCCACCGGCGCTCCGCCGGAGGGGGAATCGACCATGGAGGGCCTCTACAACATCTCCAAGACCTCCCCGATGAGTTGTGAGTAGTTTACCACAGACCTTCGGGTCCATAGTTATTAGCTAGATGGCTTCTTCTCTCTCTTTGAATCTTAATACAAAGTTCTCCTCGATCTTCTTGGAGATCTATTCGATGTAATTCTTTTTGCGGTGTGTTTGTCGAGATCCGATGAATTGTGGGTTTATCATCAAGTTTATCGATGAGAAATATTTGAATCTCCTCTGAATTCTTTTATGTGTGATTGGTTATCTTTGCAAGTCTCTTCGAATTATCAGTTTGGTTTGGCCTACTAGATTGATCTTTCTTGCAATGGGAGAAGTGCTTAGCTTTGGGTTCAATCTTGCAGTGTCCTTTCCCAGTGACAGCAGGGGCGGCAAGGCACGTATTGTATTGTTGCTATCGAGGATAAAAAGATGGGGTTTATATCATATTGCGTGAGTTTATCCCTCTACATCATGTCATCTTTCTTAATGTGTTACTCTGTTCTTCATGAACTTAATACTCTAGATGCAGGCAGGAGTCGGTCGATGTGTGGAGTAATAGTAGTAGATGCAGAATCGTTTCGATCTACTTGTCATGGGCGTGATGCCTATTCACATGATCATGCCTAGATAATCTCATAACTTTGCACTTTTCTATCAATTGCTCGACAGTAATTTGTTTACCCACCGTAGTACTTATGGTATCTTGAGAGAAGCCACTAGTGAAACCTATGGCCCCCGGGTCTATCTTTTATCATATAAGTTTTCCATCTACTTTTATTTGCATCTTTTATTTTCCAATCTATATCATAAAAGTACCAAAAATATTTATCTTATCATATTATCTCTATCAGATCTCACTTTTGCAAGTTACCGTGAAGGGATTGACAACCCCTTTATCGCATTGTTTGCGAGGTTCTTGTTTGTTTATGTAGGTGCGTGGGACTTTTGAGGAGCCTCCTACTGGATTGATACCTTGGTTCTCTAAAACCGAGGGAAATACTTACGCTACTTTGCTGCATCACCCTTTCCTCTTCAAGGGAAAACCAATGCAGTGCTCAAGAGGTAGCAAGAAGGATTTCTGGCGCCGTTGCCGGGGAGGTCTTCGCTCAAGTCAAGACATACCAAGTACCCATCACAAACTCATCTCCCTCGCATTACATTATTTGCCATTTGCCTCTCGTTTTCCTCTCCCCCACTTCACCCTTGCCGTTTTATTTGCCCTCTCTTTTTCGCTTGCCTCTTGTGTCCTCGTGTGTTGGATTGCTTATCACGATGGCTCAAGATAATACCAAATTGTGTGACTTTTCCAATACCAATAATAATGATTTCCTTAGCACTCCGATTGCTCCTCTTAATGATGTTGAATCTTGTGAAATCAATGTTGCTTTGTTGAATCTTGTTATGAAAGATCAATTCTCCGGCCTTTCTAGTGAAGATGCCACTACTCATCTAAACAACTTTGTTGATTTGTGTGATATGCAAAAGAAGAAAGATACGGATAATGATATTGTTAAATTGAAGTTATTTCCGTTTTCACTTAGAGATCGTGCTAAAACTTGGTTTTCGTCTTTGCCTAAAAATAGTATTGATTCATGGAATAAGTGCAAAGATGCTTTTATCTCTAAGTATTTTCCTCCCGCTAAGATTATCTCTCTTAGAAACGATATTATGAATTTTAAACAACTTGATCATGAGCATGTTGCCCAATCTTGGGAAAGAATGAAATTAATGATTCGCAATTGCCCTACTCATGGTTTGAATTTATGGATGGTCATACAAAACTTTTGTGCCGGATTGAATTTTTCTTCTAGAAATCTTTTAGATTCGTCCGTGGGAGGCACTTTTATGGAAATTACTTTAGGAGAAGCTACTAAACTCCTTGATAATATTATGGTTAACTATTCTCAATGACACACTGAAAGATCTACTAGTAAAAAAGTTCATGCTATAGAAGAAATTAATGTTTTGAGTGGAAAGATGGATGAACTTATGAAATTGTTTGCTACTAAGAGTGCTCCTATTGATCCTAATGGTATTCCTTTGTCTATGGATGTGAATTTTGTTGGTAGGAATAATTTTGGTAACAACGCGTATAGAGGAAACTTTAATCCTAGACCGTTCCCTAGTAATTCCTCTAATAATTATGGAAATTCCTACAACAACTCTTATGGAAATTTTAATAAGATGCCTTCTGATTTTGAGAATAGTGTTAAGGAATTTATGATCTCTCAAAAGAATTTTAATGCTTTGCTTGAAGAAAAATTGATTAAAGTTGATGAATTGGCTAGGAATGTTGATAGACTTTCGCTTGATGTTAATTCTTTGAAACTTAAATCTATTACTCCTAAGCATGATATCAATGAGTCTCTCAAATCCATGAGAATTTCCATTGATGAGTGCAAAGAAAGAACCGCTAGGTTGTGTGCTAAGAAAGATTGCTTTGTAAAAGTGTGGTCTTCTAGTTTCCATGAAAATAATGAAGAAGATCTAAAAGTTATTGATGTGTCCCCTATTAAATCTTTGTTTTGCAATATGAATCTTGATAATAATGGGACTGGAGATGAGTCAACTTTAGTTAAAAGGCGTCCCAATGATTCGGAGTTTTTAGATCTTGATGCTAAATTTGGTAAAAGTGGGATTGGAGAGGTCAAAACTTTAAATAGCATTGAACCCACTATTATGGATTTCAAGGAATTTAATTATGATAATTGTTCTTTAATAGATTGTATTTCCTTGTTGCAATCTGTGTTGAATCCTCCTCATGCTTATAGTCAAAATAAAGCTTTTACCAAACATATCGTTGATGATTTGATGCAATCTTATGAGGAAAAAACTTAATTTGGAAGTTTCTATACCTAGAAAACTTTATGATGAGTGGGAACCTACTATAAAAATTAAAATTAAAGATCATGAATGCTATGCTTTGTGTGATTTGGGTGCTAGTGTTTCCACGATTCCGAATACTTTATGTGATGTGCTAGTTTTCCATGAATTTGATGATTGCTCTTTAAACTTGCACCTTGCGGATTATACCATTAAGAAACCTATGGGAAGGATCAATGATGTTCTTATTATTTAAAATAGGAATTATGTGCCCATAGATTTTATCGTTCTTGATATAGATTGCAATCTTTCATGTCCTATTATTCTTGGTAAACCTTTCCTTAGAACGATTGGTGCAATTATTGATATGAAGGAAGGGAATATTAGATTGCAATTTCCATTAAGGAAAGGCATGGAACACTTCCCTAGAAAGAAAGTCAAATTACCTTATGAATCCATTATGCGTGCCACTTATGAATTGAATGCCAAAGATGGCACCACTTAGATCTATCCTCGCTTTTATGCCTAGCTAGGGGCGTTAAACGATAGCGCTTGTTGGGAGGCAACCCAATTTTATTTTTGTTTCTTACTTTTTGCTTCTGTTTAGTAATAAATTTTTCATCTAGATTCTGTTTAGATGTGGTTTTATGTTTTAATTAGTGTTTATTCCAAGTAGAACCTATAGGATAACCTACAGTGATAGTTAATTTGATTCTGCTAAAAAACAGAAACTTTTGCGTGCACGAGAATAATTTTAGTAAATCACAGAAATGTTCTTTTGCATTGATTCTGTTTGATGTAGATCAGTAGACAAATTGCCCAGGAATTCCTATTTTTGTAGGAGTTTTAGATTTCCAGAAGTATACGGAAGTTACAGATTGCTACAGACTGTTCTGTTTTTGACAGATTCTGATTTTCGTGTGTTGTTCGCTTATTTTGATGCATCTATGGCTAGTATCGGGGGTATGAACCATAGAGAAGTTGGAATACAGTAGGTTAAAACCAATATAAATAAAGAATGAGTTCATTATAGTATCTTATGTGGTGGTTTTTCTTTCTTACGCTAATGGAGCTTATGAGATTTCCCGTTGAGTTTTGTGTTGTGAAGTTTTCAAGTTTTGGGTAAAGATTTGATGGACTATAGAATAAGGAGTGGCAAGATCCTAAGCTTGGGGATGCCCATGGCACCCCAAGATAATCAAGGACAACCAAAACCCTAAACTTGGGGATGCCCCGGAAGGCATCCCCTCTTTCGTCTTCGTCTATCGGTAACTTTACTTGGAGCTATATTTTTATTCGCCACATGATATGTGTTTTGCTTGGAGTGTATTGTATGATATGAGTCATTGCTTTTTAGTTTACCACAATCATCCTTGCTGTACACACCTTTTTGGAGAGACCCACTTGATTTGGAATTTATTAGAATACTCTATGTGCTTCACTTATATCTTTTGAGCTAGATAGTTTTGCTCTATGTGCTTCACTTATATCTTTTAGAGCAAGGCAGTGGCTTTAGTTTTAAGAAACTGTTGATCTCTCATGCTTCACTTATATTATTTTGAGAGTCTTTTAGAACAACATGGTATTTCCTATGCTTATAAATTTGGTCCTAGAATGATGAGCATCCAAGTTGGGTATAATAAAAACTATCATAGAAAGTGCATTCAACACTATGATCAATTTGATGCTTGATAATTGTTTTGAGATATAAAGGTGGTAATGTTAGAGTCATGCTAGTTGGGTAATTATGAAATTGAGAAGTACTTGTGTTGAAGTTGGCAAGTCCCGTAGCATGCACGTATGGTAAAAGTTGTGTGACAAATTTGTTGCATGAGGTGCTCTTTTAATTGTCTTCCTTATGAGTGGAGGTCAGGATCGCGCGATGGTTAACTCCTAGCAACCCTTCCCCTAGGAGCATGCGTAGTAGTACTTTGCTTCGAGGGCAAGTAGACTTTTGCAATAAGTATATGAGTTCTTTATGACTAATGTGAGTCCATGGATATACGCACACTCACCCTTCCACTTTGCTAGCCTTTATTATGCCGCGCAACCTTCGCCGGTATCATGCACCCATTATTTACCTTCCTCAAAACAGCCACCATACCAACCTATTATGGAATTTCCATAGCCATTTCGAGATATATTGCCACGCAACTTTCCACCATTCTGTTTATTATGACACGCTCCATCATTGGCATATTGCTCTTTGCATGATCATGTAGTTGACATCGTATTTGTGGCAAGGCCACCTCCATAATTTTTCATACATGTCACTCTTGATTCATTGCATATCCCCGTTGAGGGAGTCCTGGATTAGGGGGTGTCCGGATAGCCGGAATACCATCATCAGCCGAACTATCATCGGCCGGACTATCATCATCGACCGGACTCCAAGACTATGAAGATACAAGATTGAAGACTTCATCCCGTGTCCGGATGGGACTTTCCTTGGCGTGGAAGGCAAGCTTGGCGATACGGATACGTAGATCTCCTACCATTGTAACCGACTCTATATAAACCGGATGGCTCTAGTCCGTAGGACACAACCAACAACAACCATTACAATCATACCATAGGCTAGCTTCTAGGGTTTAGCCTCCTTGATCTCGTGGTAGATCCACTCTTGTAAACATCCACAATATCAATATCTATCAAGCAGGACGTAGGGTTTTACCTCCATCAAGAGGGCCCGAACCTGGGTAAAACATCGTGTCCCTTGTCTCCTGTTACCATCCGCCTAGACGCACAGTTCGGGACCCCCTACCCGAGATCCGCCGGTTTTGACACCGACATTGGTGCTTTCATTGAGAGTTCCTCTGTGTCGTCACCGATAGGCTTGATGGCCTCTTCAATCGACAACGACGCAGTCCTGGGTGAGACTTTTCTCCCCGGACAGATCTTTGTATTCGGCGGCTTCGCACAGCGGGCCAACTCACTTGGCCATCTGGAGCAGATCGAAAGCTACGCCCCTGGCCGTCAGGTTAGGTTTGGAAGCCTAAACTTCACGGCCGATATCCGCGGGGACTTGATCTTCGATGGATCTGAGCCACAGCCGAGCGTGCCGCGCTGTCACGATGGGCACGACCTAATTCTGCCGCCGGACAGCACCTTGGAGGCCGCACACGAATCCGCTCCGACCCATAGTCCAGAGTCGATCGCTCAGATCGAGGACGGATGGCTGGACACCGCCTCGGGAGCTGCAACTTCTACGGCGATAGAGCCGAACACTTACCTTGTCCCTCATAAAGCTCATGACTCCGAGGTGCCGGACTCCCTGCCGGACTCCGAACCTCCTGCGCCCCGGCCAGTCGAATCCGACTGGGCGCCGATCATGGAATTCACCGCTGCGGACATCTTTCAGCAATCACCCTTCGGTGATATCTTAAATTCGCTGAAGCACCTCTCGCTATCCGGAGAGCCCTGGCCGGACTACGGCCAGGATGGTTGGGATGCTGACGACAAAGAAATTCAGGGCCCACCCACCACCCACTTCATAGCCACCGTCGATGATCTAACCGACGTACTCGACTACGACTCCGAAGACATCGACGGTATGGACGACGATGCCGGAGACTATCAAGAACCAGTGCCTACAGGACACTGGAAGACCACCTCGTCATACGACATATACATGGTGGACACCCCAAAAGATGGGGGCGGCGAAGAAGCAACGGAGGCCGATTCCTTAAAGAAACAGCCCAAGCACCGACGTTAGCGGCGCCGCTCTAAATCCCGCCACAACAAGAATGGAGATTCTGGCACAGGAGGTAATAACACCCCAGAAAGTGCCGAAGACAACCCCCTCCAGCACGATCCAGCGTAGGAGGAGGCAGAAGCAAGCCCTCACGAGAGGGCGGCAGACGAAGAGGTCGAGGATGATAATTACTTACCTCCCTCCGGAGACGAGGCAAGCCTCGACGACGACGAATTCGTCGTGCCTGAGGATCCCGTCGAACAAGAGCGTTTCAGACGCAGGCTAATGACCACGGCAAACAACCTAAAGAAAAAGCAGCAACAGCTTCAAGCTGATCAAGACCTACTGGCCGACAGATGGACCGAGGTCCTCGCGGCCGAAGAGTATGAACTCGAACGCCCCTCCAAAAGTTACCCAAAACGCAAGTTGCTCCCCCAACTAGAGGAGGAAACGTACAAACCTGCATCACCAGCACACAATACGGCAGACCGACCACCTCGTGGCCGCGACAGAGAGGCATGCAAGCCCTCCACCAAAACCGTACCCCGGCATTGCTCAAAAATCATGAAGCCACGGGGGAACGCGCCGGACTTGCGGGATATATTGGAGGACAAGGCAAGACAATCCAGATCTATCTATGGATCACGTGGGCACCCCAAGACCCACGACGAATACCGTCGCGCCGGATACAACTACTCCGACCGGGCCGAACACAGCAGACAACGCTCTCTCGAGCTACATCGCGATATTGCTCAATATAGAGGCGCCGCACACCCACTATGCTTCACTGACGAAGTAATGGATCATCAAATTCCTGAAGGGTTTAAACCCGTTAATATCGAATCCTACGATGGCACAACAGACCCCGCGGTTTGGATTGAGGATTATCTCCTCCATATACATATGGCCCGCGGCGACGATCTTCACGCCATCAAATATCTCCCGCTCAAGCTTAAAGGACCAGCTCGGCATTGGCTTAACAGCCTGCCCGCAGAGTCAATTGAATGCTGGGAAGACCTAGAAGCCGCATTCGTCGACAACTTCCAGGGCACGTATGTGCGACCACCGGACGCAGATGACCTAAGCCACATAATCCAGCAGCCAGACGAATCGGCCAGGCAATTCTGGACACGGTTCTTAACAAAGAAAAATCAAATCATCAACTGTCCGGATGCAGAGGCCCTCGCTGCCTTCAAACATAACATCCGCGACGAGTGGCTGGCCCGGCACCTAGGACAGGAAAAGCCGAAATCCATGGCAGCCCTCACATCACTCATGACCCGCTTCTATGCGGGAGAGGATAGCTGGCTAGCTCGCAGCAACAACCTCAGCAAAAACGCTGGCAGTCCGGATATCAAGGACCGCAATGGCAGGTCGCGTCAAAACAAAAACAAACACCGCATTAACGGCGACAGCAATGAGGATACGGCAGTCAACGCCGGATTCCGAGGCTCCAAGCCCGGTCAACGGAAGAAGCAATTCAAAAGAACCACTCCGGGCCCGTCCCATTAGGACCGAATACTCGACCGCTCCTGTCAAATACATGGAACCCCCGAAAAGCCAGCTAACCACACCAACAGAGATTGTTGGGTATTCAAGCAGGCAGGCAAATTAATCACCGAAAACCATGACAAGGGGCTACACAGCGATGACGAGGAAGAGACCCGGCCGCCGAACAATAGAGGACAAAAGGGATTCCCCCCTCAAGTTCGGACGGTAAACATGATATACGCAACGCATATCCCCAAGAGGGAGCAGAAGCGTGCACTAAGGGACGTATATGCGATGGAGCCAGTCGCCCCAAAATTCAACCCATGGTCCTCTTGCCCGATCACTTTCGATCGAAGAGACCATCCGACCAGTATCCGCCATGGGGGATTCGCCGCATTGGTTTTAGACCCAATCGTCAATGGATTTCACCTCACGAGAGTCCTGATGGATGACGGCAGTAGCCTGAACCTGCTTTATCAGGATACAGTGCGCAAGATGGGCATAGACCTTCAAGGATTAAACCTACAAAGACAACCTTCAAAGGCATCATACTAGGTGTCGAGGCCAGTTGTACAGGCTCAGTCACACTGGAAGTGGTCTTCGGATCCCCGGATAATTTCCGAAGCGAGGAGTTAATCTTCGACATAGTCCCGTTCCGCAGTGGCTATCACGCTCTGCTCGGACGAACCGCGTTCGCAAAATTCAACGCGGTGACGCATTATGCATACCTTAAGCTCAAGATGCGAGGCCCTCGTGGAGTCATCACGGTCAATGGAAACACGGAACGCTCCCTCCGAACGGAGGAACATACAGCGGCTCTCGCGGCAGAAGTACAGAGCAGCCTTTTAAGGCAATTTTCGAGTCCGGCCGTTAAACGACCGGACACGGCCAAACGCGCCCGGAGCAACATCAACCAAGACCACCTGGCACGTTCCGAGCACGCGTAGCAATGCGGCCTCAACCCCAGCCCTCGCACAATTGTAAGACAAACTCTCCGCGTACATAATTACGCCTTGGAGATACCATGGGCATAGGGGGAGAGGCACAACCACAACAGACCCAGAGTACGGTTCGACCACACTAGGGGCTCCCAAGTGTGTCGCTCTTTTTATCTTTTATTTCTCTCTTTTTTATACAGAACTCTGTCCGGCGGCGAACCTGCCGAACTCATGATGCAACAGCCAGGGAGGGACAAAGGCCGCGACGAACACTCAGGTGGTCTCCATTACGAGCATTAAATTTGTTAAATACACCATTCCGCGGCCTACCCCTGGAGGGAGACGCCTTTAATTCGTCTAATCCCTTGCTTTCCACACTATTTGTATCATTCCGCACTCATAGCAGCTCTTCTCGAATAAAATGCAGCACTTTTTGCCCATAATCGCATTACCTTATATATATATATATATATGTTCATTTATGACATGTTGCATCCGTACATTTTGGTACGGCCAAATACACCAGGGGCTTATGTTCCCCGCATTATGGTGTGATAAAGTCCGAACACTTTCACAAGTGCGGCACCCCGAACTTATAGCATTATATGAATCGGCTCTGAATCATGTCTTGGGTCAATAGTTGGGTTTGCCCGGCTCCCAAGTTTGGCACCTTACGTTCCGTTCTATCGGCTAAGGTAGCATTGGGAGAACCACTGCGATTGCGCCTCGGTTGAGCTGGGTTAACGCCTCAGTGGAGAAAGCTAAAACTGACTGTCATGATAAGGCGAGAGACTGGTCGCTGTTCGAGAGGTCTTTTCGGGTCCTTAAAGACCTACGCTGCTTCGAGCGAAGTTCCGGATAATGTCCGACGAAGGTGTGGATAGCGCCCCGAATTTGGTCTTCCGAATACTAGGGGCTCCGCCGAAATTTAAAATTATAGAATTCTATGGCTAAGTGAGAGTGTTCAAGCACTATAAGACCGGTTGCCTTGTTCGTTGTGTTGAGCGCCTCCCTAGATGGACCCAAAAATGGGAACAAGAGTGCTCAAATTTATCCCGAACACCCCAGCACTCGTGGCATGGGGGCTGAAGCCGACGACTTGCCATCTCTCAGATTTAATAAACGGCCACACAGAAGGTAATATTTTAAATTAACAAGCGTTGCTTAGCGAATTTACTCAATAATTACATCCCTGGGGCACTCATCCGCAATCTTGCGGGCACCCTTCAGGACAGTCTTATAGTACATCTCGGGCATACGATATTCCTTGCCCATTGGTGGCGCGTCAGTGATTAGCTTCTCCGCATCCAGCTTGCCCCAATGCACCTTTGCACGGGCAAGGGCCCGACGAGCACCTTCAATACAGACGGAGCGCTTGATAACCTCCACCCAGGGGCACGCATCCACCAACCGTCGCACAAGACCGAAGTAGCTCCCAGGAATGGCCTCTCCAGGCCACAGCCGGACTATGAGGCCCTTCATGGCCTGCTCGGCCACCTTGTGGAGCTCGACCAGCTGCTTCAGCTGGTCGCTAGGGGGCACCGGATGGCCGGCCTCAGCATACTGAGACCAGAAGACCTTCTCCGTTGAGCTCCCCTCCTCGGCTCGGTAGAATGCGGCGGCATCAGACACGGTGCGAGGCAGATCTGCAAACGCCCCTGGAGAGCTCCGAATTCGGGTAAGTAACACGTAATTTACATTCACATGCTTGCTTTGCATGAAAAATGCCTTACTCGCCGCTATCTTCCTCACCAACTCAATCTCCTGAAGGGACTTATGGGCATCGGCCTTGGCAGTCTTGGCACTTTCGAGAGCCGAGGCAAGCTCGGACTCTCGAGTCCTTGAGTCACGCTCCAAACTCTCATGCTTTTCCATGAGAGCCTGGAGCTCTTGCTGAACCACCGCCACCCGCGCCTCCTTCTTTTCTCGCTCTGCCCGTTCCGCGGCTGCATTGCGTTCGGCCGCAGACACGGCCTCCTTCAGGGTCGCCACCTCGTTCGTGGCCCCTGCAGCACCCATGTTATCCTTGTTATTTTTTGTTGCAACCTAAATCCTTTTCTGTAAGGTACAAGTTCAAAGTGGTGTTACTCACCTTCTTTGTCCTGGAGCTGCTTCTTGGCGCGGCCGAGCTCTTGCTCGGACCGCTCGAGCTCCTGCTTCAAAGCACCGACCTCTGCAGTCAGTGCGGCAGAGGTCAGCAGCGCAGCCTGCAACCCATATTGACATAATTTTTTAGCAACCCTGCGTATATCTTCTTTTTTTTCAGATCCTTAGTCCGGCTTTTCTTTCCGAACACCGAACCGAGCATCAGGGGCTACTGTCTATGCGGTATTACATTGCATATTTTTATCTTCTTACCTCAAAGCCTGATAGAAGGCTACTACAGGCTTCGGTCAGCCCGCTCTTGGCGAGTTGTACCTTCTGAATCACCGCACTCATAATAGTGCGGTGTTCTTCCTCGATGGAAGCGCTCTGGAGCGCCTCCAACAAATTGTCCGGCGCCTCCGGTTGGACGGAAGCTGACGGCATCACGGTCTTGCCCTTCGTGCGAAGGGGCCGCCGGCCGGACTCCGGAACCACTGCGGGTTCTGATGCGGAGTCCAGCGCAAAGTCCAGGAGGCTGCCTTGTGGCGCCTCCGGAGCCTCCCCCTGATGGGTCCCTTCTTGGGGTCCCACCTCGGCGTCCTCGCTGTCGCGAGGGGTGGAGGCGGTCGGGATGGAGTCTACATCCGATGGAGCCAACGACCCGCTCGATGAAGCGGGGAGATCATCATTGGCCGGACTACAGGCAGCATGCGGCATCAGAATGACACTATGTGACACAGAAAAAGAAATTATAAATCACTCAGGAGTCCAGATACTTACGATCTCACTGGAGGCCTGGCCCTTGAAGGCCATTCTTCCTTGCCAACGTTGATGTTGGCGGAGCTGTCCGGGGGAATAGTCATTCCCCTCTTGGACCCTTCGGCCTCCCCTGTTGGGGAAGCCTTCCTCTTCCTCTCTTCCTCCTCTGGAAGAGAGTCCTCTTTCTCCTCCTCGTTTTCGGGGGAGGAGTCCGCCCCGGAGTCGTCGGACACCTGAAAACGGGAACTCTTTCGAGCACCCGTGGCCTCCTTCTTGGCCTTCTTCTCCGGCACCACGTGCGGTGCTGGAACCAGCAACCTCGCTAGACGGGCGTCTACTGGGTTTTCTGGCATGGGAGCCGGGCAGATAATCTGCTCCACCTTCCTCATCCAGTCCTGTCAAAGGAAAAGGGGAAATTAAAACCCGCATAGAGTCAAACTATGAAAAGAAAGTGTCCCGTAAAGGGCTAGAATCACTTACCTCGTCGGCTTGGCGCTGCGAGCGAAATCCGCGATCTTCAGTCGTGGATGCGGGGGCTTCGGCGCCCTTAAACAGCACCCTCCAGGCGCCTTCGTACATTGTGTCGAAGAGCCCGCTCAGCGCCTGGTGCTGTTCCGGGTTGAACTCCCACAGATTGAATGCCCGCTCTTGGCATGGGAGAATCCGGCGGACGAGCATGACTTGGACCACGTTAACCAGCCTGAGCTGCTTCACCAGCTTCTGGATACAGGCTTGGAGTCCCGTCAGCTCCTCCGAACTACCCCACAGCAAGCCCTTCTCTTTCCAGGAGGTGAGCTGCGTGGGGATACCAGATCTGAACTCGGGGGCCGCCGCCCACTTAGGGTCGCGCGGCTCGGTGATATAGAACCACCCCGATTGCCACCCCTTGACGGATTCCACGAAGGCCCCTTCGAACCAAAGGACGTTGAAGGTCTTGAGCCACAAGCCGAAGTGGGGCTGGATGCAGAGGAAGGCCTCGCACACGACGATAAACGCCGAGATGTTGAGGCTGAAGTTCGGCGCCAGATCATGGAAATCCAGGCCATAGTAGAACATGAGCCCCCGGACAAAGGGGTGAAGTGGAAAGCCCAGTCCGCGGAGGAAGTGGAGAAGAAAAACGACCCTCTCATGGGGCCTGGGGGTGGGGATGAGCTGCCCCTCGTCGGGCAGCCGGTGCGCGATGTCGCCAGACAGGTAGCCGGCGCTGCGCAGTCTTTCGATGTGCTCCTCCATAACGGAGGAGGTCATCCACTTGCCTCCCGCTCCGGACATAACTGGGGAAGGTTGAGACGAGGTGCGCAGGCTTGGGCGCTGGAGCTCGAGTGCGCGGAGATGGATAAGCAAAGGAGGAAGAAGGCGTAGGTGAAAAGGTGAATCCTTATCCCTTATATGGGCGGGCGAAGTCTACGCGTCCCCCACCGGCCTGGTAAAACTCGCTTATCCTCCAAGCGTCACCATCAATGGCGCGGTTGGGTTACCCACGTCCGGATTGATGAGAATCCCGGATTAAGGGGGAACACGATCTCTGCTTTGACAAGACGTGCCAAGGAAACCGCTTCGCTAAATGCGCTGAGGTGGTAGAGTAAAAAACGATTCAAGTAATGGCTTGGTAGTGGCGTGACGTCATGCCGCAAAAAACGTCAGCAGATTGAACTTGTGTATATATTATTCTCTCTACGGTGGAATGTGGAATTTATTTTGCAGAGCCGGACACTATCCTGGTGTTCACAATCTTCTATCATTCGGAGGAGGAACCCGCCTTGCAATGCCAAGCAATATACGCGCCGGACTTATCGTCATTGAAGCCTGGTTCAGGGGCTACTGAGGGAGTCCTGGATTAGGGGGTGTCCAGATAGCCGGACTACCATCATCAGCCGAACTATCATCGGCCGGACTATCATCATCGACCGGACTCCAAGACTATGAAGATACAAGATTGAATACTTCGTCCCGTGTCCGGATGGGACTATCCTTGGCGTGGAAGGCAAGCTTGGCGATACAGATACGTAGATCTCCTACCATTGTAACCGACTCTATGTAACCCTAGCCCTCTCCGGTGTCTATATAAACCGGATGGCTCTAGTCCGTAGGACACAACCAACAACAACCATTACAATCATACCATAGGCTAGCTTCTAGGGTTTAGCCTCCTTGATCTCGTGGTAGATCCACTCTTGTAAACATACACAATATCAATATCAATCAAGCAGGATGTAGGGTTTTACCTCCATCAAGAGGGCCCGAACCTGGGTAAAACATCGTGTCCCTTGTCTCCTGTTACCATCCGCCTAGACCGCACAGTTCGGGACCCCCTACCCGAGATCCGCCGGTTTTGACACCGACACCCGTACACTGCCGGAGGCATTCACATAGAGTCATATTTTGTTCTAAGTATTGAGTTGTAATTCTTGAGTTGTACATGAATAAAAGTGTGATGATCTTCATTAGTAGAGCATTGTCCCAAGTGAGGAAAGGATGATGAAGACTATGATTCCCCCACAGGTCGGAATGAGACTTCGGACTTTACAAAAAAATAAAAGAGGCCAAAGAAGCCCATATAAAAAAAGATAGGTCAAAGAAGCCCACCAAATAAAAAAATGAGAGAAAAGAGAGAAGGGACAATGCTACTATCTCTTTTCCACACTTGTGCTTCAAAGTAGCACCATGATCTTCATCATAGAGAGTCTCCTATGTTGTCACTTTCATATACTAGTGGGAATTTTTCATTATAGAACTTGGCTTGTATATTCCTATGATGGGCTTCCTCAAAAATGCCCTAGGTCTTCGTGAGAAAGCAAGTTGGATGCACACCCACTTAGTTTCTTTTGTTGAGCTTTCATATATTTATAGCTCTAGTGCATCCGTTGCATGGCAATTCCTACTCACTCACATTGATATCTATTAATGGGCATCTCCATAGCCCGTTGATACGCCTAGTTGATGTGAGACTATCTTCTCCCTTTTTGTCTTCACAACCACCACCTTATACCACATATAGTGCTATGTCCATGGCTTGCGCTCATGTATTGCGTAAGAGTTGAAAAAGCTAAAGCGCGTTAAAAAGTATGAACCAGTTGCTTGGCTGAAACCGGGGTTGTGCATTATGGGAGTATTTTGTGTGATGAAAATGAAGCATGGCCTAACTATATGATTTTGTAGGGATAAGCTTTCTTTGGCTATGCTATTTTGATAAGACATGATTATTTGTTAGTATGCTTCAAGTATTACTATTTTTATGTATTATAAACTTTTATCTTGAATCATTTGGATCTGAACATTCATGCCACAATAAAGAAAATTACATTGAGAATTATGCTAGGTAGCATTCCACATCAAAAATTCTGTTTTTATCATTTACCTACTTGAGGACGAGCAGGAATTAAGCTTGGGATGCTTGATACGTCTCCAATGTATCTATAATTTTTGATTGTTCCATGCTATTATATTACCCGTTTTGGATGTTTATGGGCTTTGCTCTACACTTTTATATCATTTTTGGGACTAACCTACTAACCGGAGGCCCAGCCTGAATTGCTGTTTTTTTTTGCCTATTTCAGTGTTTCAAAGGAAAGGAATATCAAACGGAATCCAAACAGAATGAAACCTTCGAGCGATCTTTTTGGAACAAATGCAATCCAGGAGACTTGGAGTGGACGTCAAGAAGTAACCGAGGCGGCCACGAGGGTGCCCGGCGCGCCCCCCATCCTCATGGGCC
Source organism: Triticum aestivum (assembly GCF_018294505.1). Taxonomy (NCBI): domain Eukaryota; kingdom Viridiplantae; phylum Streptophyta; class Magnoliopsida; order Poales; family Poaceae; genus Triticum; species Triticum aestivum. The sequence goes on along the minus strand of NC_057813.1, from coordinate 681,349,960 downwards.
CCTCGTGGCTCCCCTGACCTACCTCCTTCGCCTATATATATCTATGTACCCTGAAAACATCCAGGAACACCACGAAAAACTATTTCCACCACCGCAACCTTCTGTATCCGCGAGATCCCATCGTAGAGCCTTCGTCAGCGCTCCGCCGGAGGGGGAATCGTCCATGGAGGGCCTCTACATCATCTCCAAGGCCTCTCCGATGAGTTGTGAGTAGTTTACCACAGACCTTCGGGGTCCATAGTTATCAGCTAGATGGCCTCTTCTCTCTCTTTGAATCTCAATACAAAGTTCTCCTCGATCTTCTTGGAGATCTATTCGATGTAACTCTTTTTGCGGTCTGTTTGTCGAGATCCAATGAATTGTGGGTTTATCATCAAGTTTATCTATGAGAAATATTTGAATCTCCTCTGAATTCTTTTATGTGTGATTGGTTATCTTTGCAAGTCTCTTCGAATTATCAGTTTGGTTTGGCCTACTAAATTAATCTTTCTTGCAATGGGAGAAGTGCTTAGCTTAGGGTTCAATCTTGCGGTGTCCTTTCCCAGTGACAACAGGGGCAGCAAGGCACCTATTGTATTGTTGCTATCGAGGATAAAAAGATGGGGTTTATATCATATTGCGTGAGTTTATCCCTCTACATCATGTCATCTTTCTTAATGTGTTACTCTGTACTTCATGACCTTAATACTCTAGATGCAGGCAGGAGTCGGTCGATGTGTGGAGTAATAGTAGTAGATGCAGAATCGTTTCGATCTACGTGTCATGGGCGTGATGCCTATTCACATGATCATGCCTAGATAATCTCATAACTATGCACTTTTCTATCAATTGCTCGACAGTAATTTGTTTACCCACCGTAATAATTATGCTATCTTGAGAGAAGCCACTAGTGAAACCTATGGCCCCCGGGTCTATCTTTTATCATATAAGTTTTCCATCTACTTTTATTTGCATCTTTTATTTTCCAATCTATATCATAAAAATACCAAAAATATTTATCTTATCATATTATCTCTATCAGATCTCACTTTCGCAAGTTACCGTGAAGATTGACAACCCCTTTATCGTGTTGGTTGCGAGGTTCTTGTTTGTTTGTGTAGGTGCGTGGGACTTTTGAGGAGCCTCCTACTGGATTGATACCTTGGTTCTCAAAAACTGAGGGAAATACTTACGCTACTTTGTTGCATCACCCTTTCCTCTTCAAGGGAAAACCAACGCAGTGCTCAAGAGGTAGCAATGGCCTCGGAAAACTGAGACCGAAAGGTCTAACATGAATCATATAGTAGATATGATCAACATAGAGATGTTCACCATTGAAAACTACTCCATCTCACGTGATGATCGGACATGGTTTAGTTGATTTGGATCACGTGATCATTTAGATGACTCGAGGGATGTCTATCTAACTGGGAGTTCTTAAGTAATATGATTAATTGAACTTAAATTTATCATGAAGTTAGTCTTGATAGTATTTGCATATCTATGTTATAGATCAATAGCTTGCGATGTAGCTCCCCGTTTATTTTTAATATGTTCCCAGAGAAAAATAAGTTGAAAGATGATAGTAGCAATGATGCGGACTGGGTCTGTGGTCTGAGGATTATCCTCATTGTTGCATAGAATATTTATGTCCTTGATGCACCGCTAGGTGACAGACCTATTGCAGGAGTAGATGCAGACGTTCTGAATGTTTGGCAAGCTCGGTATGATGACTACTTGATAGTTTAGTGCGCCATGCTCTACGGCTTAGAACCGGGACTTCAAAAACGTTTTGAACACCACAGAGCATATAAGATGTTTCAAGAGCTGAAATACCGATATTTCAGACTCATGCCCGAGTCGAGAGGTATGAGACCTCTGACAAGTACTTTTCCTACAAGATGGAGGAGAATAGCTCAACCAGTGAGCATGTGCTCAGAATGTCTGAGTACTACAATCACTTGAATCAAGTGGTTGTTAATCTTACAGATAAGATAGTGATTGACAAAGTTCTCTAGTCACCATCACCAAGTTACTGGAACTTCGTGATGAACTCTAATATGCAAGGGATGACGAAAACGATTCCCGAGCTCTTCGTGATGTAAAATCGGTGAAGGTAGAAATCAGGAAAGAGCATCAAGTGTTGATGGTTAACAAGATCACTAGTTTCAAGAAAAAGGGCAAAGGAAAAGAAAGGGAACTTCAAGAAGAATGACAAGCCCACTCCCATGAAGAAGCCCAAAGTTGGACCAAAGCCTAAAACAGAGTGCTTATACTGCAAAGGAAATGGTCACTGGAAGTGGAACTGCCCCAAATATTTGGCAGATAAGAAGGATGGCAAAGTGAACAAAGGTATATTTGATATACATGTTATTGATGTGTACTTTACTAGTGTTCATAGCAACCCCAAGGTATTTGATACTGGTTCAGTTGCTAAGATTAGTAACTCGAAATAGGAATTGCAAAATGAACAGAGACTAGTTAAGGGCGAGGTGATGATGTGTGTTGGAAGTGATTCCAACGTTGATAAGATCACCATCGCACACTCCCTCTACCTTCGGAATTAGTGTTGAACCTAAATAAATGTTATTTGGTGTTTGCGTTGAGCATGAATATGATTGGATCATGTTTATTGCAATATGGTTATTCATTTAAATAAGAGAATAATTGTTGTTCTGTTTACATGAATAAAACCTTCTATGGTCATACAACCAACGTAAATGGTTTATTGAGTCTCGATCGTAGTGATACACATATTCATAATATTGATGCCAAAAGATGCAAAGTTAATAATGATAGTGCAACTTATTTGTGGCACTGCCGTTTAGGTCATATTGGTATAAAGTGCATGAAGAAACTCCATGTTGATGGGCTTTTGGAATCACTTGATTATGAATCACTTGATGCTTGCGAACCATGCCTCATGGGCAAGATGATTAAGACTCCGTTCTCCAGAACAATGGAGCGATCAACTGACTTATTGGAAATAATACATACTGATGTATGTGGTCCGATGAGTGTTGAGGCTCGCGGCGGGTATCGTTATTTTCTGACCTTCGCAGATGATTTGAGTAGATATAGATATATCTACTTAATGAAACACAAGTCTGAAACATTTGAAAAGTTTAAAGAATTTCAGAGTGAAGTGGAGAATCATCATAACAAGAAAATAAAGTTTCTACTATTTGATCGCGGAGGCGAATATTTGAGTTACGAGTTTGGTCTCCATTTAAACAAATGTGGAATAGTTTCACAACTCACGCCACCTGGAACACCACAGTGTAATGGTGTGTCCGAATGTCGTAATCATACTTTATTATATATGGTGCGATCTATAATGTCTCTTACCGATTTACTAATATCGATTTGGGGTTATGCATTACAGATAGCTGCATTCACTTTAAATAGGGCACCATCTAAATCTGTTGAGACGGCACCGTATGAATTATGGTTTGGCAAGAAACCTAAGATGTCATTTCATAAAGTTTGGGGTTGCAATGCTTATGTGAAAAAGCTTCAGCCTGATAAGCTCGAACCCAAATCGGAGAAATGCGTCTTCATAGGATACCCAAAGGAGACTGTTGGGTACACCTTCTATCACAGATCCGAAGACAAGGTATTCGTTTCTAAGAATGGATCCTTTATAGAGAAGGAGTTTCTCCCGAAAGAAGTGAGTGGGAGGAAAGTAGAACTTGATGAGGTAATTGTACCTTCTCCCGAATTGGAAAGTAGTTCATCACAGAAATCAGTTTCAGTGATGCCTACACCAATTAGTGAGGAAGTTAATGAAACTTCAGATCAAGTTACTACCAAACCTCGTAGGTCAACCAAAGTATGTTCCGCACCAGAGTGATACGGTAATCTTGTTTTGGAAGTCATGTTACTAGACCATGATGAACCTACAAACTATGAGGAAGCGATGATAAGCCCAGATTCCGCGAAATGGTTTGAGGCCATGAAATTAGAGATGGGATCCATGTATGAGAACAAAGTATGGACTTTGATTGACTTGCCCAATGATCGACAAACCATTGAGAATAAATGGATCTTCAAGAGGAAGATGGACGCTGATGGTAATGTTACTATCTACAAAGCTCGACTTGTCGCAAAAGGTTTTCGACAAGTTCAAGGTGTTGACTACGATGAGATTTTCTCACTCGTAGCGATGCTTAAGTTTGTCTGAATCACGTTAGCAATTGCTGCACTTTATGAAATCTGGCAAATGGATATCAAAACTATATTCCTTAATGGATTTATTAAAGAAGAGTTGTATATGATGCAACTAGAAAGTTTTTGTCAATCCTAAAGGTGCTAACAAAATATGCAAGCTCCAGCAATCCATCTATTGACTGGTGCAAGCATCTCAGAGTTGGAATATACGCTTTGATGAGTTGATCAAAGCATATAATTTTATACGAACTTGCGGTGAAGCATGTATTTACAAGAAAGTGAGTGTGAGCACTACAACCTTTCTGATAAGTATATGTGAATGACATATTATTGATCGAAAATGATGTAGAATTTTCTGTAAAGCATAAAGGAGTGTTTGAAAGGAGTTTTTCAAAGAAAGACCTTGATGAAGATGCTTACATATTGGGCATCAAGATCTATAGAGATAGATCAAGACACTTCATAAGATTTTTTCAATGATTACATACCTTGACAAGATTTTGAAGTAGTTCAAAATGGAATAGTCAAAGGAGTTCTTGCCTGTATTGCAAGGTGTAAAGTTAAGTAAGACACAAAACCCGGCCATAGGAGAAAATAGAAAGAGAATGAAAGTCATTCCCTATGCCTCAGCCATAGGTTCTATAAAGTATGATATGCTGTGTACCAGACCAATTGTGTACCTTGCCATGATTTTGGCAAGGAGGTACGATAATGATCCAAGAGTGGATCACTGGACAGCGGTCAAAGTTATCCTTAGTTACCTAAGAGGACTAAGGAAATATTTCTTGGTTATGGAGGTGATAAAGAGTTCGTCGTAAAGAGTTGCGTCGATGCAAGCTTTGACACTGATCTGGATGACTCTGAGTTTCAATCTAGATACATATTGAAAGTGGGAGCAATTAGCTAGAGTATCTTCATGCAGAGCATTGTAGACATAGAAAATTGCAAAATACATATGGATCTGAATGTGGCAGACCCGTTGACTAAACTTCTCTCACAAGCAAAACATGATCACACCTTAGTACTCTTGGGTGTTAATCACATGGCGATGTGAACTAGATTATTGACTCTAGTAAACCCTTTGGGTGTTGGTCACATGGCGATGTGAACTAGATTATTGACTCTAGTGCAAGTGGGAGACTGAAGGAAATATGTCGTAGAGGCAATAATAAAGTTGTTATTTATATTTCCTTACATCATGATAAATGTTTATTATTCATGCTAGAATTGTATTAACCGGAAATTTCATACATGTGTGGATGCATAGACAAAGCACAGTGTCCCTAGTAAGCCTCTACTAGACTAGCTCGTTAATCAAAGATGGTTAAGTTTCATGACCATAGACATGTGTTGTCATTTGATGAACGGGATCACATCATTAGAGAATGATGTGATGGACATGACCCATCCGTTAGCTTAGCATAATGATCGTTTAGTTTTATTGCCATTGCTTTCTTCATGACTTATACATGTTCCTCTGACTACGAGATTATGCAACTCCTGAATACCGGAGGAACACCTTGTGTGCTATCAAACGTCACAACGTAATTTGGTGATTATAAAGATGCTCTACAGGTGTCTCCGAAGGTGTTTGTTGGGTTGGCATAGATCAAGATTAGGATTTGTCACTCCGTGTATCGGAGAGGTATCTCTGGGTCCTCTCGGTAATGCACATCACTATAAGCCTTGCAAGAAATGTGACTAATGAGTTAGTTGCGGGAGGATGCATTACAAAACAAGTAAAGAGACTTGCCAGTAACGAGATTGAACTAGGTATGATGATACGGACGATTGAATCTCAGGCAAGTAACATAGCGATGACAAAGGGAATAACGTATGTTGTTATGCGGTTTGACTGATAAAGATCTTCATAGAATATGTAGGAACCAATATGAGAATCCAGTTTCCGCTATTCGTTATTGACCGGAGAGGTGTCTCGGTCATGTCTACATAGTTCTCAAACCCCTAGGGTCCTCACGCTTAACGTTTGATGACGATTTGTATTATATGAGTTATGTGTTTTGGTGACCGAAGGTTGTTCGGAGTCCCAGATGAGATCACGAACATGACGAGGAATCTTGAAATGGTCGAGAGGTAAAGATTGATATATTGGAAAGTAGTATTTCGACATCGGAAGGGTTTCGTAGTGTATCAGGTACATACCAGAGTATCGGAAGGGTTACCGGAACCCCCCGAAGAAAGATATGGGCCATATGGGCCATAGGAGGGAGGCCAACCAGCCCACAAGGGGCTGGTGCGCCCCCCACAAGGGAGGAGGCGGAATTGGATTGGGGAAGGGGGCGCCACCCCCCTTTCCTTCTCCTACTCCCTCTCCTTCCCCCTTTCCACCTCCATGAGAAGGAAAAGAAGGGGGGGCGAATCCTACTACGACTAGGAGTCCTAGTAGGACTCCCCCCTTATGGCGCGCCCCCTAGGGCCGGCCTCCTCCCTCTCCCTCCTTTATATACATGGGCAGGGCACCCCTTGGAGACTCACCAATTGTTCCAAGCCGTGTGCAGCGTCTCTCTCCATGGTTTACTCCTCCGGTCATATTCACGTAGTGCTTAGGCGAAGCCCTGCGTGGATCACATCACCATCACCGTCACCACGCCATCGTGAGGACGGAACTCTCCCTCGACCCTCTGCTGGATCAAGAGTTCGAGGGACGTCATTGAGTTGAACGTGTGCTGATCTCGGAGTTGCCGTACGTTCGGTACTTGGATCGGTTGGATCGTGAAGACATTCGACTACATCAACCACGTTAACATAACGCTTCCGCTTTCGGTCTACGAGGATACATGGACACACTCTCCCCCTCTTGTTGCTATGCATCTCCTAGATAGATCTTCCGTGATCGTAGGAAAATTTTGAAATTGCATGCTATGTTCCCGACAGGGTCCTCGGCCCAGTCCATGATTGGCAGGCCGACGTGGTGAGCACCCCCTAATCTAGGACACTGCCACCTGCCCCGTGCATCCGCCACCACAAGCAGATCCGTGACGCTAAGGAGTTGTCTGCCTCCAGAGAGCGATCCCACCGCAACCGATACCGCGCGTCGGCGATGGTAGGGGAGGAGAGGGGAGAATGGAGCCGTGGGTTGCTATGGTTGTGGTGCCCCGGTGCCGCGAGGGAGTGGCATGGGAGTGAGATATCATTAGATTCATTTCAAATTAATAGTTTCAATTCATTTTGTTATTTATTAGGGCCGCGCTACGCATTGTCCGGTTGATCTATTTAAAAGATCCGCCACCTCCCGCCTCGTTGGATTAAAGCACAAATAGCCACCCAATCCCCCAAATGAGGTGCGTCTGAAATTGCAACAAGGTAGATGTTGCACAACTCACTCTACAACAATTGCTTTGTTACAAAACCACCGAAGCGTTAATTTCGCCCTAATATTTTTATTTATTTTATTCAGATTTTTTTACAACATAAATGATGTTGCATGAGGACTTTTGCAACAATGGTGGTGTTGCAGAATTATTATTTTTCGTCTTCACCTTTTTTGCAACATAGATGATGTTGCGGGAGGACTTTTGCAACATGAATAATGTTGCAGAAAATATTTTCTCTGAAAAGATGATGTCGTCTGCGATGCGAATCAAGAAAATTTATGCAACAGAGATGATGTGGCGGAACAACTTTTGCAACAAAGCATTTGTTGCGAAAAGTATAAAATAGCATCGTCGTTCGAAGCGATGATGGATGGCGAGAGGGGAGTATGTGCACGCTCGAGTAGCAGCCATGGTTGCGAGTGTGAGGTGGAGAGTACATAAGGACACGTGTTGGATGTAGGAGGCGGCAGACGCACTACGTGTGATCCGTCGGCTGAATCATAGTGTTCTCCTATTTATTATCAACATAGTGATATGTTCATATACATACAACTTAATGGTGTAGATTGTTGTCTATTACTAATACTATATGGAATGAAGGGGTAAATAGGAGTGAAAAATAATCTGCATAAAATAAAAAGAAAATCTGTACACTTCGGACCAACTAAAAGATGATGCCTTCAAGTTTGCAAGGGCCACCTTGCTACATCCATAGTAAATTCCTAAACAGATTCTAGTCACCGGCAAAACAAAAACTGATTCTAGTCATATGAGAGCGGGACTCTTGTGATACAGGCAGCAGATTGGATTTTTACTTGATGTATCTCTGCCGTTGAAATATCATAACTTTGAATGGGTCAATCCTTGCCGTTCGTTTTCTGTCATTTCTAACTTCGAACGGCCCAGTTTATTGACGCAGTTTAAATTAAGCTGCCCCAACGTCTTATATGTAGGAATGGAGGTAGTAGATAGATAGAAAGATATATGGTACAACAGAGAAAATGTACACCTAAACTCCTGATGTGCAAGTCAACACCGGCGGGAGCGAGACTATGGGTTAGAGCATCTCCACTCCCCCCCCCCCCCCCCCCCCAACAGGCCCCCCAGGCCCTTTTTTACCGTCGGCGTGTAAAAATCGGCCCAGTCGCGTCCCTAGTAGCCCAAATTTCGCCGGTTAGGACCGAAATTGGCGCCGGCAGACCCAGGCCGAACCCAGCGTCCTGGGGTGCGCCTGGGAGGCACCGGGGGAAGCGTTTTTGGCGCGAAAGTCCCGCGGGCCCGCCGTGTCAGTGACCAGCCGCATCTCGTCTTCCTCATCGCCTCATTTCCCGTGCGGAATCAAAGCCAAGGCTGCCGCCGATCAGCCTTCCATTGATTCCCCATGGGCGGCGCAGTAATTGCCCGGCGACACGTCGTCCCCCTCCCACCACACGTACACACACGTCTGCTGCCACCCCCCCCCCCCCGGCAGCTATAAAAGCCACCCCATCCTCGTCGGTGGCCGCACTCACCTTCGCCCGCAGTTCCTCTCTCCTCGCCGCCGCCCCATCCCGTCTGTCTCCCCCTGACACTAGTCATCGAGTCTACAACCTCCTGATGGGCGAGTGCTTCCCCAGGGACGGTGCGGCGGCCAACGGCTTTGGCCGCCGCACCCTGCACGAGTGGGAGGCGCACCTCCTCCACCAGCCCAACTACCCGGCGCCGCCTGACATGTGCGCGCCGGGGCGGTGGAGGCTCAGCGCCAGATGCGTCCCAGTCCCCCGGCAGCCCGACGCCGAGCACCCCGCCAACTTCCACGACGAGATCGAGCGCGTCCGGGCCTCCCTGTCGGAGGAGGTGCATGGCCGCCCGGAGTGCATCGCCGACAACCACGCCAGCTGGGCGGCGTACTCCAACGCCGCCACGAGGAGCAGCTCGCCTCCACCAACAACACGCTGGTGAGGGGGCGCCACAAGCCGACGGCCGTCGCCTGTGGTGGGGCATCCCCGGGCGGACGGTGCACTTCGTCCTCGAGCACCTCGAGGGCGGCAACAAACCACCGCCCGAGTACCCGGCGGCCCCGATGCCTGCCCCCCGCCGGAGCGGTAACGACATTTGGCTGCCGCGGCCGATGGCGAGTGGTTTGTCCTCCTCCTCCTCCTCCCACTCCCGCTCGTCCGGATTATCGGTGCGCGCCGGCGTCAAGCCCGAGCCCATGGAGATGTCGCTCGGCCGGCGCACCCGCGGCGGCGGCATTTGGCTGCCGCGGCCGATGGCGAGTGGTTTGTCCTCCTCCTCCCACTCCCGCTCGTTCGGATTGTCGGCGCTCGCCGGCGTCAAGCCTGAGCCCATGGAGATGCCGCTCGGCCGGCGCACCTGCGGCTGCGGCATTTGGCTGCCGCGGCCGATGGCGAGTGGTTTGTCCTCCTCCTCCTCCTCCTCCTCCCACTCCCGCTCGTCCGGATTGTCGACGCTCTCTGGTGTCAAGCCCGAGCCCATGGAGATGCCGCCCGGCCGGCGCACCCGCGGCGGCGCTCTCTGCATCAACAAGGGCGGCCGTGGCTCCTCCTCCTCCCGCCTCGTCAAGCCCAAGATAGAGCCGGGGCTCGTCGCTGTGAAGAGCGAGCACGGCGACGTGGCTGCCTTGGACGAAGAGGACGCAATCAAGTGGGTGTGCGAGGACTGCGTCCGACTGGAGACGGAGCGTCAGCGCCGCGCCCTCGAGGAGTTCGCCGCTTGTCGCCGCGGGCGCGACGAGGGAGGCGCCATCGTCCTCGAGGACAGTGACGACAAGGACGCACCACCGCCGCTAACCAAACCCGTCCGCCAAAGCAACGCAGGCCAGGGGTGCAGCATGGACGGCGGTGGCGTGAAGAAGGAGGCCGACGGTTTTATGTTTTTTAGTTTTAAATTATGTTTTTAAGTTTTTATGTACAAATATCAATGAAATCGCCTAATTTGGGTTGAATTTGGCCCAATTTTGTCGTGTTTAGCTGAAATTATTTATTAAAAAGACGGCGTCTGGGTTGGGCTTGGGCAGCGGTTAGGAAATCACCCGGCCCCATGCCGAAAATATCGCCGGCGCGCCCCCAGACGGCGATATTTCAGGCGCGGGGTCCGAACGGCTGGAGATGCTCTTACGCAGAGAAGCTACGATGCAAACAGCACAGCTGCAGAATGCACGTCTGGTTGACAATTCTTAAAGAGAAAAATGAGCTGGCCTGTGAACAGATTGTTTGAAGTGTGCGCCCACCGTGTTTGGATGGGAGTGGGACTTGACTAGGCAGGGATGCTCTGACCGCGTTTCTTCTATACTAATCTATGCGGTTGATTTGATGTGATGGGTTGGCAGTATTATTGCTAATAATACTGTAGGTCTCCTCTCCTTGATCCTTCCATGGCTTCTCAGATGAGCTGCTGAACTTCATTGTGTCCACGAAATTCCTTGCAGGCGAGAGAGAGGAAAGGCAAGAACCAGCGCCGTTAATGGTCTGATCAATCAAGAGAAGGTGCTGTGGAGATGGGGGAAGTAGCCGCGGTTGCCACCGTGGCCGGCACCATGGTCGGTAGGATGGGGCCTAAGCTTGCGGATTTTTTGCTGAAAAATCAGAAGCTGCGGGCAGATCTGGTGCATGACATCGAGCACATCAAAAGAGAGTCCAACATAATTTCTGCCACCATCAAGCAAGACAACATCGACCGTCCCCCGTGGAGCGGCAACGAACCTCATAAGCAATGGATCAATATGGTGCGTGACTTGGCGTGCGCCATTGACGACTGCATCGACAGCTTCATACACCGCATGCCGCTCAAGACCGGCGTGTCGTGGCCCCGTCGGAAGTACCACAGGGTGAAGACACGGAAGGTCCGTAACAAGTTTGCCAAGGCGATCCGTGATCTCAGGAAGACATCAAATGATATATTCGAGCTGAGGAGAAAATACACCGACAAGGAGTTGTATGGAGGCGGAGGCGGAGGCGGTGGCGGTGGATCCAACACCTTGGATCCAGATGCGCCTGATGAGGAGATGGAGACGGACGAGGAGACGGAGGCGGACACCGCCCTTTCGACTGCTAGCCTACATGTGGGCTTGAAGGCAGCCAGGGATGAGGTCATGGAGATGATAAGTGAAACGGCGCAAGGCCAACAAGCTAAGGAGCTCAAGGTGAAGGTGATCTCCATAGTCGGATTCGGTGGCATAGGGAAGACTCTCCTTGCCAGGCAAGCCTACGACACGATCAAGAACCAATACCAAGCATGCGCTTGGGTTTGTGCTTCAGACAAGCGCGCAAAGGCTGTTCTCACAGAGATACTCCGGAAACTTGAGAAGCATCCGACCGTTGGCAATAGTGGTGGAAGTGCAGGCAGCTCCTGCACCATGAACAAGCTCCGTGCAACCATAAGAAGGTTCCTTCAGACAAAGAGGTATACATATCGTTCACCCTTCATGTTTCGGTTGATTTTGTCAACTCATTTTTCTCCCTAATTGCACATCACATAGGACATAGCACATTACCGCCACACTTCACATATAGCTAATAAAATTGTATCTTTTGTTTATTCATCACATTACATGCCTTAGATTATGTGCGCACAGTTTGATCCATGCACACAATTAGACCTAATGCCTTACATTACAGAAAGCTCTCAAGTAAATGTAACAGTACTATGCTTAAGAGTACCAACGCATCCCTTTCTTATTCTCTTCTCCGCCCTGTGTGTTCAAGCACGGTTTAGAAAACTCTGCAATCACGCATCGTGTTGAACAAGTGGACCCTAATCCTAATCCTATTGGAACTCGAGCATTGTGCTACCAGGAAAAAAGAAGTCTCCCACAGGAACCGAATCAAGTGAACAAGCTCGCTTACCGTGTGTTGGCAGCGCGTTTTCAGGATGCCTTCACATGCAGATCAGACGACTTTTTGCAGGCCCCGCAATCACTTATCTTAAATCTGTCATGTAATCTAAAGATGATATTGAATCTTATCTCTAGCAATTAGATGTACCTAAATATGTGGTGAGGGATATCTTTGCTAAAAGATCGTCTCTTAATTTAGAGATTACAGGCTTTTTTTCTACTTTTGTCTCTCTTTCACCTCAAAAAATTTCCTATATAACATTCTTAAGATAACACCATTGTACAAGTCCTAAGACGTTAACTAGTTTTGCCCCAAAGTAAGGTGCGAGAAAAAGAGGCGAATATGTGCCTGAGCACAAATGTCGTCATTATCTGGTCACTCCCTTTGCCTCGAAATAATGCCCTCATGAGTGGTATTTTTCTCTTGTCTATTTTTAAACATCAATCATAGCTGCGCATTTACAACGGTAGTGTGCCATTATGTTCCTCCCGGTCCAAGTGCTGCAGCTTCAAACCCGATATGGAATTCATTTGGAAACTTCCATGTCCAGCTAAGATAAAGATCTTTCTCTGGAGAACTCTACATGGCACCCTTCCTTGCCGTGTAAACTTAGCAGATCGGCATATGAAACTATCCACGAAGTGTCCTGCTTGCGAAGAAGCTGAAAGTGTTAAGCACATGCTCTTTTTATGCCCAAAAGCAAAGCAAGTATGGTATATGCTGGGTCTCCAGGAGGTGATTGAGCGGGGATGCTCTGTCGACCGAGCAGGAGAAGCTGTTCTTGAATATTTGCTATCTGTTCCTGCAAATGAGACATTGGTTCTAGGGCAAGGAAAGGGACCTTTGATCATTGCTATCACATGCTGGTTCTTGTGGTGGGAAAGGAGGAAGCTGGTTCATGGGGAACACACTCAACAACCAAACCAAATTGTTCTGTCTATTGAGAATTTCTCGGCGGCTGCTAGTAGTTCCGCAAAAGAAAAGAGAAACCCATGGCAAAGACCACCAGCAGGATATGTCAAACTGAACGTCGATGCCTCCTTTGATGCTGATTCACTTCAAGGAACTGTGGGTGCTGTTTTGCTTGATTGTAAGGGGCTGTTCTTGGTAGCAAATAACAATGTAGCTGGGGTCTGTACAGATGTGTTCATGGCAGAAGCTCTAGCACTCCGGTTTGGTTTAAATCTGGCAACTTCGGCTTTGAGGCTAGCAGCGGCGCGGGCAGCCGCGCTACTACTACGGCGCTACAGCTAACTGTTAGTAGTAGCACGGTCAGCACCCGTGCTACTACTGTTGACTATATCAGCAGCGCTTTTCTGGAACGCGCTACTATTAGTTAGTTGTAGCGGTTTCCTAGCCCCTCGCTACTACTATATCTTTCATCATGCCCCCCCCCCCCCCCCGCTTCCTACCCCGTTTTGGTTTCAATAAACTGCAATTTCCAGATACTAGGTACTACTAGATATCAATTTCATAAAGCATTATAGGTACTAGTTAGTACTCCCTCCGTTCCAAATTACTCGTCGTGGTTCAAACCACGACGAGTAATTTGGAACGAAGGGAGTACTAGATAACAATTTCATATATAGTCAACATGCATCCTCAAGCAGTACTAGGTGATATCGACCACGATCATCATATGTAGTTCTAGATGATATTGACGACGATCATCATATGTAGTTCTAGATGATATCGACGATGATCATCATATGTAGTTCTAGATGATATAGCCACACACACATATGTAGTTCTAGATGATATCGAAGACGATCATCATCCTCAAGCCTGGGCGGTTGGTGTTCCTGATAGTAATTAGGATGGTCTGTCCAACACGAAGATTCTTGCCATCGAGGAATCTTCTCCACCCAACCGAGTTTAAGTGTGTGTGACCGTCCGTGTCCACGCGGTAAGTACAGGTTGTGACGGAGCCCCTTGTGGTAAGGCGTAGTCCAGCTGAGCCTTCTTCATCAGGCTCGATACCATAACTCACAGATAGGCTCTTTGCCAATTTCTGAATAAGAAAATATATCAATTAATAAATAGCCTCGCACATACTCTTGCAAATAAGTATATATGGATTATCTACACTATTAATAGTTCCTTAGATTCTACACTAATAAGCATGTGATCGAACTCTACACTAAGGCATATCATCGACTAGATTCCACACAACATATCATTGGACTCTACACTAAGCATATCATCGGATAATTTGCATTTATAAGTATAACATACCACATCATGTCGATCGACCATGGTACTTGTCAAGCGGGTCACGAATGGTACCCCGACAAAGTCAGCACGTGGCGGAATTATGTCCCATAGGTTGCACACCTCCTCCTCGCTCAGCCTCATTCTTTGAGCTACGATGGCTTCATGAAGTGGGTCCTCATCATCTTAATCGAGTGGGTGCTCATTATCTTCATCATCTTTGTCATCTTCATCATCTTCCACCAGGTTGATATAAATGACAGCCAGCTTGGGTCTTTCTGCTCTGAAGGAGAAGCTGATCAACTCACCACCAGTAAGACGCATGCGGGCGAGGCAACGGGCCCATCCATCTCCTCCAATCTACGAAATATTTCGTCCTTTCTCGACCTCCATAGTGTACAGCCCCTCAGGAGCCTCAAATGTCACAGTGTGTCCTGTCATTGCATGAGACGATCTGTGTAAAAAAAGCAAAATGACACAATGGAGTAATGCCAACACTAAAAATAAAATAGTTGTTACATTTCATATAATTTCTTACCGCCGCATGACGAAAACTCGGCTGGAAGTAGATGCCGAACAACTTGCCAGTTGCAAGGCTGCTGGCGCACCTTGACTTGCACAATCGACATGGCGGTGGTGGTGGTGGCGTCATTTTCCTAAAGCAATATGAGCAAAGGATTAACGATCCACTTCACAAACAGTAGCATGTGATTTTTTTGGTTCTTCTTCAGTTATATTTTCATAGCTTATTGACACCTTCTAGAATAGAACCAACAGCCAAGTGCCAAATCTTCATAGCTATCAACTAGGATACTAAATCAACTAAATCAAAATGTTCTATAAATCAACTAGCCTATTAAATCAACTTGCCTACTAAATCAAAATGTTCTATAAATCAACTAAATCAACTAGCCTACTAGATCAACTTGCCTACTAAATCAACAAAATCAAAATGTTCTAAATCAACTAAATCAACTAGCCTACTAAATCAACTAAATCAAAATGTTGCATATGAACTAGCCTACTAAATAAAAATGTAGTAGGGAGGAGGGGTTGTGGATGGAGGAGGGAGGAGGGAGAAGGAGGGGCGACTAGAGGAGCAAGGAGAGGGTAGGACGGAGGAGGAAGGGCGGAGCGAGGAGGAACCGACCGGCGGCGAGTCGAGGGAGGACAGAGGAGGAGGGCGGTACCGAGTCCAACGAGGAGGAGGAGGTGACGGCGACGCAGAGGGAGGAGGGGTAGGCGATGGCGGACGGCGGGGGAAGACCGGCGCGGGGGGGGGGGTTGAGGGGGAGGTCGAGTGAGTCACTACTAGGGAAAAGCCTAGCAGCAGCGCGGGTTTTGGGCCTATCAGTAGCGCGGGAGGAGCGATACTGATAAGGCGCTACAGCTAATGCTTAGCAATAGCGCGTCTGGACCCACGCTACTGCTAAATTGACTTAGTAGCAGCGCTTCTTCAGAAAATTGCTACTGGTAATTAGTAGTAGCGCTTCTCCTCTCCCGCGCTACTACTATTATTTAGTATTTTATTTCTTTTCTATTTCATGTTGTATTCATACACCTTTACACAAGTTTTCATACAACAGGAATTTAGAGATTGTTTTTACATCATAATGAGTTATTACATGGACATCCACTTGAAACTAGTCCACGGTTCTTTCACCCCATGATATAATAATATCATCATCATCATCATATCATTAACAACTTATCATCATAATACATCATTGTCATATAACACCTCCTCAAGATCATCGTTTTCATCATTGACATCACATAACACCTCCTCAATATCATCATTATCAACTCTAACACATTACCACATAATAAACATATTGTACCTCATAGGACCTATTACATTCGATTAAGACCTACTACATTTTCTAAGGTAAAACAGCAAAAAACAAGATATCCCCTGACTCTCCATTATGGAGAATGGAGATTAGCCTATCTCCAATTCTTGCCTTTCGCTGAATGTTACTTCCAAGAACCTCCTTGCGAATGTCCATACATTTCTTCCATTCTTTGATGATCATGTGTTCACGGGTTTTAGAAATCCGGTATGCACAGGTGAGCTCCGTAGATTTACCTGGCAGTATGTTCAGAACTGAGAGGCGACCATGCAGAGACATCAGATGAGGCACACAATCCATCGAGAGTTTCTGTTGAAAAACATAATAATAACTTCGTCGTTAGCAATGATGTACTAATTTTAGAAGTATGCAAAAGATGCACGGATGTTGTAATAGTAAAAAATCTTACCAAGGTATCTCCAGAGAAGTTATCGTGGTTCAACACATGCACTAGTGGCACGTATTCACCATTATTTGAAGGAGTTTGATAATAGTCATTGTAATTCTCAAGAAGAGTACAAAATGCGATCAGATAATTTTTCTCCTTATACGTTAATTCGGTGCCATCAGCGTAGTGGGTTTTATCTACCATCTTCCGCACAGTCTTCGAAGAATCAAAATAAGCTTTCAATGAAAATAAGCTATCAACTATTTTAAAGTAAACAATATAAATTAGTTAATAACTATGTTTGAGAAACTCACATAGCGGTACAATCGGAAGCGTATCAACAAGGACCCAAATTTCCATATTGTCTTCCTTGCTGTCAGGATCACCAAGATCCATGGTGACAATCATACCTCATAAAAACCATACATTTTGCAAAGTGCTTTCCAATTTTGGCAACCAAAATGGGTTACGCTCTGAGCATTGCACAGATTTACTTCAAAATCCATATCATGATGGGTCCTTAGGTGTATTTTCTTTGTTTCTAAATTTTCATGGTCTTCAAAATCCATCCTCTTCAAGACATAGCGTCTTGCATGGCATGGGATAAGCTAGGAGAATTGTAAAATATGAAAATTAGATGTTGAAATAGTTGAAGTCATGCTTAATTATGAAAAAAACACTTGTCGTTATTGCGTACCGTTTCACAATCGAAGGTCTCCTCGAGCTTAATGCTGAAGCGCCGATCTTCGTCCAGCCGAACGAACCTGTCGCACATACCTCGATCGTCGTGGCACCAGCTACACTCCCCCGGGAGACCGTCGTCGTCCGAGTACGACATTTCCTACAATCATAATTCAAAGATTAAACTTGTACATATTCTAGCACAAGTCATGCCAGAATTCACGACAAAATCCGGCATGACCTTTGCTAAAAAAGGACATATCGAGCGCCTGAAATTTGTCGGAACAGAAATTAATCAACACTTTGGCAAAACATAGGCCACTCGGAGATGTAAACTAAACATGAACGGCCACTTGGGCAACCACATATCCTATTTGAGCAACAACACAAGATATACAAGGATATTTGGCTGGTCTCACCTCGATGTCGGAGGGGGTCGGTGACTGGGACGACGGCGGGGATGTCGGAGGGGCTCAGTGACGGGGACGACGGTGGTCACCTGAAACCATATAAGTTATCACTAATACATCCCAAATAATTGCTTAAACTAAAACATAACAACAAATATGACATGTTCAACTAGTTTTATTTATTCAACTAGTTCTTACTAAATATAAACTTACTATAAATAGAAAAAAACTAGTTCTTTCTAAAAATAAAGTAGTTCAACTAGTTATATTAATTATCTTACTAAAAATACATTATTTCTATTAATTCAACTAGTTCAACTAGTTTATTAATTTACTTACTAAACTAGTTCAACTACAACTAAAGTAGTTAAACTACCACTACTACTACTAAAAATCTAGTACTAACTAAGCAACATCTAGTACTAGCTATGAACCCTAAATTAACATCTACTACTACTAAATCTAGTACTAACTAGTGGCAGGGGGTGGGGGGCGACGGAGAGGTAGCTAGGGGCGGCGAGGTCGAGGGCGGTGGGAGGAGGGCTGCCGGCGGAGGAGGGAGGAGGGGCGGCCGCAGGCGGAGGGAGGAGGGCAGCGGCGGAGGAGGGAGGGGCGGCCGCAGGCGGAGGGAGGATGTGCGAGGAGGAGGAAGGAGGGACGGAAGGAGGGGAGTACCTCGGCGGCGGACGGATGAAGGCGGCGGCGGCAGCGACGCACGACGACGGTTACGCGGGCGAGAGTGAGAGTGTGAGTGAGAGGGCCGGTCGTGCGCGTGGGGATAAGGTAGGGATAGTTGTAGCGCGTTTGCCAAAACGCGCTACAGCTAATCTGAATAGCAGTAGCGTTGTTTAGTATAGTGCGCTACTGCTATAACTAGCGGGGGGGGCGAGGTCATGGCAACTATAGCAGAAGCATTGTATGCGGTGGAGCACTACTGCTATTTTCCTGTCAGCAGCGAGTTTTGACTACACGCGCTGCTGCTAAATAGCAGTAGCGTGGTATTTTGAAGAGCGCTGCTGGTAAGATTCTGTGTATAGGCTTTTCCCTAGTAGTGAGTGTGAGTGTGAGTGTGGATAGGATAGAGGAGAGCGTGGGTGGTGGGAGATGGCTAGTTTCAGCAGTAGCGCGGTATAGATAAAGGCGCTACTGCTAAACTACCTAGCAGTAGCGCCCTTCTAATTAACGCGCTGCTGCTATAACTAGCTTCGTGGCGGGGTCGTGGGAATTGTAGCAGTAGCGTGGCTTAGTGAAGGCGCGCTACTGCTACTTTTATTTTAGCAGCGAGTTCTGGTGGAGTGCGCTACTGATAAATGGCAGCAACGCTTTATTTTAAAACTCGCTGCTGGTAAGATCCTGTGTATAGGCTTTTCCCTAGTAGTGGCTATGCAGGATGGGGGAAATACGTCAGGCTCCTCTGCTGCAATTTTGGATGATTGTTTCCACATGGCAAAGGATTTCACATGCGTGCGTTATGAGCATTGCCATAGGGAAGCTAATAGCGTTGTGGCTGATGAGCTAGCTAGAATCTGTAAATTTTCTTCCCCTAGTTCCTGGTTTGATGAGGCACGGGATGCCATCATACCCTTGCTTGTTAAAGACAATGTTTTAATTACTAGCTAATAAAAAGGGATGATGAGTTTAAAAAGAATTCCTCCCGCTCCAGATCTCCACGGAGCAGGCCGCTTCATGGGCCATAATGGACCCATGCTGCTGCGTTGGTCATCAACGCGTTGAGCTTGCGACATTTCATAATGGAGCTCCTATTGAGTGCCTTTAGTGACGAACAGCCGCTAAAATGCATGTTGGGCAACGACCCATTGAAGTCTCTCGCTCTGTCAGCTCACCATGGTCGGCACACTAGCTTCGCCTGTTTCTTTTACTCGCTCCTCTGCTGCTCGTTTGGGGGGGGGGGGGGGGGGGGGGGGGGGGGGAACCACCGGTTTTTAGTGGGTTTGAATAAGTTGGTAAAATTAAAAAATCATGGATTTTCAAAATGTTCATGAAATTTGTAAACTCTTCATGAATCTAAAAAATATTCAAGAATTTGAGAAATATTCAAAAATTTGGAAAGTATCCCCAACTTAAAAACTTTTCATAAATTTTTAAAAGACAAATGAAATAAAATGAATCAAATAAATAAATATATATATATATATATATATATATATATATATAAGAGTAAACCGGTAAAAAACTATCAAAAAATGGCCAGAAGCTTCTCAAAGCCGAACGACGCAGAAAAGGCTGCCCCACATGGGCTGGCCTGTTAGAGAAACAAAAGCTAGGAGAGGAATGCTTCAACAATACTTAATGTTGTCTTTCTGTTGCACTTACTGTGAGACCTACGCTTGACTCGCCTTGCCTCTCGCGCTCCCTCTAATTGGTCAACCAATAATGTGTGTTACTGTAACTTCGTTAGTTTTTCGGGAAGCTTTTATGTGCTGGTTCGGACCGGTTTTAGAAGCTTTCACCCGGGTTTTTTTTTTCTTCTTTGTTGAGTTTTCTGTATCAGTTTTCACCAGTTTTTTCAGGGGTTTCCTTCTTTCTTCTTCTTTTTCCAGTACATGTTGACTTTTTTTAATATATGTTGAACATTTTTTGGTATATACACTGAACATGTTTTCAATACACAATGAACATATTCAAATACATGTTGAACATATATCGGAATACATGTTGAACATTTGTCAAATGCACACTGAACATTTTTCACACACACGTTGAGCATTTTCCCAATACATATTGGACATATTTCCGAATAAATGTTGAGCATTTGTCAAATGCACATTGAACATTCTTAAAATAAATGGTGAATATTTTTAATACACATTTAATTTGTTCATAAATACCAAGAATATTTTTTGAAAACATGTGAAACAATTTTAAAGTGTTACGACCACTTTTTCAAAGGCTACAAACTTTTTTTGAATGGTATAATTTTTATAAAAATTAAATGAACAAATTTTTACATTTTATAATGTTTTACATTCATGAACATTTGTTTTAATGTGATGAGACCCTTTTTGAATGATATGAACATTTTTATAGATTACATGGACAATTTGTTTACATTACATGAACAAATTTAATGCGTGGTGAACTTTTTTAAAGTTTAAGTAAAATAATCATTGAAATAAAAACAAAATTACAAATGATAAAACAAAAGGAAGAAAAACAATGATTGAAATGTACATAACAAACTAACAAACTAACACAAGAAGCATTTTCTACTGGGCTGGCCCACTAGCAACTCCCTTGAGGCGATGCAGCGATCCATGTCGCTACACCTTCTTTTCCTATGATTGTTTGTATTGAGTTTTGATTAATCTGATTCACGACCTAGCCCAAGCCTAACTGCCCCAGATAGGCTTATGTTTTGAGTGGTCAGGCTAAACTGCCTACCTCAAATGGTTGCCCTCGAAAAGAGCATTTTGTATGTAGTAGTGTATCTGTAACTAGATTTTGTAGTAGAATAAATATATGTGTTTTGTTCTAACTCATTCTATCGTTTATAGGTTCATCATTGTGATAGATGACATGCGGGAAGATTTTTGGGAAGTTGTAAAAGATGCGTTCCCTGTGGTTCCCGGGGATAGTAACAGAGTAATCATTACGACGGCCACTCAGACCATAGCAAATGAATGCAGCTCTGCAAATGGTCATGTTTATGTAATGAGAACTCTTGACGAGGACCATTCTAAACAATTGCTAATGGAGATAGCCTCCTTGGATCAGTGCCCACCACTAGCGAGTGAAACTGAGCTCTGTTCAGAAGCACTAAAGAAATGTGATGGTCTACCCCTTGCTCTTGTTACAACAGGCAAGTTATTGCATGGTGATCGCACACGGGAACGATGGGCAATTCTGTGTAAAACCCTTGGCGTACATCTGGAGAATAATAAGAAGTTAGCAAGTATGAAGCATGTGCTCACTCGTAGCTACACTAGCCTTGGTAGCCAAGATGTTAAGAACTGCTTGCTATATCTGGGTATTTTCCCCGTTGGTCGTCCAGTCAGGAGAGGAAGCCTGATAAGGAGATGGTCAGCCGAAGGGTTCATCCCAGCAGAGAGTGCCGCTATAGGAAATTTTGATGAGCTGGTCGACCGGAGTATCATTCAGCCTATTGATGCCAGCAGCAGCAACATCACAAAGGTGAAGACATGCCAAACCCACGGCATGATGCTCGAGTTCATCATGCACAAGTCCATGTGTCAGAACTTTGTTACTGTGTTGTACGATAACGCTACCCTATCCGGTGATGTCCGCTGGCTTTCTCTGCATGGTGCAAGCTCCAAAATGGATCAAGAGAATTTGCATCTTGTCCGGTCTCTGACAATCTTCGGTAAAGCGCACAAATCTGTCTTGGACTTCTCCAAGTATAGACTGATGCGAGTCTTGGATTTGGAAGGGTGCAATGAACATTTGGAGGACGAGCACCTAAAGGCAATATGCAGCAACTTGTTTCTGCTCAGGTACCTAAGCCTCAGGGGCGCAGCTACAGTTAAGGTTCTTCCCAAAGAGATCAGGAAGCTTCAAGTTTTGGAGACGCTCGATTTGAGAGGAACGAATATAGAGATCATGCCCACACAAGTCATGCAGCTGCCATCTTTACTTCATCTGTTTGGAAAGTTTAAGCTCCCACAAGGTGTAGGAGGCCGGAAAATGCATAAACTACATGCTTGGTTGGAAGAGAATAGTAAACTGCAAACAGTAGCAGGATTTGTTGTCGACAATAAGAGCCAACGATTTGCACAAGTGATGAATCATATGAAGGTGCTGACTAAGGTGAAAATATGGTGCGAGTCTACCGCCGATGCAAACAGCTCAAGTCATGTCTCAAAGGGCATCAAGACGTTCATGCGGAGAGGCACTGATTCTTCTGACAATTCCAGTCATCTCTCAGAGGCCATCAAGGACTTCGTCGAGAGAGGCGCAGATTCAAACACTTCACTTTCGCTCTCAATGAACTTCAACCACGAATGGCCTCAAGACTTACAGAATTTCTCCCTGAAGAAGGACACAACCTACTATCTAAGATCACTCAAGCTGCAAGGGAACAACATATGCAGCCAGCTGCCTCAGTTTGTTACCATGCTACGTGGTGTCACTAAGTTGTGCCTTCAATTCCCTCGTCATCAGCTGAGTGCTGACATTCTTGTTTCCCTGGGTAGCGTGAGAGGCCTGAAATACCTGAAGCTCATTGCAACCCAGCTAGACATGCTCGTCATCGGACATGATATACTCCGAAACATGCGGCACCTATGCGTCGTGGTGGAAGTTATGACTGGGATGGTAATCGAAGAGGGAGCTCTGCCATGCCTCGAGTCTCTCCAGCTACTGTGTAAGGATCTCAACTGCTTTAGTGGCACGAAGATCCAGTCCCTACCATGTCTGAAGGAGGTAGCCCTCCATGATGGAGTGTGCAAGGAAACAAAACAGGAGTGGGAAGGAGCAACGAAGAACCATCCCAGACGTCCCAGGCTCTTGTTTTTCACAAAAAAGATGGTTGATGATCATTTCATGGGAAGCGAGGCTGCTGTGGAAATTAGCCATGCGGCAACAACTACGGATACGACGGCTGTGGAAAGTGAGCCTGCGCAGAATTCCGAGAGCCATGATGCACCACCTACTGATACCACGTTAATGGTGACAACATCCCCTGATGTTATTTCTACCCGAGAGTCTGGTAATAAGTGGCGTGCCTCTTATTTAGTTTAATTGCTAGTACTTTTGTTGATTCTTCTGTTGTGTTGAGTTGTATGCACTCTCTCTTCATGCATGTATGTGTCATCTTTTATGTGCAGTACAAGTTGCTACAACTTCTGAGATGGTTGGTGCTCAGGACCTGATGGGAACTGATTCTGCTACAGAAAGTAGTTCTGTGGCAACAAGTACTGATACGACCAAAAAGATTGATGTGGAAAGTGAGCCTTCAGAAAATTGTGAGAGCCCAGTAGCACCACCTACTGATATGATGTTATCAATGACAACGGCAGGCAATGTCATTTCTACTGAAGAGTCTGGTAATTAAGTGAAGTGCATCTTATTTAAATAAGGGAAAAGTATATTTTTCGTCCTTGAACTCTGGCAAAAGTATAAAAATCGTCCCGCAACTCCGAAACCACTAAAACTCAGTCCTTCAACTATTTAAACCAGATACTTTTCGTGCCTGACTACGCTTAAAGTGGTTTTGATATGACTTGTACTTTCGTTGATTACTAGTGTCGTTGTGTTGAGTCATATATACTCCCTCTTCATGCATGGATGTTATATATATTTTTTGTGCAGTCCGTCTTAATGGTGGCTGTCAACATGGTGATGATGGGAAAGATGTGGATAACATTGAGGACCCAAAAGATTTTGCTACAAAAGATGGTCGGATCACTCAGGTGATAGATCAGATGAACAATGAAAGTTTTAAAGAGGAGATGGAAGGAGTGGCAGATGTAGAGGATCAGCAGATGGACAATGGCACCCAGGTAACATACACATTCCAACTGTTTAAACTCTTCCAGCGCTTCTCTTAGTGATGTACTCCTATCCAGATATATAGGGCCTAATTTGTATTTAGAGATTTACTTTGACCATTGATAAGTTCAAATAATATATATAGGGCCTGCGTGCAAGGTTGTTGTCGCTGGTGAAAATTGGTATCTTTCAATAGAGAAATCGACAGGGGCGGTTGGTGCCTTGACTGGGTTAATCTTGCTCAGGACAGGGCTGGAGTGTGCTTTGAGTATCTGGTTGGTGCTTTAACTAGTTGTAGCTTCTGTTGCTTGGACAACTAGGCTGTCTTGTTGAGCCTCTGGACATTGCTTTATCAATTTCTAATGTGGTAACGGTGGACTCTCAGGTGCTTGGTGTACCTGACTGCTACGGCTATGGGGAATCATCTACAGAAGATGATGAAGTGCTTCTGATAAAGTTTGTCCTGAATGCACATGAGTTTTTTCTCGTGAATTCAGATTTGGTAGCTTTCTGCTGTCCTGCGACAGAGTCCACCATGTATGTTGTTGGACATATATTTGGTCGCGTTCGAGCTTGGCGTGTACTTCAGGAAACTTAATTATCTTCCTTCATACAGTCAAGGATGAGCTTCCTGTTTTATAATTTAATTCCGCACGCGGACATGCTAGTAATAGAATGTCACAAGTTACATGCCTATTATCATTAGCACGAGCTCTATCACAAGTTACATGTGTACTATCCTTGTTTGCTTGTGGTGGTTGTGTATGGAACAATGTAATCAGGATATCACCTTGTCCTTCAGACAACACGAAAAATAATAATAAAATGTTGCATTTTACTCCAAACATTTGCTTTGGAAATTGTTCCCTTGTTTGATAATGAGAAGAACTCACGGTCATCATTTCTTGAAGGATTGATTGATTTAACTCGCACTTCTTCTTCGGTACAACCCCCTAAACACAACAACGGCTGAGATCGCTCCGTACCCCTTCAGTATAAAGGGTAGGATCGGCCCGCGCGACGGGGCTGTACGTCGACTCCCATACACGCGGCCGTCTGCGTATGTACGACGACGACCAGTCGTAGTCAAAGAAAAAAAGACGACACGACATGTGGAGCGACGGTTGCGTGGCGTCGTGGTGTCGGTCAGAGAAAAAAAAAAGAAAAAAGAAAAAAAGACGGCACGACGTGTGGACGGGCGGTTGCGTGCCGTCGTGGCGTCGGTCAAGGGCGGTTCTTGAACCCACCGACGCCCGTCTGCCTCCCCCACCCACCGACGCTCGTTCTTAAACACTCCACTCCCCTCCCGTCTGCCTCCCCCACCCCACTCACCTCACACACCGACGCCCTCCACCGACGACGCGCCCTCTGACGACGTGCTCCCTTCCCGGCGGCATCCATGGCGTCCGGCGGCAGCGGTGGCAGTGACGGCAGTGGCGGCTCGTGGCCGACGAGCCTGAGCACGCTGGAGACCGACGAGCTCATCCGGCTCGGGCTGATGGTGCCGCCGGGCTGCCATCTGCCGCACGCCTTCCGCATGACCGCCGATGGGTACCCGACGAGGGGGCCCGGCGCGACGCCGGATGAGCTCCGCCGGCACGAGGGCGGCCGCTGGAACATCGTCGGCCGCGCTAGGTTCTGGAAGGGGAAGGACTACTGGAAGGTCGTCGTGCAGGCTCCTCGGGAGTCGCGGACGGGCGGCTCGTCGTCTGCCCCGGGCGGCTCATCGTCTCCAAGCTCTTCCCGCCGTCCGGTACCCACCCTCGTCGGGCCTGCATCCCCTCCCGCCGTCGAGATCCCGCCGGAGCAGTTCGCGTTGCGCGAGGACTGCGGTCGACTGGCTAGCCGCGAGCTAATAGTAGTTCACTGGTTCGATTCCCTACCAGTCTAGCTTTCAGTTTTATTTCAGCCGTTTATCTATGAGGTCCTATTTCTAAGAAAATAGTTTCAAGGGGTTTTCCAAAAAATAGGCCGCACGCCCCGCCATTCAGTAGCTGACATTGGGCCCCATGCCACGCCGGAATGCATTGTCAGCATCGTGTGCGTATGCAGAAAAGATTTGAACTGTATTTGCACGCTCATGCCAAGTTATGGAACTAGTTCAATGTATTTTTCAAGTTTAGGCACTAAAGTGAACATCCATGACAAGTTCAAGCATCAACGGTACGGTGTATTTACATCTTTAATTAATTTTGCTTAGGTCCTGTTTAATTAAGTTTCTTTATGTTCCAATGTAAAATAAACCATTTATCGTAAGGTTTAAAGAACTATGGTTATGTTCGAATGAAATTTAGATGAAAATTATTATGAAATATTCTAGAAAAAAAATTGAATCATGAATCATTTTATAAAATAAAAGTTAGCCGAAAGAAATTAAAATTTAAAAGTTTACTGGGAAAATTGAAAGAAGAATAAAAATGATATAAACACTACAACAGGAACCCCCCTACAACAACGCATCGATGTGTTGTTGTATGTCTGTATAAGTGTTGCACTGGTCTACACCTATGAATTAATATGCGTTGTCGTTGGTGGCGTTGCAAGGGTCTACGACAACGTATATACATCCGTTGGTAAACAACGTCTAGAAACGTTGCTACTAGCAACGTTTAGGGTTAGAGTCTAACAACACTACATCAGTACTGCACTACATATGTGTTGCTGGTCACCGTGCACAAAGGCTTTTCTAATGGATATCCAACCCAATCCAGCCCAATATGGGTTGGGCTTTTCTAATGTGCATATATATAATATTTCCATCCAGCCCTATATGGGTTGATCAGTCAACATTTCTATTAGGCCGTTACCATCTCTGCTATTTTCTGCTGGAAAAATCTCTACAATTATTAGCTGGCTCAATTCCATAGAGGCTACTTTTTCCATTGACCAAGTCAATTACCCAACACAGGGTATCTTCACATCACATGACAAATAATTACTCTATAAATATCAATGCCAATTCCATATCACGTTTCATAGTTCACAATCCCCATAAGCCAAAATAACACAAGCTATATATCAACCTGATACAACATGTAGCATCAACAAACACTAAGAAATATATTAACAAATGAGTGTTCTCTTGACTCTCAAACACAATTGTATAGCTCTCCTCTTCAAAGTTACATTTGCAGGAGGCCCTTTCTCATGGCATCTTGAATGCAGCTAGGGTTACTTTGGTCTTTATTTGTCCATCCCAACTTCTTGAAAGATGAGCTGCATATCATCCCATCAAAAGAATATGGCTAGAATCTGTAACAAAGATTTTATCAATAACCATGAGTTACAATAATATATCTACCATTTCAAAAAAATTCTGAGTTTAGAATCAACCATGTTCTCCTTACTGTAGTTTATATAAAATTACCTAACAAAACACTACTTTTCATAATGTTCATGATGACATTTTACATATGCTGATAAGAGAACCATATCCAAATGAAAATGATAAATAAAGCTAGTGACTCGAGATATCACTTTATCAGCTAATCAGAACAAAAGAAGCCATGATCTTCCTCACCCAAACCACCAAGATCATTACCATCAGGGATCTGCTTGTCAAATCAGGCACCAATTTTTGAATACACATTTGTTCAAAAGCAAGCATCACGCTGCCTCGATAACCATAGCTTGCCACCCCCCCCCCCCCCCCCCCAAAGACCAACCAAAAATTCATCAACATGTATATGTTCAGAATATGGTCATCATGACAAAAAGGCAGTCTATGTTTTGTCTGATCTCTAATACACACATATATAGTCAAGAAAACAAATTCATTATTGTTGCAAATGAGGTGATCATTGTTGATTGAGTTCTACAATGAATTCTGCCATCGTCGTAGTTTTCGCTGTAATTGACTCTTCCCTTGTCCTTGCACACTCAATATTGTGTGATTTATTATGTGATCTTGTCACAAGGTTTTTTTTGCTGTCTCTGGAGATAACAGCTCATGCTCGATAATCTGCAATTGTATCAATGGCGCCTTTGTCATGTATAATGCAGAGTTGCTACTGTAGTAACTAATCAGTTCGTAATCTTCCCGCAAAAAAAAAATCAGTTTGTAACCTTATTAGCTCTGAATGGTGATCCAAACCTACTACTTGAAAATATGCTAAACTGGACATGTATACATTTAGAAATCAACCAGATTAGTTGGGGATTCCCTCGTGGGTTGGGTAGCATAGTTGGGAGAATAATATATATTTTGACACTTGCATTTGCCATTGCGAAATTAATCAGATATGCATGCACCTTGTCCCTAGCTAGGATTGTTGGGTTTCGTAGTAATTTCAAAAATTTTCCTACGCGCACACAGGATCATGTGATGCATAGCAACGAGAGGAGAGTGTTGTCTACGTACCCAACGCAGACCGACTGCGGAAGCGATGACACGACGTAGAGGAAGTAGTCGTACGTCTTCACGATCCAACCGATCAAGCACCGAAACTACGGCACCTCCGAGTTCGAGCACACGTTCAGCTCGATGACGATCCCCGGACTCCGATCCAGCAAAGTGTCGGGGAAGAGTTCTGTCAGCACGACGGCGTGGTGACGATCTTGATGAACTACAGCAGCAGGGCTTCGTCTAAACTCCGCTACAATATTATCGAGGAATATGGTGGCAGGGGGCACCGCACACGGCTAAGGAATCGATCACGAGGATCAACTTGTGTCAACTTGTGTGTTTAGAGGTGCCCCTGCCTCAGTATATAAAGGAGGAGAGGAGGGGAGGCTGGCCGGCCAAGGGGGGGAGGCGCAGGAGAGTCCTACTCCCACTGGGAGTAGGATTCCCCCTCCAATCCTAGTCCAACTAGGATTCCTCGGAGGGGAAAAGAGGAGGAGGGGGCCGGCCACCTCTCCTAGTCCTAATAGGACTAGGGGAAGGGGGGGCGCGCAGCCCATCTAGGGCAGCCCCTTCTCTTTTCCACTAAGGCCCACTATGGCCCAAATAGCTCCCGGGGGGTTCCGGTAACCCTCTCGGTATTCCGGTAAAATCCCGATTTTACCCGGAAC
Source organism: Triticum aestivum (assembly GCF_018294505.1). Lineage (NCBI taxonomy): Eukaryota > Viridiplantae > Streptophyta > Magnoliopsida > Poales > Poaceae > Triticum > Triticum aestivum. The sequence goes on along the minus strand of NC_057813.1, from coordinate 681,320,614 downwards.
ACTTCCGATATCCAAATATAGGCTTCCAATATATCAATCTTTATGTCTCGACCATTTCGAGACTCCTCGTCATGTCCGTGATCACATCCGGGACTCCGAACAACCTTCGGTTCATCAAAATGCCACTCATAATATAACTGTCATCGTAACCTTAAGCGTGCGGACCCTACGGGTTCGAGAACAATGTAGACATGACCGAGACATGTCTCTGGTCAATAACCAATAGCGGGACCTGGATGCCCATATTGGCTCCTACATATTCTACGAAGATCTTTATCGGTCAGACCGCATAACAACATACGTTGTTCCCTTTGTCATCGGTATGTTACTTGCCCGAGATTCGATCGTCGGTATCCAATACCTAGTTCAATCTCGTTACCGGCAAGTCTCTTTACTCGTTCCGTAATACATCATCTCACAACTAACATATTAGTTGTAATGCTTGCAAGGCTTATGTGATGTGTATTACCGAGAGGGCCCAGAGATACCTCTCTGACAATCGGAGTGACAAATCCTAATCTCGAAATACGCCAACCCAACATCGACCATTGGAGACACCTGTAGTACTCCTTTATAATCACCCATTTACGTTGTGACGTTTGGTAGTACCCAAAGTGTTCCTCCGGTAAACGGGAGTTGCATAATCTCATAGTCATAGGAACATGTATAAGTCATGAAGAAAGCAATAGCAACATACTAAACGATCAGGTGCTAAGCTAATGGAATGGGTCATGTCAATCAGATCATTCTACTAATGATGTGACCTCGTTAATCAAATAACAACTTATTGTTCATGGTTAGGAAACATAACCATCTTTGATTAACGAGCTAGTCAAGTAGAGGCATACTAGTGACACTCTGTTTGTCTATGTATTCACACATGTATTATGTTTCCGGTAAATACAATTCTAGCATGAATAATAAACATTTATCATGATTATAAGGAAATAAATAATAACTTTATTATTGCCTCTAGGGCATATTTCCTTCAAGGATTTGACGCGCAGAAATCAATCAGACAGACTAGCTAGAGACTACAACATATACTTGTGGAGAAGTACTACTACTTATTAGTACCTAGTGAGTATCTTGAGAGTACAAGAATTCAGCCATCTCACCGGAGTGGAACTGCAATAGTAATTTGTAAAATATCCTGAGCGGTTCCTCTGGCCAAATTTGGATGACCTTTGGTGAAGCTAGCATTATGGATCTCACACCTCATTTACCCTGCGAAGGAGAACAGAGCAGATTAAATCACATAAAATGGTTCAGTACTAATTAGTTGCTACTTGAGTAGAGGACAGTACTACCGCAGGGGATGCCTATTAGTAGTAATTGAGTTGGCACTTAAGCAGATCCATGAAGTTAGCAGAAGTATGAGGATGCTAGGTATGGACGAAGCAGCTATGAACTCCTTCATCCAGACTCCTTCATTTGCTGCTTCCGAAGCAGCTATGTATTCCGCTTCACATGTAGATCCCGCTACGACGCTTTGTTTAGAACTGCACCAACTGACAGCTCCACCGTTTAATGTAAACACGTATCCGGTTTGCGATTTAGAATCGTCCGGATCAGTGTCAAAGCTTGCATCAACGTAACCTTTTACGATGAGCTCTTTGTCACTTCCATATACGAGAAACATATCCTTAGTCCTTTTCAGGTATTTCAGGATGTTCTTGACCGCTGTCCAGTGATCCATTCCTGGATTACTTTGGTACCTCCCTGCTAAACTTATAGCAAGGCACACATCAGGTCTGGTACACAGCATTGCATACATGATAGAGCCTATGGCTGATGCATAGGGAACATCTTTCATATTCTCTCTATCTTCTGCAGTGGTCGGGCATTGAGTCTTACTCAATTTCACACCTTGTAACACAGGCAAGAACCCTTTCTTTGCTTGATCCATTTTGAATTTCTTTCAAAATTTTGTCAAGGTATGTGCTTTGTGAAAGTCCAATTAAGCGTCTTGATCTGTCTCTATAGATCTTAATGCCTAATATGTAAGCAGCTTCACCGAGGTCTTTCATTGAAAAACTTTTATTTAAGTATCCCTTTATGCTATCCAGAAATTCTATATCATTTCCAATCAGTAATATGTCATCCACATATAATATCAGAAATGCTACAGAGCTCCCACTCACTTTCTTGTAAATACAGGCTTCTCCAAAAGTCTGTATAAAACCAAATGCTTTGATCACACTATCAAAACGTTTATTCCAACTCCGAGAGGCTTGCACCAGTCCATAAATGGATCGCTGGAGCTTGCACACTTTGTTAGCTCCCTTTGGATCGACAAAACCTTCTGGTTGCATCATATACAACTCTTCTTCCAGAAATCCATTCAGGAATGCAGTTTTGACATCCATTTGCCAAATTTCATAATCATAAAATGCGGCAATTGCTAACATGATTCGGACGGACTTAAGCATCGCTACGGGTGAGAAGGTCTCATCGTAGTCAATTCCTTGAACTTGCCGAAAACCTTTTGCGACAAGTCGAGCTTTGTAGACAGTAACATTACCATCAGCGTCAGTCTTCTTCTTAAAAATCCATTTATTCTCAATCGCTTGCCGATCATCGGGCAATTCAACCAAAGTCCATACTTTGTTCTCATACATGGATCCCTTCTCAGATTTCATGGCTTCCAGCCACTTTGCGGAATCTGGGCTCACCATCGCTTCTTCATAGTTCGTAGGTTCATCATGATCTAGTAGCATGACTTCCAGAACAGGATTACCATACCACTCTGGTGCGGATCTTACTCTGGTTGATCTACGAAGTTCAGTAGTATCTTGATCTGAAGTTTCATGATCATTATCATTGGCTTCCTCACTAACTGGTGTAGGTGTCACTGAAACAGTTTTCTGTGATGAACTACTTTCCAGTAAGGGAGCAGGTACAGTTACCTCGTCAAGTTCTACTTTCCTCCCACTCACTTCTTTCGAGAGAAACTCCTTCTCTAGAAATGATCCATTCTTAGCAACAAATGTTTTGCCTTCGGATCTGTGATAGAAGGTGTACCCAACAGTTTCCTTTGGGTATCCTATGAATACACATTTCTCCGATTTGGGTTCGAGCTTATCAGGTTGAAGCTTTTTCACATAAGCATCACAGCCCCAAACTTTAAGAAATGACAACTTTGGTTTCTTGCCAAACCACAGTTCATAAGGCGTCGTCTCAACGGATTTTGATGGTGCCCTATTTAACGTGAATGCGGCCGTCTCTAAAGCATAACCCCAAAATGATAGCGGTAAATCTGTAAGAGACATCATAGATCGCACCATATCTAGTAAAGTACGATTACGACGTTCGGACACACCATTACGCTGTGGTGTTCCGGGTGGCGTGAGTTGCGAAACTATTCCACAGTTTTTCAAATGTACACCAAAATCGTAACTCAAATATTCACCTCCACGATCAGATCGTAGAAACTTTATTTTCTTGTTACGATGATTTTCAACTTCACTCTGAAATTCTTTGAACTTTTCAAATGTTTCAGACTTATGCTTCATTAAGTAGATATATCCATATCTGCTCAAATCATCTGTGAAGGTGAGAAAATAACGATATCCGCCACGAGCCTCAATATTCATCGGACCACATACATCGGTATGTATGATTTCCAACAAATCTGTTGCTCTCTCCATAGTACCGGAGAACGGTGTTTTAGTCATCTTGCCCATGAGGCACGGTTCGCAAGTACCAAGTGATTCATAATCAAGTGGTTCCAAAAGTCCATTAGTATGGAGTTTCTTCATGTGTTTTACACCGATATGACCTAAACGACAGTGCCACAAATAAGTTGCACTTTCATTATCAACTCTGCATCTTTTGGTTTCAACATTATGAATATGTGTATTACTACTATCGAGATTTAGTAAGAATAGACCACTCTTCAAGGGTGCATGACCATAAAAGATATTACTCATATAAATAGAACAACCATTATTCTCTGATTTAAATGAATAATCGTCTCGCATTAAACAAGATCCAGATATAATGTTCATGCTCAACGCTGGCACCAAATAACAATTATTTAGGTCTAATATTAATCCCGAAGGTAGATGTAGAGGTAGCGTGCCGACCGCGATCACATCGACTTTGGAACCGTTTCCCACGCGCATCGTCACCTCGTCCTTTGCCAGTGCCCGCTTATTCTGTAGTCCCTGTTTCGAGTTGCAAATATTAGCAACAGAACCAGTATCAAATACCCAGGTGCTACTGCGAGCATTGGTAAGGTACACATCAAATAACATGTATATCACATATACCTTTGTTCACCTTGCCATCCTTTTTATCCGCCAAATACTTGGGGCAGTTCCGCTTCCAGTGACCAGTCTGCTTGCAGTAGAAGCACTCAGTTTCAGGCTTAGGTCTAGACTTGGGTTTCTTCTCTTGAGCAGCAACTTGCTTGCCGTTCTTTTTGAAGTTCCCCTTTTTCTTCCCTTTGCCCTTTTTCTTGAAACTAGTGGTCTTGTTAACCATCAACACTTGATGCTCCTTCTTGATTTCTACCTCCGCAGCTTTCAGCATTGCGAAGAGCTCGGGAATAGTCTTGTTCATCCCTTGCATATTATAGTTCATCACGAAGCTCTTGTAGCTTGGTGGCAGTGATTGGAGAATTCTGTCAATGACGCAATCATCCGGAAGATTAACTCCCAATTGAATCAAGTGATTATTATACCCAGACATTTTGAGTATATGCTCACTGACAGAACTGTTCTCCTCCATCTTGCAGCTATAGAACTTATTGGAGACTTCATATCTCTCAATCCGGGCATTTGCTTGAAATATTAACTTCAACTCCTGGAACATCTCATATGCTCCATGACGTTCAAAACGTTGTTGAAGTCCCGATTCTAAGCCGTAAAGCATGGCACACTGAACTATCGAGTAGTCATCAGCTTTGCTCTGCCAGACGTTCATAACATCTGGCGTTGCTCCAGCAGCAGGCCTGGCACCCAGCGGTGCTTCCAGGACGTAATTCTTCTGTGCAGCAATGAGGATAATCCTCAAGTTACGGACCCAGTCCGTGTAATTGCTACCATCATCTTTCAACTTTGCTTTCTCAAGGAACGCATTAAAATTTAACGGAACAACAGCACGAGCCATCTATCTACAATCAACATAAACAAGCAAGATACTATCAGGGACTAAGTTCATGATAAATTTTAAGTTCAATTAATCATATTACTAAAGAACTCCCACTTAGATAGACATCCCTCTAATCCTCTAAGTGATCACGTGATCCAAATCAACTAAACCATAACCGATCATCACGTGAGATGGAGTAGTTTTCAATGGTGAACATCGTTATGTTGATCATATCTACTATATGATTCACGCTCGACCTTTCGGTCTCCGTGTTCCGAGGCCATATCTGCATATGCTAGGCTCGTCAAGTTTAACCTGAGTATTCTGCGTGCGCAACTGTTTTGCACCCGTTGTATTTGAACGTAGAGCCTATCACACCCGATCATCACGTGGTGTCTCAGCACGAAGAACTTTTGCAACGGTGCATACTCAGGGAGAACACTTCTTGATAATTTAGTGAGAGATCATCTTATAATGCTACCGTCAATCAAAGCAAGATAAGATGCATAAAAAGATAAACATCACATGCAATCAATATAAGTGATATGATATGGCCATCATCATCTTGTGCTTGTGATCTCCATCTCCGAAGCACCGTCATGATCACCATCGTCACCGGCGCGACACCTTGATCTCCATCGTAGCATCGTTGTCGTCTCGCCAATCTTATGCTTTCACGACTATCACTACCGTTTAGTAATAAAGTAAAGCATTACATCGCGATTGCATTGCATACAATAAAGCGACAACCATATGGCTCCTGCCAGTTGCCGATAACTCGGTTACAAAACATGATCATCTCATACAATAAAATTCAGCATTATGCTTTGACCATATCACATCACAACATGCCCTGCAAAAACAAGTTAGACGTCCTCTACTTTGTTGTTGCATGTTTTACGTGGCTGCTACGGGCTTAAGTAAGAACCAATCTCACCTACGCATCAAAACCACAACGATAGTTTGTCAAATAGACTCCGTTTTAACCTTCGCAAGGACCGGGCGTAGCCATACTTGGTTCAACTAAAGTTGGAGAGGCAGTCGCCCGCAAGCCATCTCTGTGCAAAGCACGTCGAGGGAACCGGTCTCGCGTAAGCGTATGCGTAAGGTTGGTCCGGGTCGTCTCGTCCAACAATACCGCCGAACCAAAGTATGACATGCTGGTAGGCAGTATGACTTGTATCGTCCACAACTTACTTGTGTTCTACTCGTGCATATAACATCAACATCATTAACCTGGCTCGGATGCCACTGTTGGGTTTCGTAGTAATTTCAAAAAAATTCCTACGCGCACACAGGATCATGTGATGCATAGCAACGAGAGGAGAGTGTTGTCTACGTACCCAACGCAGACCGACTGCGGAAGCGATGACACGACGTAGAGGAAGTAGTCGTACGTCTTCACGATCCAACCGATCAAGCACCGAAACTACGACACCTCCGAGTTCGAGCACACGTTCAGCTCGATGACGATCCCCGGACTCCGATCCAGCAAAGTGTCGGGGAAGAGTTCTGTCAGCACGACGGCGTGGTGACGATCTTGATGAACTACAGCAGCAGGGCTTCGTCTAAACTCCGCTACAATATTATCGAGGAATATGGTGGCAGGGGGCACCGCACACGGCTAAGGAATCGATCACGAGGATCAACTTGTGTCAACTTGTGTGTTTAGAGGTGCCCCTGCCTCAGTATATAAAGGAGGAGAGGAGGGGAGGCTGGCCGGCCAAGGGGGGGAGGCGCAGGAGAGTCCTACTCCCACTGGGAGTAGGATTCCCCCTCCAATCCTAGTCCAACTAGGATTCCTCGGAGGGGAAAAGAGGAGGAGGGGGCCGGCCACCTCTCCTAGTCCTAATAGGACTAGGGGAAGGGGGGGGCGCGCAGCCCATCTAGGGCAGCCCCTTCTCTTTTCCACTAAGGCCCACTATGGCCCAAATAGCTCCCGGGGGGTTCCGGTAACCCTCTCGGTATTCCGGTAAAATCCCGATTTTACCCGGAACACTTCCGATATCCAAATATAGGCTTCCAATATATCAATCTTTATGTCTCGACCATTTCGAGACTCCTCGTCATGTCCGTGATCACATCCGGGACTCCGAACAACCTTCGGTTCATCAAAATGCATAAACTCATAATATAACTGTCATCGTAACCTTAAGCGTGCGGACCCTACGGGTTCGAGAACAATGTAGACATGACCGAGACATGTCTCTGGTCAATAACCAATAGCGGGACCTGGATGCCCATATTGGCTCCTACATATTCTACGAAGATCTTTATCGGTCAGACCGCATAACAACATACGTTGTTCCCTTTGTCATCGGTATGTTACTTGCCCGAGATTCGATCGTCGGTATCCAATACCTAGTTCAATCTCGTTACCGGCAAGTCTCTTTACTCGTTCCGTAATACATCATCTCACAACTAACATATTAGTTGTAATGCTTGCAAGGCTTATGTGATGTGTATTACCGAGAGGGCCCAGAGATACCTCTCCGACAATCGGAGTGACAAATCCTAATCTCGAAATACGCCAACCCAACATCGACCATTGGAGACACCTGTAGTACTCCTTTATAATCACCCATTTACGTTGTGACGTTTGGTAGTACCCAAAGTGTTCCTCCGGTAAACGGGAGTTGCATAATCTCATAGTCATAGGAACATGTATAAGTCATGAAGAAAGCAATAGCAACATACTAAACGATCAGGTGCTAAGCTAATGGAATGGGTCATGTCAATCAGATCATTCTACTAATGATGTGACCTCGTTAATCAAATAACAACTTATTGTTCATGGTTAGGAAACATAACCATCTTTGATTAACGAGCTAGTCAAGTAGAGGCATACTAGTGACACTCTGTTTGTCTATGTATTCACACATGTATTATGTTTCCGGTAAATACAATTCTAGCATGAATAATAAACATTTATCATGATTATAAGGAAATAAATAATAACTTTATTATTGCCTCTAGGGCATATTTCCTTCAAGGATTTGACGCGCAGAAATCAATCAGACAGACTAGCTAGAGACTACAACATATACTTGTGGAGAAGTACTACTACTTATTAGTACCTAGTGAGTATCTTGAGAGTACAAGAATTCAGCCATCTCACCGGAGTGGAACTGCAATAGTAATTTGTAAAATATCCTGAGCGGTTCCTCTGGCCAAATTTGGATGACCTTTGGTGAAGCTAGCATTATGGATCTCACACCTCATTTACCCTGCGAAGGAGAACAGAGCAGATTAAATCACATAAAATGGTTCAGTACTAATTAGTTGCTACTTGAGTAGAGGACAGTACTGCCGCAGGGGATGCCTATTAGTAGTAATTGAGTTGGCACTTAAGCAGATCCATGAAGTTAGCAGAAGTATGAGGATGCTAGGTATGGACGAGGAGATTGCATATCAGTGTGGAGCAGTTAACAAAGGTGAGTTAGCCTAAAAAAAGTTAACAAAGGTGGGTTCAAAATCCATTGGTGAATTAGTTTAAATTGTTAGCAAGCAATCAAACAAGCGGGCGACGGGGGAGTAAGCATCTGGACTACTGCAGGTTGAGCCATACAGCGGCCTTGAAGGTGCACGTACCATGCCCGCGGTGCTGCCGCGGAGGGAAATAGGCGAAGCGACTACGAGGAGGCATTGGCGAGGTGGAGATACCTGAGGCGAATGGACGTGCCACGAGCGGGGCTGCTGGCCAGAGACCATTGAGGAGGCGATGGGATGCAGCCCGAACTTACGCCATCCCACATCGGAGGTGGCCCAGCGTCGTGGACCTTGCCGTTGCCGCATGACCCAGGAGAAAGGAGGGGGATGGATGAGAACGACGGAGGCAGTGAGGATATGCGACCGACTTCCCCACGTTGCTCCTCTTTGTCTCGGCGGCGCAAGGTAAACGAGCGGCGAGAGAACGACAGGGAGGGGTTAACTGGATGGAGAGGAAAACACAGGAGAGGCTAGATCCGGCGCGGAGGCGAGCCGTGAAGGCGTGAGCAGCGGCGGATCAAATGAGAGCGGCGGCGCTAGTATAGGGGGGCGGTTGCAGCGAGAGAGCCGGCGGCGTTGCTGAGGCGTTGCGGTAGTGGGTTTGAGGGAGATAAAAATTTCTTTTAGAGCTAGAGTAATAATATAAGGTCACCTGAAATTTCCTAGATACCGCCACGCACGTCCAAAAACATCTTGCATCGTGCGCTCATTTTTTATATATATTGCATGATGTTTTTCTCTGGTGGGTTGCCACGTTACATTATTATTAGTTTTGACTAATCTGGTTGGTTCGAAAATTCTTAGATATACCACTTACTTTGTTCATCTCATCAAATTTAACAAAATACTGTCCATATAAGACCTTTTTTTTAGCTTTGAACTACAGAACCGTCTTATATTTAGATATAGAGGACATAAATATTTAGGGTATCTTCAAAGCGGACCCTTAAAATGCACATCCGAACCATGATGTTCGGATGTAATTTTTCATCTTATATAAACTCCTATTTGTATATGGGCACGTCTGTGTGTCCATTTTCCGTAAAGTGGAAGGTTTGTGGCATCCCGACTGATGCCACATACGCGTCTGCCACCCCGGTCTTGCCGAAAAATAATTCTGGCGCCCTTGCCCTCTCACAGGCAAACGTCTTCCGCTAGTCGTGCCACATTCATAATGGCCCAGCGCAGACATGACCTGTCACTGGAGTCGGAATTGAAGTGGCACGACAGCCGAGAGCGCCACCCGTGTCGCGTCCCGGTCTCCGTGCATGTTCCATGCCGGAGGAACATGATCGCACGGGGCGACGAGACGACTATCTAACGCATTGAAGTCGGTTGTCCGTCCATCCGCCCACTGGCATTAAACTGTCGTGGAGATTGGGAAACCCACTCCGATCACCCACATTGAAACAACACGCTGCACGCGATCGCGCACTCCATGATTGCTTTTGTTCCTCCTCTGTGCACCACCTCCGCCATGACGGCGAGCCCTAGCGCGTTGTGGGAGACCCTCTCGACGGAGCAGAAGTACGAGTTAGCTGGTCTTGCGGCCAGCTTGTCGACGAATTCGTCTGAGGTGAGCGACAATGACCCTACGATGGAGAAGGCGTCCGACGATGCGCCGGTGCCCGTGCCCATGCCGGTCCATGCCGTCTTCACCATGAAGTAGGCGTAGTGCACACTTCAACATCGTCATGGAGAAGGAGCAGCTGGTGCCACCATTGTTGGTGTTTCGGCTAGCGCAGGAGGACCTACAAACCTCACCCTTCTCATGCATCACCGGTTGGTGGAGGGCCAAATCTACAACAAGTTCGTGAGCGAGGAGGCCGTGGTGGATGATTACCTTTGCCGCCACCACCATGTCTATGTTAGCAAGGAACCAATACCCAAGGGAAAGTGATGACATACTAGAACTAATAACAAAGGAAAGGGATGGGTCACCACTCCTCAAGCCAACGACGAGGTCGTTGGACCAAAGAAAGGAAAGGCACAGAGACAGTGACAAGGAACCCTAGGCTTTTTGTATGCTTTTCATGTTTTTTATTTAGAATATTTTTAAATATGATTTTTTTAAATATACAATGAACTTTTTCTAATTGCACAATAACATTTTTCAATATGTGATGAACATTTCTAAAATACAATGAACATTTTTAAATATATATTAAACATTTTTAAATACTCGATGAACATTTTGAAATACACAACGAACATGTTTAAACTACATGATGTACTTTTTTTCTCAGATACGTATTTTCCTTTGAAATATGTGAGTGTTTTTTTAAAATACACGATGAATAAATTTTGAATACACAATAAATATTTTTAAAATTCACTATGACTTTTTGGTAATACATGATGAACAATTGCTAAATACATGATAAGTTTTCATGAAATAGAGCATGTATAATTTTTCAAATAGACAATGAAAATCTATAGAATACATGATAAACATTCTTTTAAATGCACGATGAACATTCTGAAAATACACGAAGGATTCTTTCCCAAAAAATTAAAAAATCCATGTTTTCTGAGAAACACGAACTCTCCAAAATTACAAGAACAATTTTCACTTGCATGAACAAAATTTGCACTACTTGTTTTTTGACATAGTTATATAAAATTATTAAAGTACAAACATTTTTATAAATAGATTCTTTATTTGATAAAATGTCGGATTTCAAGTGAACATACACGTACAAGTAGCAACTTCATTGTGAGTGTAACGTACAAGTAGCAACTTCATTTTGAGTGTAACGTACAAGTAGCAATCGTTTTTAAGAGAATTTGTACAAATAGATATTTTTTGTGAGTAAATTGAAAGTAGCAACTTTTTTTTTGAGAATCTGCAAGTAGCAACTGAGCAACATTAAAAATCAGCGCGGCCCATTTTCGCTAGGCGCCGTGTGCACGTTCCTGGGCCTGGACTTGCTTTCTTTTTTAGAAGCCGGCCTGGACTTGCTAAGTCCCAGGTTCGTGCGCGTAGGTTCATTAAGAAAGAATCTTAGTGAAAACAACGTCTGGTAGTTGTGTCAGGTGGTTTGTACTCGCTTAATACTGTGAGGTTGCTGGTTCGAGTATCATGTGCCACTTTTTCCTTTTTCATTCTTGTGATGGAATAATAACATATGAATTATGTCTAATCGATATTAATCTAAATTTTAAAATAGCAAATCATGTGTTGTTAAAGGGGGGTGGGGGGGGGGGGGGTTCTTGTTGTAGTCAAAAGAAAAGAGGAGAGGAAGAAAGGAAGAGGAAAAAAAGAAATTAGAAAAGGGAATTTGTAATTATTTTGAAAAAGTTAGTATGAAATAATTTTGATTAATAACAGTGTTTTCGGACTGTCAACACCAAAAACCATAGAAAATGCAAACAGTCCCAAAATGCACTGAAAATTGGCAAGCATGATTCTCATGTAGATATAATGTGGTACAAAAAAAATTCAGTGAGTCCTTTCTTACGCTGAAATCACGCTCCTTAGCATACTGGTTATAGAAAATGTAAGCCTCTCCTAGTGACCTGAACGTCTTCCTCATGACCTTCCAATGCCTGTCCAATGAATCTTGTTGATATTCATCAAATCCGATGTCAAAATTAAACAAATCATCAACAACATGCTCATCCTTCCCGCTAGGACCATCTACATCTCCCTGTAAATTAAGGCATCAAACCATGTATGTCAGTCAGTTATTATATCTCTCTTTAAATTAAGGCATCAAACCATGTATGTCAGTCAATTATTATTTTAATATATAATGTATGTAAGTTTCAAAACTTACTTTGCTGGAGCTATCATCGTGAGATGCATCAACGTGCGATTTGTCACTTTCATCGTCCACAAAATTCCTCACAAAGTCCCCGTCCTCGTCCATCTGCGCACATTTTACAAAAATACATGTAAGCGCTCATACGGTTATTATGTCATTTATTCTCCTATTTTTTAAAAAACATATCCGGAGTGCACTTTCAGCAAATGAATCATCTATATCCATATCATCATCATTATCGCCATGTCGCTGCATAATGCAAAAATAACATGTAATTGTCTGTGCGGTTTATCGTATTTATTGTTTCTATCAAGATCATACTTACATTGCCACTATAAGATTCATCCAAACTCATGTAGTTCTCCTCAGCAGGTTCATCCATATACAGTGACGAGGTTCCGTTGTCGTCGCCGTAATCATCGCCATCATAATCGCCCTCCTCCTCTATCTATACGTGTTCAAAAAAATTCTAAGATCAATCGAACACCGTGTAACATCATCCTTAAAATAAGTAGTTCATCAAGCACAACGACGTCACACATAGGTTATAGTCGAACCAACCTCTTGCACGGCGGCGAGGATGTCAGTTGGATCCATTTTGTCCGATGATGAACGCGCTGACAGCGTGACTTTGCTGGCCAGACGAGGCAGGTGTCGACGGCGTCACGATGATGCCCGGTGGTAGCAAGCGGAATCCGGGTAGGAAGGCGGCGGCGAAGATCACGGGTAGGCGGCCATCTCGGCGACGGCAAAGGAACACGGCGGCAGCAGCAACGGCGCCGGGGCACGCGTGGCGGCCTGTTTGGCCGGCGACCCGAGCGACGTGGGGGGCGATGGCGACTACGAGATAGTGGCGACGTGGAGACGGCGTGGATGCGTTTAGGGTTTAGGGTTACGACGGTGGGCGTCGGCGGCTTCCATGACGTTTTTTTCATAACTGTCGACGCCAATGTGGACACCTCGCGGGCGTACGGCGGCGACGTACGGCGACGCGTGCAACATGTTTGATTACCTAATTGCATCTCTTTCCGGGTGTTGGTTGATGTGATTAATCATCTTCCTTTACATATAATATTCATCAAATATTCTCAGTTTAGCCGTTAATGTATACTGATTTCCTTTCAGCTGAGCAATGGCCATGCAAGCAGATCCTAGTCTTACCCCTCAAGTGGTACTTAGGGTCCTCTCTCCGTTAACAAGCTAGCTAGCTAGTTCTACTGTTTAGTACTTACATGGAATTCTTAATATACTAAACCTAGCTAGGTTTAATTTATCAGGTTTTTTTGACTTTTTTCAATCAGTAAAAACCTGGCCAATGGGAACCTGCCACGTTATTTATTGGTGGATCTGGAAGGGTACATCTTGGGGTGGATGTAGCGATTTTGCATGAGATTGGTTCTTCTGGTCAACCGAGCGGCATGGGTGGTGGCTGTTTTCGTTTTTGTTTCTGGTACGTGCATGCGCTCTGTCGCCGCTTAAATCTCTATTCCCGGTGTTTCTGGATGCCTCTTGATTCGATCTCTTTCTTTCTCGAAGACTCTCGTCATCACCGCTTCGCCGCCTTATGCTCCTATAAATTCTCCTCTTTCCTATCATGATGCCGGCAACCTAAACCCATCCTCTTCAACCTAACCGCCTGTCCGTGACTCACCCCTCCAGGCGATGACCGTGTCTTTCTTCTTCTCGGCTGGCGGCGCGGCCGATGTGGTCGTGCATGCAGGACAGGAAGCACGGCGACCTGCATCTGTGCGGAGGAGAAACTCAGGCCGCGGTGGCGCGCCGCCCTGTTGCCGTTTTCCATGTCGTCACCAATGCATCACTGTGTGCCCATGCGCTGCCGATCTTGACTTCGATCCCCCCTTACCCGTCGACGCCTCCAGCTCGCGACCTCCCAGGCCGCCGGAGCCCTGCAGGCCTGTGTCACCTCGCCACCATCTCGACCTTGTGTTCGCCTACACCGTCAGTGCCTTGCCCTCAAGCGCCACCAGAGCCCTTGGCCCCGCGTCTTGATATGTGGCGAGGTGCAGCCTTGGCTAGGCTGGAGCCAAACCCGGCAATGGCTACAATGGCATCGACTTCTTAGGTGCGTGCTCTTCTCTGCATACCTCGAAACTAGCTTAGCTGCATCTTACACGTTGTTGGAGAGTTCCGTACTGACGCCATGTCTCCATAGCTGCCAAACTGGGTGAACTGCCAAGCGTTGGAGCTTTTCCTTCTGCGTGTTATGGCACTGAGATTTGTACCGGGACTTGTGGCATGAGAAGAGATGCTAAGGAGAGAGAACTGAATGCGTTGCTTGCTTCATCCAGGTATATTTGTCACATTATCTTAAAGCAGTTCTTCTTAGTGCAGTGCTCGCCTGAAATTGAACAGTAATGTTCCTTTCATGCTTCATAGTTATGTTATTAGTGACATTCCTTGCATGATGCCACAATCAGAGGTGCAAGCAGGAGCCGGAGGCTTTGAGAGCATGCTATCATGGTTATGAACATGTATGGATTAGCAACAGGGATACAGTCACTGTAGTAAGAAATGCCTGGTGAACTGAATCAAGAATGGCCTAATTGTACCTTGCCTTTTCTGTCACTGACAAGGACGATCTGCTGGGCGGCGTCAGGCCGTGTGGCACGCCGGTCAAGGAGTTCACCTTCGCCGCCGCACTCATAGCATTTGGCATGCTCGGTGTCGTCACCCCGTCTTCATAGCCGTTGTCTGTCCATCGTGTCGGCGGCGAGTACTCCCAACGTGAGACGAATATCTCTCTATTTACTACTTCCTCATCCAAGGGAGTATCTGCCTACCCCGATTTTATCATCGAACAAAAAAGAACTATCTATCCAAATCCGATTGAAATTTACAGTTGCTTTGTTAGCGAGAGTTGAGTTCTGGACTGGGGAATTCAGAAGGGGTTTCCCCATGTAGGAGCATCGATCAGTTGATGTCTTTTGAGTCATTTGTATTTTGTATCTTTGAGGCAACTTAAACTTTTCATTTCTATTGTTGGTATGAATAAAAATCTATATGTCTGAAGTTCTCCATGTCTGGCTGAACTGATTGTGTTTGTTTGTTAATTTATGCAGTTCTGTAGATAGATATTTGGTTATGCTGAATTGCTGTATTTAAGCCGATATGTAGGAAGATACTTGATTATGCAGAATTGTTGACCATAGAAAAGAGAGATTTAGATATTTTTTGTGTTAATAAATTTGGAGGAAGCGTCCTATTTTTTCACCCTGTAAAAAGTAAGCATAGCTAATTCCAGGTCGTGCATGTTACTAGATAGTGAAGGGTTTTCATGGATCTGGACCATGGTTTTGGGTACCGCCCGAGAAAACCGGTTACCGGGCGGTTACCGTGTTTCCCAGTACCCCACGAGAAATCAACTTCTCAAGCAAAAAATTCCGAAAATTTGAATTTGAATGAATTTTGAATGGATTTTTGACGAATTTTGTTCGGATTCAAAAAAATCGTCTGAAATTTGCTCGGTAACCGTGGTAACCGAGTTTCTCGGTGACCCACGAGAAAAAAGTGCCCCTCGGTAGCCAAAACCTTGATCTGGACTGGTTGTCCATTTTCCCCCTTTTTTGCCATCATGCCATCATTCATTCTGCCAGACAGTGAAGAATATTTGTAGTTTTGGACTGGTTGACCCCCCCCCCCCCCTCTTTGCCATCATGCCATCACTATTTACCTATATTACATTATTCAGATCATGATTTAGCTGAGAGCGTTGTTATTTTGTCAGAGTTTTGTAAACATGGAGATACCTTGGAGCTTATTTGCCTATCCTCTGGGCTTGGTCTGTTTAGTAACTGTGGGTTCTGCTATGCATTTAAAAGCAGGTTTTTTATGCCGAACCAGCATAGTACTATCTTTAACTATTACAAGCAGTTAGTTCTCTCTGTTATCAGAAGCACTGTGTAGTTATCTCCTCTCCGTTAGCAAGTTCTTTACATTTGGTCACAGATTTAAAATTTTCACGGATCTAAATGTGTGATTTATTCAACTTTGTTACTCTTCCGAAAAGTCCATACACTGCTCTTTTTATAGGTTTATCTGAAATGGGCACAAGAAAGCCCAATCCGGAAACAGGAAACTAACTTCTTTAGTTTTTAACCACAATCAGGACAGTCGAAGCTAGCTAATCCTTCTTTCCAAGGAATTTTTTGTTGTCTACTCGAGCTAAATATGTTCAGTATAAAAAAAATTATCAGTAAGATTGCACCTGGTCTTTCAAGTGCTCTAAACGAGCAAGGAATCCGATGTTAAAGTTTATCTTTGGCTGAATATACATGCTTTGATTGAAATATGACTTTTCCATTTTCACTTAATTGGCTCCATATGTTTGATTAAGAAACAATTCAGAGTTAGCATGCTGAAGTAATTTTACTATTTGAATGAATAACCGCCTCTTTTTTTAAGTCATGTTTGCATGATGTCCAGGTACAAATTGGCATCCGAATGGTTCAATTTTAGTGCAACTTGTACGCCCATGTTTCCTGTGGTCCGTGGCAACCTATGTACTGAAGTTCATTTCTACAAAGGTACAAAGATCGTTTGACAAAGAACAAAGGTAGAATGGTATATTTATCCTAGGAACTAGGGAGTTTTAAACCGTTTCGGGTAATATGAGGTTGTGCCACTATTTGTATGTTGTATTAATCCGAGGGATTTCATACATCAAGCCCCAGATAGAATTGTCTAGGCTGGGCATTTTTGTTGTTGTTGATGGAATAGATCTTTGAGGCAAAAGCATGTGACGATTGACAATAAAGAGAAGAACTGATGCGGTGGATGAGAAGTCCAAAAATAGAATGTTATTTGGCCCAACTGGACTATCCAGTGATTTTCTGTGTCATGTTCATCCTCACATGTATCTTATAATTGTTGTGTCTAGAGATGTTGAACTTTTCAATGATGAGAGTCTGGTGTAAAATGACACCAATATTGTTTTGTTAAAATACTGTTTAGTCACGAAGTTCAGACAATGATCTAAACTTTACTTTGCTGGCTCCAATGTCAATTAACTGATCCAACATATTCTGTTGATTTGTCTGCATTGATTTATTTTCCCCTTCGGGTGCTAGGTTCCAGGCGAATGAAATCATGCCTTAATCAGACAAGCAATCGAGTTTGATTTTTTTTTTACCGGAACGGCAGGTGCTCTGCCTTTTAATTATAGTAGGGAGAAAAATTGTACATAACTGAGAGGTTCAGCAAGAGAAAACAAAAGAAAAGGGGTTCAGTGCCTTGCTTATTGGCAATGATATATGTTGTTGTATAGTACATAAATATTCTTATGTTGATGATTTTTCTTGAAAAATAGATTGGTCATTTTGTGTCTGCGGCACTGCATTGTTTGTGTATATTACTTCTTATGTGGGCTAAAATAGTCATAACCTTGGAACAATACGGATGCTATGTGAGCTTTGAGAAAATAGAGTGCAATACATGGAGGAAAAAACAATATTTTATTTCTTATGGCGATAGAGTAGATGTTCTGCAGTGTTCTGGTTCACCATCCTGCAGGGTTGGTACCCGTGATAATGTAGTAATTGACTTGACCAAATTCTGTTGTGTGCTGGTGTTGGGCCAGTATACGGACTGCTGGATCTTTGGTAGCTGGGTGTTGTGGTACATGTGAATCAAATGTATTTCTTTTGGGCACAGGTGATACAATTAAAGGACCTTCTATTGTGATTATGTTCTCCTAATTCCTTCATCATGTACGAAAATGCTACTACTTACTAAAACTGATCATCGTAATGAGTTAGTTCTCCCACTCTGTGGACTGCCTTAATCCCACTAGAGCAAAGCATGTTTTGTGCAGAACTTCTACATTATTACACCTTACAGTATTAGGATATCTTCCAATAGTTATCAAGCTTTTCTTGTAGTTTCCTAGAACATACTGCTATATAGTTTGATCATTTTACTTAGTATAACTGAGAAAGACGTCGTTTGATTTTACGTGGATTAGGATTGTGTTAGGAGGAAAAGGAATTTAGATTGTGTTAGCTGGACATGCTTCTCAACAACAGCTTGACTTCGATGGTTTCTGAAAAACCTCTGAAACTGAAGGTGCAGAGTATTGTTCCCAGCTTTTTCTGTAACTATATTGTTCCCAGCTTTTTCTGTAACTAGCAATGCCAATATATGCATGTTTTCTGTGGAAGATGCAGCTCGCGCTAAACTATATGGTTGATGTAGGTAAGTGGTACTGTGGAAAACTACCAATGTAAAGAGCCCGAACAGTGGATTTATTTTATCTATTAGGATTTCAAACTTTTTTGTTTTATTTTATAAACAGTAATACTTCATCTGAACCTGTTATTGCAACATTTTCTTTGTCATCCTGTTGTGACCTTAAAAATTGTACTCTTAACCAGTTTAGGTCTAACTGTATCGATATTCGGTGTAAGATGATTAACTAGATGAGTATGCATGTCCGTACTGCATATGCTTATTTTTGACTCGACGCATTGTGGTATTGATGGTCATCTTCTTTGATATGTGGACGAGTGAATGTAAGTTGAGAGGAGTGTGTTGCTTTTCGTTCTAGATCGTTACAACGCCATGTTCAGCTTCAGGGAACAAAAATGTCTCTTGACGGAAGTTGGTTCTGTAACTTCCTGTTCTGGGTAGATACTTTTCTGTCATGTTGTAATCTGGATAGTGTGGTTATTTATTTATGTCCATTCTAAGTGAATATGATTGAACAAGATGCTTCTATGTATCAGTTTGTGCCATATTTTCTTTTCCTTTGGTTCATATCCCTCTTAGAGGTTATCTTCACCATTCCATTTAGCCTTTTATTTGATTTAACTAATCACTATTAAACATTTCTCTGCCTGCCACTGTTGACTTTTGAGCTTGCATTTTTCCCTGCCTTACTATGGCTCATGGAACTTTTATAATGAGCCATAATATTTTCAACTAACCAGGTTTAACATCTCAAGTGTCTATAACTTTTTTTTCTAGACAAATAAAAGTTGTACCATATTGGCAGCTGATTTAATTACCTAAGTAAAATGTAGGAAAGAAAATTGAATTTATTACATAACATATCAACAGGCGTGGCGTGTCGCCGCGCGGGCATGCTAGTAAGTATTAGCTTCGACTGACTTAATATTTTTCTTTGTATTGTATAGATTGGCGCTGCATTTGTTCAGCAATACTAGGAGATCAGCAAAAAACTAATGTCTAGGGACTTCAGCGAATACTCGACCGCCATAGAGACTACAGATGCAGTGCTATCTCACAATGATGGTCTGCTCATTGTTGTCACTGGATCGTTAACCAAGGTTGATCGTGCTTGCCAAATGTTTACACAGTCCTTCCTTGCACCAAAATAACTACTCAGAAAAAAATAGAAGAAAAAAATAAAGTAGAAAAGAAATAACTATATAAAAAATTACTCAAAAATAAATAGAAGAAAATAAATAATGCAGAAAAGAAAAAAAATTATATAAAGCAAAAATATTCACAAAGAAACTAAATACAGCAAAAAAAACTACTCAAAAATAAATAGAAGAAAAAATAAAGCAGAAAAGAAATAACTATATAAAAAAATTACTCAAAAATAAATAGAAGAAAATAAATAATGCAGAAAAGAAAAAAATTATAAAAAAATGTTGGGGCGCTACCCGGTGGGCTTGCCAGACCTAGGGTGTACAAATACAGGCCCAGAAGGGCCAGCGGGCTCATAGGGGTGCGCGCCCTTGTTAGGCCCAAAAGCCTGCTATATAGAGAAGTTCGAAAGGGCAGCCGCGGCTGGGTTTATAAACCAGTGTGGCTGCCCTTCGCTCGGCGAGATGGGACTAAAAGTAGCGCATTGCGGATGGCAGCGCATGACCATTAGTACCGGTTGGTGGCTCCAACCGGTACTAATGTGTTGCCCTTGGATCACCAACCGGTACTAAAGGCCCACGTTTCCCGCCAGTTGGGTCGGCCAACATTGGTCTTTAGTAGCGGTTAGTGGCTCCAACCGGTACTAAAGGCCCCTCCTATATATATGTCACTTTCGAAAATTTAGTTATCGTCGCCACTTCGTTTCACTTCTCGCACGAGACATCTCGATCTCCAACAACGCCGCCGCCGGCCCGCTGTCGTGCCGTTGCCCCCGCTGCACGTCGTTGCCGTCCCCGTCGCCCTCGCCGCCCCCGCCGCCCGTCGTCGTCGTCGCCGCGCGCGCCCCGCCGCCCGTCTCGTCGCCGTCCCCGGCCGCCGCCCTCGCCGCCCCCGCCGCCCGTACGCGCCCGCTCCATACACACACGCATACACAATTACACACACACACACTACACACACATACACACATACACACACACACTACACACACATACACACATACACACACACACACACACACTACACGTACACTACACATGTACGTACACACATACACACACTACACACACACATATTTGTTTTACTTATTTTCTGATTTCTAATGTTTAGATGAATTAATTAATATAACTAGTTTATTTTTAGAATGTTAGAAATGTTAATGTTAGATGAATTAAAACTAGTTTATTTTTAGTAAGAAAATTTATGTATATGAGATTAGTTGAATTAATAGAACTAGTTTATTTTTAGTAAATGTTTAGTTGAACTAGTTGAATTAATATATAGAACTAGTTTATTTTTAGTAAATGCTTAGTTGAACTAATTAAATTAATATAACTAGTTTATTTTTAGTAAATGTTTAGTTGAACTAGTTGAATTAATATATAGAACTAATTTATTTTTAGTAAATGCTTAGTTAAACTAATTGAATTAATATAACTAGTTTATTTTTAGTAAATGTTTAGTTGAACTAGTTGAATTAATATAACTAGTTTATTTTTAATAAATCCTTAGTTGAGCTAATTGAATTAATATAACTAGTTTATTTTTAGTAAATGTTTAGGTGAACTAGTTGAATTAATATATAGAACTAGTTTGTTTTTAGTAAATGCTTAGTTGAACTAATTGAATTAATATAACTACATTATTTTTAGTAAATGTTTAGTTGAACTAGTTGAATTAATATAACTAGTTTATTTTTAGTAAATGCTTAGTTGAACTAATTGAATTAATATAAATAGTTTATTTTTAGTAAATGTTTAGTTGAACTAGTTGAATTAATATATAGAACTAGTTTGTTTTTAGTAAATGCTTAGTTGAATTAATAAAAGTAGTTGAATTAATAAAAGTAGTTGAATTAATTGAATTAGTAAGTGTTTAATGTTTCGTCTAATATGAATATAGGAAATGTCGTCTGACGACGGAAAAAATTTCATTATGTGCGAATACTGTGAAGACCAGCGCGGCCAGTGCGACAGAAATTTCCTTATTGATGATAGGCGATTCAGCATCAAGCTAGATGAGACCTTCGAATTCGATACAGTAAGTCACAACGACAAGTGTGTTTTCGTAATTAAGCATGACTTATATATGCTTCATTTGTCTGACTTATAATTTTTAACTTTCACTATTCTACTAGCGCATCCCCTGGCATGCAAGAATTTTTGTCTTGGATAATATAGGTTTCAATGATATGGAAACTATGGAGGTAAAGAGAGTTTACATGAAAACTGAGCATCGTTATACTTTCAACGTCAAAGTATACAATGCACACACGTACACCTATTTTGAATGCAAAACTTGGCAAGCACTATGCAAGGCTTATGCATTTGAGCCTGGTATGGTTATCACATTTGATATTCGTCCGGAAGATGATATTGGAGGTAATAGAGACATATGGGTCGATGTGCAGACGCCTCTATTTCTACCATTATGTGAGTTCTTCTCAACTATATTTTTGTCTTTGATATTGCTAATTCAAAAATAATTAACAACTAACTTCTATTGACAGATTATCTCCATTCAACCAAACATGTCCGGCGCTTGGTAGACAGGACCTACTACTGTCCCGGAGCTGAACTAAACTGCGAGGAGATAAGTCATTATATTTCATGGCTTGAGGATCTTCATACTGTCAAGACAAATTTTCTTCTTGCACTTAGAAATGTTAGTACTCAAAACGTGCGACCAATAGTGATGGTATTGAACTACGGTCACATCTATTTAGGAATGATGGTAAGATTTTTGCTATTTGTCCTCAGTGCATATTTTGCATACATAATTTTTTTACTAAACTTTCATTGCTAAGTATATTAATTAAGTACTATACGATGTTCTTCAACAGGGACTCCTGATGAAAGTTGTGCCTCAGGGGATCGAGACTAAAGGTCGCATGTCAATTGTTAGCTTACGGCCAAGATATCCTGCATTGCACATGAATGGATTCAGGATTTCTAGAAGCGATGAATGCTTAATAGTGAAAGATTGGAGGAAAATTGTTAACGATCGCAGTGAAGTACTAGGGGGCAGCAATGAGAAGCGTAGCCCACGATTAGGCACTAGTGCAAAACCGGGCAATAGTACCGGTTCGTAAGGCCCTTTAGTGTCGGTTCCATAACCGGCACTAAAGTGTGGGCACTAAAGCCCCCCCCCCCCTTTAGTACCGGTTCGGCACGAACCGGTGCTAAAGGGAAACAACGTGAATTAATATATAGAACTAGTTTATTTTTAGTAAATGCTTAGTTGAACTAATTAAATTAATATAACTAGTTTTTTTAGTAAATGTTTAGTTGAACTAGTTGAATTAATATAACTAGTTTATTTTTAGTAAATGCTTAGTTGAACTAATTGAATTAATATAACTAGTTTTTTTTAGTAAATGTTTAGTTGAACTAGTTGAATTAATATATAGAACTAATTTATTTTTAGTAAATGCTTAGTTAAACTAATTGAATTAATATAACTAGTTTATTTTTAGTAAATGTTTAGTTGAACTAGTTGAATTAATATAACTAGTTTATTTTTAATAAATCCTTAGTTGAACTAATTGAATTAATATAACTAGTTTATTTTTAGTAAATGTTTAGTTGAACTAGTTGAATTAATATATAGAACTAGTTTGTTTTTAGTAAATGCTTAGTTAAACTAATTGAATTAATATAACTAGATTATTTTTAGTAAATGTTTAGTTGAACTAGTTGAATTAATATAACTAGTTTATTTTTAGTAAATGATTGGTTGAACTAATTGAATTAATATAACTAGTTTATCTTTAGTAAATGTTTAGTTGAACTAGTTGAATTAATATATAGAACTAGTTTATTTTTAGTAAATGCTTAGTTGAATTAATAAAAGTAGTTGAATTAATAAAAGTAGTTGAATTAATTGAATTAGTAAGTGCTTAATGTTTCGTCTAATATGAACATAGGAATTGTCGTCTGACGACGGAAAAATTTTCATTATGTGCGAATACTGTGAAAACCAGCGCGGCCAGTGCGACAGAAATTTCCTTGTTGATGATAGGCGATTCAGCATCAAGCTAGATGAGACCTTCGAATTCGATACAGTAAGTCACAACGACAAGTGTCTTTTCGTAATTAAGCATGACTTATATATGCTTCATTTGTCTGACTTATAATTTTTAAGTTTCACTATTCTACTAGCGCATCCCTTGGCATGCAAGAATTTTTGTCTTGGATAATATAGGTTTCAATGATATGGAAACTATGGAGGTAAAGAGAGTTTACCTGAAAACTGAGCATGGTTATACTTTCAATGTCAAACTATACAATGCACACACGTACACCTATTTTGAATGCAAAACTTGGCAAGCACTATGCAAGGCTTATGCATTTGAGCCTGGTATGGTTATCACATTTGATATTCGTCCGGAAGATGATATTGGAGGTAATAGAGACATATGGGTCGATGTGCAGACGCCTCTATTTCTACCATTATGTGAGTTCTTCTCAACTATATTTTTGTCTTTAATATTGCTAATTCAAAAATAATTAACAACTAACTTCTATTGACAGCTTATCTCCATTCAACCAAACATGTCCGACGCTTGGTAGACAGGACCTACTACTGTCCCGGAGCTGAACTAAACTGCGAGGAGATAAGTCATTATATTTCATGGCTTGAGGATCTTCATACTGTCAAGACAAATTTTCTTCTTGCACTTAGAAATGTTAGTACTCAAAACGTGCGACCAATAGTGATGGTATTGAACTACGGTCACATCTATTTAGGAATGATGGTAAGATTTTTACTATTTGTCCTCAGTGCATATTTTGCATACATAATTTTTTTACTAAACTTTCATTGCTAAGTATATTAATTAAGTACTATACGATGTTCTTCAACAGGGACTCCCGATGAAAGTTGTGCCTCAGGGGATCGAGACTAAAGGTCGCATGTCAATTGTTAGCTTACGGCCAAGATATCCTGCATTGCACATAAATGGATTCAGGATTTCTAGAAGCGATGAATGCTTAATAGTGAAAGATTGGAGGAAAATTGTTAACGATCGCAGTAAAGTACTAGGGGGCAGCAATGAGAAGCGCAGCCCACGATTAGGCACTAGTGCAAAACCGGGCAATAGTACCGGTTCGTAAGGCCCTTTAGTGCCGGTTCCATAACCGGCACTAAAGTGTGGGCACTAAAGCCCCCCCCCTTTAGTACCGGTTCGGCACGAACCGGTGCTAAAGGGAAACAACGTGAATTAATATATAGAACTAGTTTATTTTTAGTAAATGCTTAGTTGAACTAATTAAATTAATATAACTAGTTTTTTTTAGTAAATGTTTAGTTGAACTAGTTGAATTAATATAACTAGTTTATTTTTAGTAAATGCTTAGTTGAACTAATTGAATTAATATAACTATTTTTTTTAGTAAATGTTTAGTTGAACTAGTTGAATTAATATATAGAACTAATTTATTTTTAGTAAATGCTTAGTTAAACTAATTGAATTAATATAACTAGTTTATTTTTAGTAAATGTTTAGTTGAACTAGTTGAATTAATATAACTAGTTTATTTTTAATAAATCCTTAGTTGAACTAATTGAATTAATATAATTAGTTTATTTTTAGTAAATGTTTAGTTGAACTAGTTGAATTAATATATAGAACTAGTTTGTTTTTAGTAAATGCTTAGTTAAACTAATTGAATTAATATAACTAGATTATTTTTAGTAAATGTTTAGTTGAACTAGTTGAATTAATATAACTAGTTTATTTTTAGTAAATGATTGGTTGAACTAATTGAATTAATATAACTAGTTTATCTTTAGTAAATGTTTAGTTGAACTAGTTGAATTAATATATAGAACTAGTTTATTTTTAGTAAATGCTTAGTTGAATTAATAAAAGTAGTTGAATTAATAAAAGTAGTTGAATTAATTGAATTAGTAAGTGCTTAATGTTTCGTCTAATATGAACATAGGAAATGTCGTCTGACGACGGAAAAAATTTCATTATGTGCGAATACTGTGAAAACCAACGCGGCCAGTGCGACAGAAATTTCCTTGTTGATGATAGGCGATTCAGCATCAAGCTAGATGAGACCTTCGAATTCGATACAGTAAGTCACAACGACAAGTGTGTTTTCGTAATTAAGCATGACTTATATATGCTTCATTTGTCTGACTTATAATTTTTAATTTTCACTATTCTACTAGCGCATCCCTTGGTATGCAAGAATTTTTGTCTTGGATAATATAGGTTTCAATGATATGGAAACTATGGAGGTAAAGAGAGTTTACCTGAAAACTGAGCATGGTTATACTTTCAATGTCAAACTATACAATGCACACACGTACACCTATTTTGAATGCAAAACTTGGCAAGCACTATGCAAGGCTTATGCATTTGAGCCTGGTATGGTTATCACATTTGATATTCGTCCGGAAGATGATATTGGAGGTAATAGAGACATATGGGTCGATGTGCAGACATCTCTATTTCTACCATTATGTGAGTTCTTCTCAACTATATTTTTGTCTTTAATATTGCTAATTCAAAAATAATTAACAACTAACTTCTATTGACAGCTTATCTCCATTCAACCAAACATGTCCGGCGCTTGGTAGACAGGACCTATTACTGTCCCGGAGCTGAACTAAACTGCGAGGAGATAAGTCATTATATTTCATGGCTTGAGGATCTTCATACTGTTAAGACAAATTTTCTTCTTGCACTTAGAAATGTTAGTACTCAAAACGTGCGACCAATAGTGATGGTATTGAACTACGGTCACATCTATTTAGGAATGATGGTAAGATTTTTACTATTTGTCCTCAGTGCATATTTTCATACATATTTTTTTTGCTAAACTTTCATTGCTAAGTATATTAATTAAGTACTATACGATGTTCTTCAACAGGGACTCCCGATGAAAGTTGTGCCTCAGGGGATCGAGACTAAAGGTCGCATGTCAATTGTTAGCTTACGACCAAGATATCCTGCATTGCACATGAATGCATTCAGGATTTCTAGAAGCGATGAATGCTTAATAGTGAAAGATTGGAGGAAAATTGTTAACGATCGCAGTGAAGTACTAGGGGCAGCAATGAGAAGCGCAGCCCACGATTAGGCACTAGTGCAGAACCGAGCAATAGCACCGGTTCATAAGGCCCTTTAGTGCCGGTTCCATAACCGGCACTAAAGTGTGGGCACAAAAGCCCCCCCCCCCTTTAGTACCGGTTCGGCACGAACCGGTGCTAAAGGGCAACCACGTGGCACGAGCCAGCTCCGGGGGCCTGGAGCCCTTTAGTACCGGTTGGTAAGACCAACCGGTACTATAAGGTTTGGGTTTTTTTAGTTTTATGATTTCTTTTTCATTTAATTTTATGTTTCCATTTTAATTCTTTTTCGTTTGCTGGTATTTTACGATACTACACATTGTACATGTTATGCATATATATATATACTAGCAAAAGGGCCCGTGCGTTGCTACGGGAAAAAAATCAAGTGAGACGGCATTCACACCCGTGTCACCACTTAACCTTTTTTCGTTGGCAATGGTTAGGTTCTTCTCTGATCACAATGCGTTCGAACATTATCAGTCCTAAGGCAGTGATTTCAGCTGCGCACACGTGTCAATGAGCCACACCTGCGCAAGATAGTAATTAAAATGTGAAAAGATTAGGTCCATATATCTATCATATTGAGAAGGAATTTGAAGGAAGTGGGATCTCACCTTGGATACTGCGTCGTTGCCTTAGCTATGTCCGTCTCTTTGAATTAAACATTATTTGTGAAATATCCAAAGCAAACTTAAGATACCAGTGCATTAGCAACTGCAAGGATTAAAAATTCTCATTGATATATAATCTGCAACATTATCTCTTTTCTCTATTCTCTATTCCCTATAAGCAGCAGTAGCGCACACACAACAAGAAATTGCCTCATGATAAATTGCAGCTAGTAATTTCAGTGTGTAAGCATCACTGCAAGTAGGTATCATCCTCAGCAGACCAGCATCACAAATAGCAGTTCTTCCTTCATGTCCAGCTTACACTCACGCACGCCTAGAGATCGGGGAGCCACAAGCGGACGCGGAGTAACTGGTCACGAGCACAGATGTGCTCGATATCCTGTGCGTTCGCTGCTGTGTGGGGATCTGGGCCGATTCTTTATACGGTGGGCTAAGAATTGCTGGTAAATGGGCACTGTGTGGGAATACGTATGTGGCGGACCTGGGAAGTGGGCCAGTTCAGGACGGCCGTCAACTGGTGACGGGCTGAGCCGTGGCCCAGTTTCACCTACGTCCGTCTGATCCGTGGCTCCGATAAATCTCTTTCGTTCAGAGGGCGGCAGTCTCGAACGGAATGCAGTTCTAGTATCTTCTTCCTCAACTCGGCCGCCATTTTTGGTAACTGACGAAGGAGAGAGATAGTGAGGGAGAACAGGTGGCCGACGCGCAGAATGGAGTTCCTCGTGTAGCCAATCATGAGGTATGTCAGTCAGATGCATTTTTTGTCCACCGTAGTGTGCGATTTGAAGAGTGGAGCTCAGGCGGCTGAGGTTTTCTATGCTTTCTCCGCCACAGATCCACTCTGATTGAGGAGGTCGGAAGATTCGCCGGCGGATGGAACTAGGCGAACGTCTGTGCGGGTGGCACCGCAGGAGGCCACGGGTGTGAGCGGCGAAGAGCAGATCTACCGGGTGTGGAGCGGCGGCAATCGACGGGGAAGATGGATCCCTAGGATCTTGGTTGGAATAAGAGGTGAGGGGAACTAGATTTAAATCGATCAGTGCTATGAGGAATTTCAGTAACCTATTTTCAAGCTGTGTATGGCCGTGCAGTGTTGTTGACTGAATTGTTTGCGGCGGTAGATAGCCAATGCACCTTGTCGATTTAAGATTAGTAGACACAGCACTGCAATTATAATATAGCTGGGGAGGCCATACTAAACTCTAGAACTGAGCAGTGGAGCCATTTTTATAGATTTTGAGAGCACATTAAGTATACTATGTACATAACAAAACTCTGTAGATCCATGACAGTAGTCGACAGGCAGTTAATTAAACATTCATTTAAAATGGTGCAAAATGTGGAATCTGCAGTTGGAAATGGAAATGCTGTAGATGCTATTCAGTTTGTCCTATGTTTTGTCCTGCTGCATATAAGACGAATGAAATGAGTGTAGAAGGTCGATGTAAAAATATAGCATAAATGAGAAACAATGCAAAGTGGTTTCAAATGGATGATTGACGGCACCGAGTTGTATGGTTCTATGTGGTCATGAAAATAGGCCTGGAGCATATGGAGAGTCTGCAAAACTCGAAAACGCTAGATAAAAACTACGTGCAGCTGATTCCATAAGATTTTTGGGAATGCATAGGTCCTGACACGAGTAATCTCGAGTGCAGGGTGAGGATCGGTGCTACTGCCCCCGGAAGGACGCCTTGAGGCATCGGAATTGTCCACCGGGAAGATGAACCTGCAGGCACTTGGTTGGGCTAAGAGGTGCATCCTCATTAATCTCTGTGTGTAGTTTTCATTTTTTCGCTGGCATGGAGCAGGTTTGCATGAATAGGTTTGGGCATCTGGTAATTTTCTTAGGCTGAGTTCTGGTGGGCATGATGGTGTATAATGGATTATCAGATGTAGATCCCCTAGTAAACTTGTGTGGATGAAGCATTAAATATTTGAGAGAGAAGTTAACCATGATCCTGGACACCTGTAGTGAATAGGGCATTGGTATTTTGCAAGACAGTTGGGAATGTTTCGGCATTTAATTATCGACACGGAAAATAGAGAAGTATAATGTTGAACCTGATGCAATTCTCTGTTGATCTTCGGAAATGAGCAAGTGCTACCTGTAATGAAGTTTATTAGTAATTTGATGGCTGAAGATAGACCAGTCTCCTGCAAGTTTTAATATATGTAGCTAGAATTCCGGGTACATGGCCTGTGGAATTATAGTGTGATATAATTAGCAATGGATTGTCAGATGTAAATCCGTAGTCTAAACTGGTATGAATGCAGCGTTTAATTTTTGAGAGAAAAGTTAACCATGATCATGGACACGTGTAGTGAATAGTGCATTCGTATTTTGCAGGCATATCTATCTCCTCTGTGGTAGATGGCGAATCCAGGGTGTTCTAGTCTCTAATTTGTTGACTCATCTCTTTTTTTGTGGCCATGGTTGTGTGCAGGTTTCTGTTTGTTGAGGAGGTGGATGAGAGCGCGGCTCCAATGGATCCGGTTGTCATGGTTTCGCTCCCGGGCGCCGTCCAGGCGACAGCAACATGCAAGGGGGCTGGTAGTTCGCCAGCGCTGGCCATGAGTGTGGACGCACATATCTGCGAGGAGGGAAGGGGCGGGAAGGATAGACACGAGTCGTCGCTGCAGGTATCGGAAATGTCCATGGGTAAGATGACCCCGCTGCTACCTGGATGGGCTAAGATGTCAGTCAGCTCGAATCCCTTTTGCGGTTTTCCATTTACTGCACTTTGAAAATTGATATAGTTGCGAAGTTTACAATTGCAAGCAGAGTGTGATAGTGGATTAGATGGGGGTCGCATCAAAATGATGTAGGATTAGAAAAATTGGTAGGCCTCTCAATGGTTATAATGTGCATTATGGGCATGAATCAACTGGTACAGTCAGCCCATTTTGGGTGTGGTTTTCATGGGGTTCAAGGTACAAGACATTGAAAATAGAAACATTCTATTGTTGGTGCTTGTGAGCGGCGGAAAAGGCATATGAAAGCTCATTATTGTGGGACGGTTTTAGTTCTTTTCGTGTTTCCTGAGATGGGCTAGGTGTAGTTGCTGTTCAATGTGGCTGTTTGGTTCGGAAAATGTGGTCAGTTGTTAGATTTAAATTTTAACAGCTGCATTTATGAGGCTGTTGGGTTGGGAAATGTCTGCATCTCTTGGATTTAATCCCTGTTTCATGGGGATGTTGGGTTTGGAAGTGTGGCACAATTCCTAAGGCATGGGCACTGCAATTGCAGGGTGAGGATAGGCACGGCCGCTCGTTGCAGGAAACCATGCTCGTCGTGTGTGACTGCATTTGAGAAAATTGTAAGGGGGTATGCAGAGAACCCTTCTGAGAACGTCATTGTGCCGATTCTGGGCGCAAGCTTTGATTCGCTAGGAGAAGCTTATAATTTCTGCAACCTTTATTCCTGGGAGAGAGGATTTGGAATAAGGTACAAGAAGAGTAGAGTGAATGTCGAGAGGATGAAGGGCATGCAGGAGATCGTGTGCGGGTGCTCGGTATGTGCCGTCGGCAGCCAGCATAAATTCTTTTCTATTCCTTTTTCTTGTGGGGAATTTATGCACACACTGTGAAATTTTCTTGCAGGGGAAGGCTGGCGTGGAGAACACTAGGTCCTGCCGGTGTGAGTGTCATGCGCTGATCAGATTACTCAGATCAGAGGACAATGAGTGGTACATCGTTCAGCACAGGAGAAGCACATCCACTCTCTCTAGCCAAATTTTGGCAGAAGATTCATTGGCCATCCCACAAACACATTGATGTGTACAGTCGTGAGTTGTGACTTGATCAAGCAGGTGAGGCAGAACAATGTCAACCTTGCAAAAAATGTACAACATTGTTGGGAGTTTTTTCGGGTCAATGAAGAATGTGCCGTTTACGAAGAGGTCTCTGAAAAATCTATGTGGAAAGATTAGCTAGGAGCAGGCGAATGACGATGTGAGGAAGACAATGGAAGTGTTTGCTGAATCTACTACCCCTATAAAAGAAAGAGAAGGGCAGATCCAAGCAATTTTATCCGTTCATCTACAATATCCGATGGCCCATAATCCTCCCGTGTTTAACACACCAAGCCACGCATTAAGCCATTGATCCATCCATCCTCGCTAACCTGCACCGCCGCTGAAAAAAAAACCACTCCCAAAACGCACGCCCGCACGACCTCTCCCCTCTCCTCCTCCTCGCAACGCCCGCACGACCCCTCCCCCTTCCCCCCCCCCCCCAACGGACACCACACCACGGGCGGGCCCTCCGCACGCCCATCCTCCCCGCGCCGTTCGCTGCCCCGCCGTCGCCGCGGGAGCCGCTGAGCCGCCGCACCCCTACGCCGCGGGAGCCGCCGAGCCGCGGCACCCTACGCCGCGGGAGCCGCCGAGCCGCCGCACCCTTCGCCGCGGGTCGCCGCAGGAGCCGCCGCGCCGCGGCACCCGACCACCAAATAAACAGGTTCTGGATATTAACTAACACATGCCCGGTTCTTATCAGTTTTGCGTGAGATTTGGCTGGCCCAAATAGCAAAAGCAAAAGGAAGCTTCAGACGTCATTGTAAGCTTCCTAATAGTCTTCCAAAACAATTTCCTAATCATCTCCTCAAATCCCGTGACTATTCCTTTCCTTCAACATCTCTCCTTTTTCACCTTCCTGTGTATATAATCTCTAATGACCAATTGGGCACTACGCCGTGGGAAAGGAGCAGTGGAGCACATCATGCATGGATGCCCATGCTGCTCACCAACCGCCGTGGTCGCCGCTGCACGAAATACCACCATGAGCACGGCCTCCTCAGCTGCTCCGACTCTCCGTAGTACTGCTCCTCCAGCTACCGGCCCTTCCCCTTCTATTTGTAAGTTTTCGGCTTCTTTCTCTTGCAAATTTCTATTCTCATATTACGAAATTCAGATCTTGTTTCTCTTAGCAAAACCTTGTTTTGAGGTCTTAAGTTTGGTAATGGTAGATGGATACATTTGTCAAAAGTGTTGTACCATAAACATGTTTAAGAAACTTGACTCATCCAAAAATCCGATTACATCACCAGTCAACTCAATTTTGCAGCTAGAATTCACATGTGTATATTGCTGTTGGGGGATTATATTCGACATTTCATCTTTATCCCAACCCTAGATTTAAGTGGTGGTTTACAAAGGATTTTTAGTGGGGCGGGGCACAAGTGTAGATTGATACAAAAGCATGTTGAATAGTGAGGTAGTACCATGCCAGAATTACTTGGCTGCATTTTTTTTTGTTTCTTTGATGCAATGTAATCATTGTTGTTCCTGTTATCAGTGAATTTTCTAGAACAATGGGTAAGCAGCTACCAACTATGAATGGAATAAGTCTAAAAAGAAGCTTGGGTATGCTGATATGTGCCTTCAGGTTATAAGATAAGGTGAGTGTGGGAGAGTTTAGCCACTCTATATATATCTTTTCTCGCAATATGCACTTAGTATGCCATTTTCCCAATGATGTATTGTATCTTTTTGTTCATGAGTGTGATAGTCATAGCCCTTCCAAAAATTATGATAGTCAGTTGACTCTTCATAAAAGTAGAGACTGTTGCAAAATTTACCTGGTCTTCCATTTCTATTTTTTGAGAAGACGGTCCTAGAGATGTTAGTTTTATTTGAAATGCTTGGCACCAAGCCCCTCTACTTTTAAAAATGTTTTCATTTCAGTTTACTGAATATTTTTCTTGCTTGAACTATATCAAGGGAGCAAGTGAAACAACCCAGAAGCTTATGATATTGTTACTGTGGAGATACCCGGAAGCTTGCATATCCAGAATCGATCTTCACTTCAGCTACAAGTGAGGTATATTGAGCCTATTGATGCATAGTTACATAAAGATAGAAGAATTGGTTGCACTTTGTCATTATTACTTGTTTCTACAAGTAGCTCTCTACATCTGGTTCCTGTAACGAGTAGTCTATCTATGGTTTGTTGGACATGATTATTTACTTTGTTTACTTTTGAGATCTACATCTTAAAGAAAAATCTCTGAAATATTCATTATACAAGGAGTTACAAACTTACAATACTATCATGTTGTACTAATACACAAGTATTTTCTCATGTTAACGGGATTTCCCAGTATATGATCCTTCCACAAAAAAAATTGATGCTTCTGCTTCTTTTCTTTCTGTACCACCGTCGAGATTGCTGATATACAGAGGTATTGCTGCCGAGCGTGACACCGCGCCGATCTATTTGAGCCCAACTGCATCAATTTTAGACGGAAGATAATGATGCAAGGAGACCACCTGAGCACCTCCACTCCCTCAACACTGTCCCCCTACTGCCTGAGGTACAACACGACCATATTACTCACTTCGTTCGCTGCAGCGACCACAAAGTGGTTGGGCGGTGAGGGCGCTTCTCTTTCTGACCTATTGACGATGATGATGGTTCTCTACTTATAAAATTTTTTCATTTCAGTTTACTGAATATTTTTTCTTGCTTCAACTATATCAAGGGAGCAAGTGCAACAACCCAGAAGCTTATGATATTGCTACTGTGGAGATACCCGGAAGCTTGCATTGATCCAGAATCGATCTTCACTTCAGCTACAAGTGAGGTATATTGAGCCTATTGACGCATAGTTACATAAAGATAGAAGAATTGGTTGCACTTTGTCATTATTACTTGTTTCTACAAGTAGCTCTCTACACCTGGTTCATGTAATGAGTAGCCTGTCTATCGTTTGTTGGACATGATTATTTACTTTGTTTACTTTGAGATCTACATCTTACAGAAATGTAGGGAAAGGCTGCGTACAATAGACCCAAAGTGGTCGGACCCTTCCCCAGACCCTGCGCAAGCGGGAGCTACATGCACTGGGGCTGCCCTTTTACTTTGAGATCTACATCTTAAAGAAAAATCTCTGTCCACCAATAACATTGATTTTGCTAATTTCTTCCATTTTCATTGATTTTGCTAATTTCTGTATGCCATGTTAATGAATACAGAAATCATGATCATCTGAAACTACCTTTAACTATGGTGATGAGCAAATTCATCCCCTTCAATGCAAAATACAAAATCCATGTGAGCCATCATTGCTACCTGCCTCCTGAACGATTGGTCATCTCCTTTGCTTCTCTATCAGTTGGTTTACGGTGCTGTTGAGGAGCTTTCATGATTTTGTGGTATTCGTCAGAAGTAGATCAGGTGCAATACTTCGGTTTCAAATGACCCTTACAAATTTACCATAAGTTATTCATTACTTTGGTTCTGTACTGCTGATCCTTCCTCTGGTCAATGTTCCTTAATCTAAAATTCTGAATCTACATACTCTCATTCTATTTCTGGGAAAAGATCGGGGCTTCTGCTCCTTCGTCTATTTTGTTTAACATTTCTGCTGCTTCCAGATGCATTTCACTACGTGGCTATGTGCACATAAATCAGTCAAGGAGCAGGCTTCAGTGAAGTGTGATCCAGTACATTTGTGAACATTGTGCAGTTCTTGCTGAATTCTGGACTTGACTGAACGGGTTCCCCCTATTCCAAATTTCTTTTTAAGTATTTGGCAGTTATCTTCAGCGTCCAAATGGAAGTACTCCCTCCGTCCCATAATATAATATCTTATTGCACTCATTTTGCTCAAAAATTGGATGTAATACGATCTTATATTATGGGACGGAGGGAGTACAATTGATTCATATTATGTGTATCTTTGTACTCACCATTGCTGGATGAAAATTTGGACATACATAGATAGCTCTAGATGTAGCCTAAATGCTTTTTTACTCCTCATATAATCACTGTTGTGAATCCTTGTGCCTTTGCAACACCTCATGTCCTATAGGAATGATGTTCTAACCTATCTGTGTAAATTTAAATTTTAAATATTGCAAATAAATTAGAAGATAGACATGCTTCCATCCATGCAGCAAGGCCAACAACATGCAAGAGCACTGCCTTTTTATTTAGCATGCCAGTAATATTATAGCTCTGGGGATAATATTCTTGCACACTTTAGATGCCATTTGATAGATTGGGAGGACAGGTAAATTTACATATGACAGCAGAGTTCTCTTCACCAAGTATATGTCAATACATGTCTCAATGGCATGGCTTTGGGATCGAGATCTACCTTGCTAACGTTACAGATCAATTGTCAATAGCTTGTTGAAAATCTCCCCTTGTTTGTAATGTAAGGATCTTATGTAATCTTAAGGTTTGCAGCTAATAGAGAAACCCAATCCAAGTAAAAGTTTTCAACCCAATCCAAGTAAAAGTTTTCAGTATTGCTTAATTGTGTGAGTGATTAACACTTTTTGGTTGTGCTGAATTTCACTCCTACATAGTTTTATTGACAATTTTTATATTCCTTTCATTCAAATGAGGCACAAGATAGATCACATCTATCGCAACGTATTGGAGATCCATGCCCCTTGGTGTTCAAGAAAACCATACTCACCAGATATTGCCACAAGGTTACTGGCAAAGCAGTACCAATCTTGATGATTTGTGTAGGCAGGCCACCCATATGCTTGAGGAGGAAATATTAACGGTGTTGTATCTCAGGTGGCATGACTTTTTTTGTAAAGGGCAGAGTGGGTTTCTTTTTTCCCCAATGAGCATGTTGATCCTTGTGGACAACTGGACATGGCATATCTCCTTGCCTTTTCATTATGTACGAGTTCATTTAAGCTTATATTATTTTTGTACTCATGTTACTTATGATGATATTAAGGTTATGGTCATGCGCATTTTAACCCACTGGCATATATATATGCTTCTAGACACATTGATTTACTCAAAAGGACCGATGTGTTTTCTGTTACGTTGTTCCATCAATGGGATTTAGAGAGAGAAAAGGTGTAAATGTATGTATACGTAGCTCATTGGTATTCATAAGTTTGAAGAACGACCAACAGCAGCTCAAAGAGAATGAAGCTGTGAATTTAAATTCCTTGAATCTGTACATAAATACTTAGGTACATTACAAAGTAATTTTCTTAATTATACTAGCTTTTTTGAAACTTAACTTCAATTACAAATTCGTTGGTAATAATTTTGGCTACTATGATTGAATTTTTTTCTATATACGTGAATTTTCACGTGTAAGCTTACTAGTTGGGGGCAAAGGATCCACACTTTACATACCATGTGCAGGCAGACAAAGAGGATCGGATAAAGAACTTGATGTGAGCGAATGGCAGCAGCAGGCTGAAGTACAGTTTCTTTGGTGATATAGTGATGTTTGATACAATGTACCGGACTAACCTTTACGACATGCCCTTAAGACTTTTTGTTGGGGTTAACAACAATTTTCAGAGTATTATACTGGCTGGTGTACTGGTATGCGACGAGACTGAGGAAAGTTTTGAGTGTGTCTTTTCAGATTTTCTATAGATGATGAGAGGCGTGGCGCCGAAGACAATACTCATTGGTAATATGGCTTGTTTGATGATGTAAGATGATAACCTTATGATTCTTTGAGGATGAACTGATTAACTTGCTTATGTCATGATTGCAGACAAGAATCGGACGATGAATTGCATAAAAGAACAACATGTTTGGACATGGGTGATGTCCAGGGAGCAACCTCGGAAGTCTGCGAGGTGTAAGAATTATGGGGTTGAGGGCCATAGGAGAAACACCTGCACTAAGGCAATGGAGATGAGGTTAGCAAATGTGGGATGCTGGAGTGTAGTGCTAGGCCCGACGGGCTGTTTTTTGTTAGTTGTAAACCTGTTATGTTGTGTTGTGGATTATTTTAGATTTTGTGTTGCACTCGTTGGCAGGCTGAACTGCAGTTAAAAAAATCTAGCATTATTTCAGTAATTAAATGCCCATGGTGCGAATGATGGCTGTTGTCGTAGTTAGCTGCTTGATCTTACTGATTCTTGCAATTTGTATGTTGAATCCTTGGGGTGATCTTGCTTATTTTTGCAGTATGGTTTGTTCTGTTGAATGATCTGGTCATTCAGATCTGGGATGGCAGCGCTGTGAAAGAATCTTGCTTTTTTTAAGGGTAATAATGAAAACATCTTGCTGTGTGGAGGGGGTGGAGAAAAATAAAGGGGCAGACGGCGCCCGTCATTACGTCTGAGCTGTGGCCCAGAACGGTGTCCCGCGTCTGAGCCTTCCCGTGTTAGACGGCAACCGTCCCATTGATTGCGATAGTTGGTGGGCCATGGCCCGAAATTTGTGCATATATACTAACTGGAATACCCTGACACATACGGTGGACTGGTGTGGATCTAGATGCCAACGGGCGATTCAGATAACGGGCGCATCTGTGATCGAGCTCAGAATAGCACTTCCGGAGCCACAACGCCTCCTTCTGCTTTGCACTTTGTCGCCACTGCGCCCAGCGCACGCACAGACTCGTCCAAGGCGCCGTCTGCCTTCTCCACCGCATCATCCTTCCTGTTCTGCATCTTGCAATTCTTGATTAGTACTTTGTCAACATAGTCTGCACTCCTGCGCAAAGAAAAAACGTAGTCTGCACTCTGTACCCAGAGATCTCCCAGCCGTGGGGTCTTGTTCTACATTCGCTTCTGCCCTCTGCTGCTGCTGCCCGCTGCCTCTGCTTAAAACCGTTGCTGCTGCTTGCCATAGCTCCTTGCCGCGAACTCGACGGCGTCCATGTGCGGGGGCAGAATGCCCATTCCACTTTAAAAAGATGGATTTCTTTCAGAACTCGCCCAGAAAGAGTTGAGAGACAGAATGGTAGCAAGATTTACCAAAGTGTCACCCGGTAACTCCCTGGTTGACACAAAACAGCTTGTTAGGATAGATCATGCCGTATATGCATTATTCAAAGAGCTAAATGATAGTAGAGGCACTCTAAGTTTCACATAAATTAACATTCCAGCAGGGGTTCCAAAGGAAAACTAAGTAATTTTAAACTCACTGTCAAATCTATGAAGCACAATCTTTCATTTTCATTGTTCAGTATCAAGTACCAGAACCTATAAATGAAATGACTGAACTCACGAATCCAACTGTTTAATGTACATCAACAACTCAGATGCATCCCATCTCTGAAATAATGTAACCTGACCCGAAAAGTAAACCATGTGTGGTATTTGCTCTGTTTATAATTAAGTGTCTTGTTGAATGCTTGTCTTGAATAAAGGGATAAATGCAATCATATGTGTAGCTGCGTAATATATATAGAAAACAGTGGCGCCTGGCGATCTTAACAATGAAAAGGGTGAGCTTCCCAATTAAGTACAAGATTGCATCATCCCTTCTTGGAAGTTTTTTCACTGAACCTGACAAACTGACAGGGGCACTACTTATGCTACCTAACATCCAAAATTACAGAACCAAAAAGATGCACTATGCATTTTGGATCAATTCATATCCTAATGGTTTAAAATATAGCAGTTGCGCTTAAAAGAACATAATTATATTTAATCTGTAGTATATAACTAACATGTTATTACCACGTTGATAATTTATTAGCTAGTGTCAACCAGAAAAATAAAGGGGGTAATTAATATCAAAACAAAAGGCACAAGATCTAACCTGCACTTTCTTGTTTTGTGGAGTGATTTATTGGGTACTTCCAAGTGCCAATAACATTCTTTAAAGGAGACCGATTTGTTGACATCACAAATACTGGAGATACCGAGAATTTCTCTGTAATGCGACATTAGATAAAAAATACTGAAGATAATGAAGAAAAGATTGCGATAGAATTGGTCACAGATTTGCGTGGAGGAAAATCAATCGGTCAAGAGCATTGCAACACGGTGTCCCCGCAGGAAGGTGTATGGCAATGAGCATAAAATTAAGATTAGGCACTGAAGTTGAGTTGGCACTGAACATACGTTTTTTTACATCAGTTACCCACCAGGCTAAAAGTAAAAGATCAGATACCCTGGCCCACAATACTAACAGATTGTATATCTTCATATTTGAAGCACCCTGCATCTCTTTAGCAATACCTACATGTATGTGCCATAAAGAATGGTTAGATACGCCATACAGATAATCAGAGGTATTCAAAAGAACACATCCAAATAGTTAAGCAGGAAAATAAACACCAAAGCCAACTGTGTGGCAAGGGCTGCTATACTGATTCTGTGAATCCAGTGTTGTTGGAGGCGGTGCAGTCATGTAGATCATCGCAACTCGTTTGCCTCCACATCCTACAGGACATAATTAATTGAGCCAAGAGTTTCGTTATTCAGTGGTGAATTTAATGGCTGGAGAACAGAGAGCCGCTGCAGTTCCTCCAGCCGGCAACCTCACAATGACGGCGACCCAATAAATTGAAATTGTCAGCAATACAATGTGATCCTTCGCTGCATCAAGCATCATCCTTCGTGAGATTGATTCCTTAATTAATCATGGCATTTCCAGTTTAACTATTTTATGAGCTTACAAATAAAAGCACAAAAATGAAAGTAGCACATATATACACTGTTTGTGTTCGGAAGGATATCAATTCACAAACAAAAATAAATCTGTTCATGGACTTGTTCATGTAGTAGCAGACTTTTGTTCAAAAAAAAACTGGACATGTGCTAATGGGAGAGATAGAGAGCAGATGGGGGTTGCTTGCCCTATCTTGGTGCAGCAGAGGCATCATCAGAGGTGAGGAGGTGCTGTTGGCTAGGGTTCCTCCATGTTAACCTGCGTGAGAAGGGAAGGAAACAAGATGAGCAAGGATCGGGAAGAGGAGGGGATGGGATGGGCACAAGATAAAACCTTGAGGAGTTGCAGGTCCATGGCGTCCTTCACATCTCCGTGAAGAAGCCCTTGATGGCGGCGACCGTGGTGGATAGGAACTCCCATGGCGTGGTCCATCTACATCTGCAGCAGAGGATATGAAGAGAAGGTGAGGTGTAGGGGTGGCGGATCCCGTCCAAGAAGGAAGGAGGAGGAACCAGGGGCCGCCGGAGACGCGCCGGCGAAGTCCTACCTGGAACCCTAGCCATGGGGGTGGGGTTGCGACTGGACGGTAGAGGCGGGGAGCAGGGAATCTGGACGGAGGGGAGGGAGGCGCGCACGATGGGGAGCTCGGAGGCGTGCTACGCTTCACCGGAGCTCGCCGGAAGCGGCCGGCGTTGGTGGTGGCGGCGGCGAGGACTTCGGGCGAGAGGGAGAGGAGGCGAGCTCGTGCTCCGTCTGCTCGGACCGCGGGTTGAATACCATAAACTACGGGGCCTTTTTTGTAAGAACGAAATGTTTTGTCATATTAGTCATTTAAAAAAGGACTGCGGGTTGAATACCCAAAACTATAGGGGCTTATTCAAAAAAATGCCGGCGACGTACAACCAGAAGCAATCGCTGGTCTATTAGTAGGTAGAAATAGAGATAAATAGGATTTCTAGTAGAACCAATCATGCATATATATATCATCAATGTCTCACAAACCACCATATTAATTAATTCACACATACACACATGTATAGCTATATACAATTTCTCCTACATATGCATGTTGCCTTCGGAGCCAGTGGCATTAGCCTAATTGGTGTCTTCGGAGCACGATGACAATTGGAAGTGGTTTTCATGGGGCGGTAGCGGGTAATAGTATTCTCCCTTTGGATTTATGACCTGGTCGAGCAAAAATCCCGCTATTTCCTCTTGAAGTGCTTCTACGCGCTCCGTTTCTAGGAGCTTCTCTCGCACCTCTCTGAACTGTTAAGAAGGAGATCAATATGCACGTGTATTAGTTGTGTGACTAGATATCGATAATGGTGTAAAAATTGTGAATAGTGTTCTGACAAGCGTACCCATTCCTGTCTTTGAGATCTGCTCCTTTCGGACGCCATCATGCGAATATTCTCGCAAACGCAGAATACACACAGATCAGTCCCCTTCGCCTGCTTCAGGGCCTTTACGAGAATGGAATTTGATCAGATAATAATTAATCAAGCATGATAATTAAAGAGAAGGCAGCTAGCTAGCTAGTACTACTTAATTACTTATCTTGGGTCGAAACCATTGAAGCTTTTTTTCCATTCGCCTTTCGTGACGCTGATGAACCTTGCCCAAGCCCTGCCCGCCGACATAGAAAATGAATAAAGGGGTTATTAAATAGTTCATATCATGAAATGACGAACTAAATAGGCTGAGATATATAGTTAATAATGATTGAAATTACCTGTTGACTATCCCAAACAAGATGTTATAGTCAGTTTTTGCTTTGAGTAGTGAGTCCAGTATTTCAACTGTTCCGTCGTCAACTTTAATGATACACAAGACCCAGTGAAATCTGCATGCACACACGTTTGCATGTCTTAATTAAGCGGGCATATGTAAGCAAAAACATGTAGCTAGCTAGTAGGAAAAAACAGAGAATTTGTAGTACAAGACAGTGTGACTCACTGGAAGTTGTAAGGAAGTAGTATATCTTCATTGTATTTGAGGCGCTTTAAGAACTCTATCATGTTGTCCTCTACGTCCTTTTGATGATGTGGATTTATCCACCGTGTGTATTCATTAACGGTGTTTGGGTCAATGAACCCAATGCCAAAGCGTCCACCTTTTCTCATTTCATACATCTTCATCCTGCATAATACCACAGAAAAGAATATAGTGAGGATAATTACAGGTAATGATTGATCAAAAGGATCACTACAGCTAGCTTGAGACTTAAATTACAGAAAGAAATCACTTACAGACAATAGCAACTGACGATAGATTTTTCGAGTGCGTCTTGATTGTATAACTGAAACAGTTCAGAATACTCAACAGACAGAGCTTTCTCATGGAAGTAATGCTCCTCCTTGACATTCACCATGAGGGACAATCAATCTGAAATCTTGGTGATGTTCATGTACCATTGATGCAATTCATACATTCTCGTTGGGAGGTTCTTGACCTTGTCTGGCTCGACCAAAGGTTGGCCCCGGACATATTTCCGTTTTATTTCATCCTCTCTAAGCACAGGCATGGGCTTGATCTCGAGGAGTTGTCCAACAGTGATGTTGAGAACTTCAGCC
The DNA here is from genome assembly GCF_018294505.1 of Triticum aestivum. Classification (NCBI taxonomy): domain Eukaryota; kingdom Viridiplantae; phylum Streptophyta; class Magnoliopsida; order Poales; family Poaceae; genus Triticum; species Triticum aestivum. The sequence continues at coordinate 681,278,266 of NC_057813.1, read as the reverse complement.
TGCATTATATGGTCCTTGGTTATTATCACATTGCCCACCTCGGGAACGTAAACTGTTTGCCCACAATAATATTGGGCGCGTGTACTGTCACGTGTTGTTGGCACAACAAGCGAGGGGATCGATTGCGCCACCTGTTCTCCCAGCTGGGGAATGGTTTTCCCGCATTTTTTGACAGCTGCTTGTTGTTTGCTCGATCCCGAGCTCGCCTCCTTACGTAGACGTGCTTGATTTAACTTCCTGATGTGGCGCTCATAGTCTGTGTCAACAGGCTTGGGAGCTGGTGGTTGAGCCATACGAATGAAGTGGTCAATTATTTCCTCGGGCACTTTCTCCCTTGGCGGCGATGGCGGTTTCGGTGCAAAATGGGCTTCCACCTCGGCCTTTGATATGGCTATGTTTTCCTCCTCGGACTTGTCATAAGGCCTCTGCGGAAGAGGCGTGAGGCTTGGACCATATTTATATCGCTTGCCTCCGCCTGTACTTTCTGTACTACCTCGACTCGTACCGCTACGCACCATAGCTGCGGGGTATCTCTTCTGCGATTGCTGAGGCGGCCGAGACGGCTGACGGGGCTGAGTTGGATGAGGAGGAGTGGCCTGAAGCTGTGCCGGACTTGGAGGAGTGGCCTGAGGTTGTGCCGGACTTGGAGGAGGAGTGGACGTCTGACGCTGTGGCAGACTTGGAGGAGGAGGAGTGGCCTGACACTTTGCCGGACTTGGAGGAGGAGTGGCCTGACACTTTGCCGGACTTGGTGGACTTGCTAGAGCGGGAGTCTGCTGACTCGGTGGCGGACTTCGACGAGGAGTCGGCTAACACGGTGTCGGTGGCCTTCGAAAGATGATGCAATCCTTTTTCCATAGGATGATACGATGTTTGGCCTCTCCGAGAAAGCGCTCGTCGTCACCTCCAGGAATGTCAAGCTGTAGCTCCGAATATGGTGGGTCCACCACCTCATCAACCAAGACACGAGCATAGCCCGCTGGAATCGGGTTGCAATGGAAGGTTGCCTCGGGGGGATTTGTAAAAGCAACGGCGTCCGCCACCTTCATGGATATGTTCGTTATTTTGATGTGTAGCTCGCAGTTAGTGTTCTCCGTGATGTCATCCACGGGGTATCTACCCAGCATTGCATCGTCCGAGGCGGAACCCACGCTGCTTCTCGGCATGGATGGGGCGGTGCTATCCAATGCTGGATCATCCGCTAGCTGCTGCAGCTGCTGAGACCCCCTTTGCTGGGTAAGTGAGTCGATCTGCTCCTGCTGCCGCTGGAATTTGACTGCCAATTCCACTTGACTTGCTTCTAGGCCTTGAAGGCGTTCATAGTCCCGCTTCCTCTGCTCCTCCTCCATCTTCCTCTTCTTCTCCTCTGCAATCTTCTTTCTCGCACGGGTTCTGTAGTCGGTGTTCTAGTCTGAAAACCCCTCATACCACGGAATAGCGCCCTTGCCTCGTGTTCTTCCCGGGTGTTCAGGATTTCCCAGGGCACACGTAAGCTCATCGTTCTCTCTGTTGGGCTGGAACACCCCCGATCGTGCCTCTTCTATTGCAACAAGTATAGCATCGTTGGCTCCCTTTAGACTTGCCTTCGTCGAAACATTGGCTGTCTTCGGGTCCAACTCCCCCCATGCGCATAGAACCAAGTCCTGCACCTGGGGGGCCAGCTCTTAGTAACCGGAGTGACACCTGCATCCTCCATCTCTTTCTCAGACTTATCCCACTTAGGCATTGCCACCGCATAGCCACCTGGCCCCAGCTTATGGAACTTATCCTTTTTTCGGCATTCTTCTTGTTTATTCTCGACCGTTCCTTAGCTAATTCTGAATCCTTGAATTTCACGAAATCGTCCCGATGAGCACATTGGTTCTCTAGTGTTCCCTCCAATACTGGAGTCTTCCTTCCTCCCTTGACGTACTTGTCCCATTCACGATTCTTGTGGTTCTTGAATGCAACCGCCATCTTCCTAAGAGCAGCGTCCTTGACTTTCTGCACATCTGCTTTTGTGAAATGATCTGGTAGGGTGAAATGTTCCATGAGAGTATCCCAAAGCAGATCTTTTTGATTCTTGTCGACAAAAGTAACATCTGGACGTGGCTTTGCTGGCTCTCTCCATTCTTGAAGTTTGATCGGGAGTTGGTCCTTCACAAGAACTCCGCACTAACAAACGAACTTGTCTGCAATCTTCTTAGGCGCTAATGGTTCGCCATTAGGTCTGACTGCCTCGATATTGTACTTTACGCCCTCCTTCAACTTTTTGTTCGGGCCTCATTTCATCCTTTTGCCTGAAGATTTGCTCGATCCGGATGGCTGAAAGAACAAAGATTGATTCGTTAATATATCTTCAAGTCATTTAAAACATGTGATGATCAACAAATGCCTGCTTATATAAATATACCTCGCCGGTCTTTGTTGTTTCAGGATCAACATGTTCTTCGTCATCGTCATAATCGTAGTTCATGACTTCATCAATTCGGTCGTCGCGATCGAATATCATATCACCCTCTCCGGTGTTGTTTAGAAATTCGGAGCCGTCATAATCTTCTTCTTCATTCTGATCATCATCTGGCCCGCGTATCATATCGAACATGGTCTGTTCTCCCTCTCTGTCGGTATTGTCTGCCATAGCTTTTATTTAACTAATCCAAAAGAAATATAAAACAATTTAGTATTCAAATTACATCGTCTCGAATAATAGATATAATCTCGAATATATCGTCTACAATAATAGATATAATCTCGAATACATCGTCTCGAATAATATATAATATTGAATAGTACATCACTGGCTAGGTAGCTAATTAAAGATCGAATACTACAGAAGAATCTAGGACACTCGCGGTTCCTGCGGCGCGGGCGGTGGACACCCAAAGAGAAGGAACCCTCACAGGATCATAGCTGAAGTGAGATCCCTGAAGAAACTGCCAGGTATTGGAGAACCTGCCGCCTTCTAACGCAACCATGTAGCGATGGACGTGCTCGTCCTCCTCCCTGACACGGCGACGTACCACCTCCAGCGGGGCCGGGTCCCTCCGCACCAAAACTGGCCCACGCGAACGCCACCAAATGAGATCAGGGTCGACGACGGGACCCGGGGCCGGGTTCCTAATCAAGCGGCGCGCCCCTCCAGGCAGCACCTCCCAGTGCCAGCCCGGCGGAGCCCAGTCTCGGACATGGGTCAGCCGGACGTCGTCGCGGACGGGTCGACGGCGAGGATGCGGGCCAGACATCGTCGAGAACAAATACTAGCTATATGCCCGCAAAAAGTAACATTTTTTTAATGATTGGATTTTGATAACTAAAATTTCTAACATTTCTATATAACACTAATTATGCTATCATTGCATATGTCAAAATTCTATATACTATTTCATACTAATTAAGCATCTAACATTAAAAACAGAAAACACAACTTCTATACATCCATTAAAAAACTGAAAAACAACATTATATAAAAAATTTCCATACTAATTAAACACTAATTATATCCATCTAACATGCATTCATACATATATAATAGTGAAAAAATAATAATCTAAATAATCTAAACTAATTAAACATACAAAATACGTATATACTAATATATACATGCATTAATTCATACATATGTACGCGTGTGTGTGTGTGTTCATCATGCTTGTGTGTGTATGGGCTCGGGGAGGGGCGGCGCCCATGGTGGCCGCCGGGGGCGAGGGAGAGGGGTTAGAGGGGGAGAGCTCACAACGGGGCGACGGCGACGGCGAGGCGACGGCCGGGGGCGGTGATGGGCCGGGGCGTGACTCGGGGGCGGCGACACAGGGACGGCGCGACGGGGACGGGCCTGGGGCGGCGACGGGGACGGGGGCGGCGACGGCGACGACGTCGATCGATCGGGGCGCGCGGGCGGTGCTTCTATGGGGAAACAGAAGGAGAAACAGAGCGAGAATGAAATTTTCGCAAGTGTTGTATATATAGGAGAGGCCTTTAGTACCGGTTGGAGCCACCAACCGGTACTAAGGGCCAACTTTGGCCAGGCGAAGAGGCGGGAAGACGAGGCCTTTAGTACCGGTTGGAGCCACCAACAGGTACTAAAGGGTGGTCTTTAGTACCGGTTGGTGGCTCCAACCGGTACTAAAGGCCTCGCGCTGCCACCCCAAAGTTTAGTCCCACCTCGCCGGGCGAAGGGCAGCCGCACTGGTTTATAAACCCAGCCGCGGCTACCACTTCGAACTCCTCTATATAGCAGGCTTGTGGGCCTAAACTCTGCGCGCTGCCCTGTGAGTCTGCTCGGCCTTTAAGGCCTGTAATTACACACATGTGGCCTATCAGGCCCACAGGGCAGCGCCCCAAATTTTTTTATAGTTTTTTTCTTTTCTGCTTTATTTTCTTCTATTTATTTTTGCGTAGTTTTTTGTATAGTTTTTTCTTTTCTGTTATATTTATTTTCTTCTATTTATTTGTGAGTAGTTTTTCATCTAGTTTGCCAAAATTTAACATTTTCAGAGTTCATTTTGTAGTGATTTTCAATTTCACGGTCATTTTGTAAACGATTGAAAAATAGCAAATATATTTTTTTCTTTTTATTTCTGAGTAGTTTTAGACCCCCATGCGGTCGCTCTCTCGAGCTCCTCTCCAAAGCAGGCCTACTGGGCCTACGTGTTCTTTGCTGCCCCGTGGGCCCACTTGGCCTTTGCGGGCCTGCATCCTGGCCCAACAACAGGTTGGGTTTCTAGTCGTATGCAGGCCGCTCTGGCCTAGTAGGCGGGCTTTTTTTTATTTTTTTTGCTTTATTTTTTTTTGTGTTTTTTTTTGTGTATTTAGAGTTTCTTTGTGAATATTTTTGCTTTAGGTACAAAAAATTACAAACCTTCTGTTAGTGCCCGTAGTTTTCAAATTTGAATAGTTTAAATTTTGAATTATTTAAAATTAGTGTGAATCACTAGTTTGTGAATAACTTAACTTTAAAAATCAGTAAAGGCATGAAAGAATTTGTTTGCACATAAAATTTCTTCGCGTTTCAAATGCCAAAACACATAACTACCCTAACTATTAAATAGATTCCCCTCTGGGTGCGAAACACAGAAGAAAGTGATGATAGTGAAGCCGATCACATCCCAGATCTTTTGGTGTGAAACTTTTTCTTCGCGTGTGTCCCTTTGCGCCGTAACCATGGAAAATCTTCATCATTTAACGGGATACTCGGGTCAATATTCACTGTGAATGGAGCAATTTCATCAAACTTTTCATAATCTTCTGACTTGTCTGTCTTGTCATCCACTCCCACGATGTTTCTCTTCCCAGAAAGAACTATGTGCCGCTTTGGCTCATCGTACGATGCATTCGCTTCCTTATCTTTTCTTTTTCTTGGCTTGGCAGACATGTCCTTCACATAGAAAACCTGTGCCACATCATTGGCTAGGATGAATGGTTCGTCCGCATATGCAAGATTGTTGAGATCCACTGTTGTCATTCCGTACTGCGGGTCTTCCGTTACCCCGCCTCGTGTCATATTGACCCATTTGCACCGAAACAAAGGGACCTTTAAACCACGTCGATATTCAAGTTCCCATATGTCCTGTATATAACCATAATATATTTCCTTTCCCGTCTTGGTTTCTGCATCAAAGCGGACACCACTGTTTTGGTCGGTGCTCTTCTTATCTTGGGCGATCATGTAAAATGTATTACCATTTATCTCGTACCCTTTGAAAGTCATTATATTCGAAGATGGTAACTGGGACAGCAAGTACAGGTCATCTTCAATAGAGGTGTCATGCATGGTACGTGTCTGCAACAAGCTGGCGAAACTCCTGGTTTGTTCACGTGTAATCCAGTCATCAGACCGCTCCGGGTGTTTGGAGCGTAGCAAATTCTTGTGTTCATCCATATACGGAGCCACCAAGGCGGAATTTTGTAGAACTGTGTAGTGTGCTTCAGTGAGAGAATGTCCATCCATACATATTATTTGTTCCCCTCCTAGCGTGCCTTTTCCATCCAGTCTGCCCTTATGCCGCGATTCAGGAACACCAATCGGCTTAAGGTCAGGAATAAATTCAATACAAACTCAATGACCTCCTCATTTTGATGGCCCTTGGAGATGCTTCCTTCTGGCCTAGCACGGTTATGAACATATTTCTTTAAGACTCCCATGAACCTCTCAAAGGGGAACATATTGTGTAGAAATACAGGACCCAAAACGTTAATCTCTTCGCATAGGTGAACTAGGACGTGCGTCATGATGTTGAAGAAGGATGGTGGGAACACTAACTCGAAACTGACAAGACATTGTACCAAATCATTCTGTAACCTTGGTATGATTTCTAGATCGATTACCTTCTGAGAGATTGCATTGAGAAATGCACATAGCTTCACAATGGCTAATCGAACATTTTCCGGTAGAAGCCCCCTCAATGCAACCGGAAGCAGTTGTGTCATAATCACGTGGCAGTCATGAGACTTTAGGTTCTGGAACTTTTTCTCTGCCATGTTTATTATTCCCTTTATATTCGACGAGAAGCCAGACGGTACCTTAATATTGAGCATGCATTCAAAGAAGATTTCCTTCTCTTCTTTGGTAAGAGCGTAGCTTGCATGACCCTGATGTATGCCGTCTTCTCCGTGCATATGTTGCTGGTCCTCCCGTGCCTTAGGTGTATCTTTTGTCTTCCCATACACGCCCAAGAAGCCAAGCAGGGTCACGCAAAGATTCTTCGTCATGTGCATCACGTCGATTGCGGAGCGGACCTCTAGGTCTTTCCAATATGGCAGGTCCCAAAATATAGATTTCTTCTTCCACATGGGTGCGCGTCCGTCAGCGTCCTTCGGAACAGGTTGTCCGCCAGGACCCTTTCCAAATATCACCTTCAAATCCTTGACCATATCATGTACATCAGCACCAGTACGGTGGCGAGGCTTCGTTCGGTGATCCGCCTCACCTTTGAAATGCTTGCCTTTCTTTCTTACGGGATGCCTGCTTGGAAGAAATCGACGATGTCCCAGGTACACATTCTTCTTACAACTATTCAAATATATAATGTCGGTATCATCCAAACAGTGCGTGCATCCGCGGTATCCCTTGTTTGTCTGTCCTAAAAGGTTACTGAGAGCAGGCCAATCATTGATGGTCACGAACAGCAACGCCTTTAGGTCAAATTCTTCCCCCATGTGCTCATCCCACACACGTACACCTGTTCCATTCCACACTTGTAAGAGTTCTTCAACTAATGGCCTTAGGTACACATCAATGTCGTTGCCGGGTTGCTTAGGGCATTGGATGAGCACTGGCATCATAATGAACTTCCGCTTCATGCACAACCAAGGAGGAAGGTTATACAAACATAGAGTCACAGGCCAGGTGCTATGGTTGCTGCTCTGCTCCCCAAAAGGATTAATGCCATCTGCGCTTAGACCAAACCATACGCTCCTTGCGTCATCTGCAAACTCCTTCCCGTACTTTCTTTTGATTTTTCTCCACTGCGACCCGTCAGCGGGTACTCTCAACTTTTCGTCTTTCTTACGGTCTTCTCTGTGCCATCGCATCGCCTTGTCATGCTCTTTGTTTTGGAACAAACGTTTCAATCGTGGTATTATAGGAGAATACCACATCACCTTGGCAGGAATCTTCTTCCTGGGGCGCTCGCCCTCGACATCACCATGCTCATTGCGGCTGATTTTATAGCGCAATGCACCACATACCGGGCAAGCGTTCAAATCCTCGTACTCACCGCGGTAGAGGATGCAATCATTAGGGCATGCATGTATCTTCTGCACCTCTAACCCTAGAGGTCAGACAACCTTCTTTGCTTCATACGTACTCTCGAGCAATTCGTTGTCCTTTGGAAGCATATCCTTTATCATTACCAGCAACTTTCCAAATCCCTTGTCAGATACACCATTCTCTGCCTTCCATTGCAGCAATTCCAGTGTGGTGCCCAGCTTTTTCTTGTCACCTATGCAATTCGGGTACAACAATTTTTTGTGATCCTCTAACATGCGCTGCAACTTCTTCTTCTCCAAAGCACTTGCGCAGTTTCTCTTTGCGTCGGCAATGGCCCGACCTAGATCATCAATGGGCTCATCTGATGCCTCTTCTTCTGCTTCTTCCCGCATTGCCGGCTCAGCTTCTTCCCGCATTACCGGCTCAGCTTCTTCCCCCATTGTTGTATCATCGTATTCAGGGAACCCATGGCCAGGATAGTTGTCATCGTCCTCTTCTTCTTCATTGTCTTCCATCATAACCCCTCTTTCTCCGTGCTTGGTCCAAACATTATAGTGGGGCATGAAACCGGACTCAAACAGGTGGACGTGAATGGTTCTTGACATAGAGTAATTGCGACCATTCTTACAGCCAGCACATGGACAAGGCATAAAACCATCCGCCCACTTGTTTGCCTCAGCCGCAAGCAGAAAAGTATGCACGCCCTCAACGAACTAGGGAGAGCATCGGTCATCGTACATCCATTGCCGGCTCATCTTCATTACACAACACCGAATAGACCAAATTAATACAAGTTCATACATAAAGTTCATACAACACTTAAATGCAACAAACAAATAACTCTCTAGCTAAAGCATTTAAATGCAACAACAAATGCGATCAAGATCGCAACTAAGGTAACAATTGATCCAACAGCATAATGATACCAAGCCTCACTATCGATGGCATATTTTCTAATCTTCCTAATCTTCAAGCGCATTTTCTCCATCTTGATCTTGTGATCATCGACGACATCGGCAACATGCAACTCCAATTCCATCTTCTCCCCCTCAAGTCTTTTCAATTTTTCTTTCAAGTACTCATTTTCTCTTTCAACTAAATTTAACCTCTCGACAATAGGGTCGGTTGGAATTTCCGGTTCACATACCTCCTAGATAAAAATATCTATGTCAACTAGATGGGCATAATTTGTCATAAACATGAAATGCAACAAATAGTTTTAAAAGAGAATATACCACATCCGAATCATAACAAGGACGAGGGCCGACGGGGACGGATATCAAAACCATGGCACTATGTATAACAAACAACGTACGGGTAAGATAATTATTATACGAGTAACTATATATCCAAATCACACAAACATCAATTTTTTTATATAAAATTTCATGAACAAGAGGCTCACTACAAGGTGGTGCCGGCGACGGGACGGTGCGGGCGATCGACGGTGGTTACGACGGAGATTTAGAAGGCACTAAGTAAACCACACCTACATATGCAAACTAAGTGTTATTTTGACCTCAAATTGCATATAAATCAAATACTACCACATATAATTCCTCCCAAATTACTAAAACCCACAATTAATCACTATATAAACCAATGCAAGAGCTAATCTAGCAATGAGAGATGAAAGGACAAAGTTGCTAACCTTGGTGATCATTTGAATGGATGAGGGCCTGCAAATCTTGACAAATTTGGGGCAAATTTTGTGATGAACTCGAGAGGAAGAAGGGAAGAACAGAGGAGAGGGAGAGGGGAAAGGGGGAAGAACAGAGTGCGGGTGGACGAAGGGTTTATATAGGACAACCTTTAGTACCGGTTCGTGCCACAAACCGGTACTAAAGGTGCTGGAAGGGCCCCACTCTGACAACATCCTGCCACCACTTTCTTTAGTACCGGTTCGTGGCACGAACCGGTGCTAAAGGTTCGCCACGAACCGGTACTAAAGAGCTCCTCCCGCCTAGCCGTTGGAACCGGCACTAATGGACACATTAGTGCCAGTTCTGTTACAAACCGGGACTAATGTGTCTCACATTTGACCCTTTTTCTACTAGTGAGGAGACAGGTTCATCTGCATGCTCCAGTATGATCAATCAGGAGAGTTATACATGTTCTATGCTATTTTACCAGAGAGAGAGTAGCTAGCAGGAGTGATTTAGCTAGTTCATGCTGCTCTTAGTACTTGTCCTTTCATGTCCGTGTTCTTCGTTCTGAACTTAAGTGATTTGCTTTTGTGGTGTTATATATGAATGCTTATAATATCATGACAATCATGTTGAACTCGATGATAGTTTTTGCTTCTGGTACAAGTGAATTTTTCTTCTTTAAGCTAGTAGTGTTGGTGGTGATTAGATAGCGGTAATGACTATGATGATTAATATGATGATGATGATGAGTTATTATATCATTTAATGAAAGAAACCGCAGATTAGTTTCAGCTGGATAGATCCTACCTAAGTGATCAAGTATATGCCATATCCGTATATATTATACTTGATCAAGTATAATATGGATATGGCATATACTTGATCACTTAGCTAGTAGCTAGATCCAATGCATCCAGTCAAAACTAATCCGCGGTACTTTCACCTAATGATTTAACAACTCATTATAATGTAAAACAATCACTAAATTAAATTGAAAACACAAAATTAAAGAAAAATTAAAAAAACACTCAAACATTTAGTACCGGTTGGTGTTACCAACCGGTACTAATGCCCTACACGCACCCGGGCCTGGCTCGTGCCATGTGGTGGCACTTTAGCACCGGTTCGTGACAAACCGGTACTAAAGGGGGGGGGGCCTTTAGTCCCCACTCTTTAGTGCCGGTTGGCTAACCGGCACTAAAGGTCGTCACGAACCGGCACTAAAGGCCGGTTCTGTACTAGTGATATATATATATGTGTGTGTGTGTGTGTGTGTGTGTGTGTGTGTGTGTGTGTGTGTGTGTGTGTGTGTGTGTGTGTGTGTGTGTAGGCAAAATTGTGTCTATCATAGCTTGGTAGGAACATAGCTATCATGACCACACAATGCATGCGCCGTGATCCGTGCTGAACTTGTGAGGGTTAAACCAAAGAGGTGTTTGTGGTGTGCTTTGCAGCCCATGTATTCCATATATTCGGGTCAACCCGCTAATGCATTTGGATTTAAGTGATGTGCATCATTGTTGATTTGCTTCCTAATTTATTCCATGCAAGACTATCCATATATGAGATAGCATTAAGCGTTTGATTTTTTTTCCTAGTTTACTTTCCTTCTCTCTACCGTGACACTTTCCACGCATGCAAATTCAATAAATTAGATTCGTCACCCATCTGGTCGCCCTCCTATTTTTGCTTTCTCCCTCTAGCATGGTTCATATAATTCACAATAAACTAAATAGCAACATTCGTTTCATCGAATTTCATATCATTCTTGTCTACTTGATCCTAGGACACGTACATGTGTGTTCGCAATTTATTTTTACATAATAAAAACATTTGTTGGTACACACATACCTAATACCCATGTGTACATATTATTGGACCGCGATACCAATTGATGGGTATTTTCTCTAATTGAAATATGTACATGTTGGTATTGCAATTATGCTTATTGAAAATATACACATACCTAATGTATTTTATGTAATGAAAAATATGCACGTACCCGTGGTATTATACCTAAAGATAATATTTCAGAATATAACTAACGATAATATACCAGTTTGTGGGTATTATACAAGTTGTTGGGTTTTATACATAATGAAAATATTTATGGATGGTGTTATACCTAATGAGAATGTTTATTTATTGTGTACATATTATTAGACTGCGATACCAATTTTTGGGTTCATACCCAATTATTTACGACTATGCACTTAAAAAATAAGTAGATATAATACCTACGCATTTTGGGGGTATGTACTCATGCATTTCACTTCGGGGTATGTAGTTATAGAAAAATTTGATGATTATGCGCATACCTAAAAATATATTGAGTACTTTCAATTTTCGTATACCTAACAAAAATATTTATGCGTGTGAGTTCTGCCGAAAAGTATATACATATCCTCGGATATTTATCCAATAAAAATATATGCATACTCAAGATACGCTTGTGTACGTGTTGGTAATTTAGTCCAAATATGAAACATGCATACTGTACTAACTACAAATAGTTTTCCTATATTCCTAATGACTATCATATACCTCCATCTATGAAACATAACAAGTAATATGACATAATAAATCATTACACATTAATTTCTAATTTTTCTCTCCTATTATGTCAATCAACATGCAATGTTGCCTTGCATGGTACATTTTTATTTTCCATGAAAGCACTCCTGCCATGCATGGTGCGTGGTGTCATGTTTATCATTCAATTACTAATTATGATAGAATTAATTTCATCATCAATTTGCAATTGGATAACCCATTAAGAAAGATACCCATTACAACAGCACGCATCTAGATACGATCATGTGGCGAAAAGGTAACGAGTCTGGGCACCTAGGTGTCCCAAACTGCCGTCCTAGCGAAAGTAGGCATCCAGTTCTGCTGTCATCATATCCGAGGCGGCGAAACTTGTGTCAGGACTCCAGCTCTGATCTTTCTCTACTCTGCATCGACATCCGGGTGCCGTAGCGCATCATAGGCTGAATCGGCAGAAATAATGAGGAAGTTAAGCTGCAGACTAGTGATCATTAACAGTATAATGATAACAACAAGAAGGCAAAACCCAAAATTATATAATACTCCCTCCGTCCCAAAATAAGTGTCTCAAATTTGTACTGGCTTTAGTATAAAGTTGTACTCCCTCCGTCCGAAAAAATTTGTCCCAAGCTTGTCCCTCAAATGGATGTATCTAGCACTAACTTAATGCTAGATACATTCATTTGAGGGACAAGCTTTTTCGGACCGAGAGAATACTAAACTCAAGACACTTATTTTGAGACGAATGGAGTATGAAAGGATCTAAGCTTTTATTCATTGTATAGAAACTTAGTATATTCTCTGCAAAGATTAAGTGAGATGACTGGACATTGTTTTGGCTTTCTATACTCCATAATTCTACTAGAGGAATAACGTTATAAAATTGACGAACTAAATTATCTGGATCAAGAAAAAAAAGTGTGGAAACAGTAGTGTCTACTAGCTTCAGAGTTCAGACCATCTTTTACCACATCCCATTCAACTAGTTTTGTTTGTCTACACGGCTACAACAAGTTTCAGACTAGTCCCAAGTCTAAAGAAACGCGCCACTACTGGAATCAGAGGATTTGCCATCAGCCCCTTCTTTGCCGTCTGCTAGCGGACGGCAAAGGAGGTCTTTGCTGTCCGTTTCCAAAAAACAGACGGCAAAGAACTGGCTGATGGCAAATAACATATTTGCCATCAGCCAGTTCTTTGCCGTCTGCTAGCTGACATCAAAGAAGCTTTGCCGTCGGCTAGCGTACGACAAAGAGGGAGGGGGCCCCACTGATGAGCTGCTTAAAAAAACTTATACCGCCCCCCTCTTTGCCGTCTGCTAGCAGACGGCAAAGAGCAAAAAAGCGGACGACAAAGGGGGGCGGACGGCAAAGATTTAACTTATCTAACGGCGGCCGCGCCCGACCCCGCCCCTCTCTCTCTGTTTCTCTCCCTCTTCACACGCGCGTCACCGCCCCCACCACTCGCCGCCGCACCGTCGCCCCACCACCCCGCCGCCCCACCGGCCCCCCGCCCTGGTGCCACCGCGGCCCCGTCGCCCCCGCCGCCCTGCCGTCTCGGCGCCACCGGCCCCACCGCCCCGGCTCCGGCCCCGTCGCCACTGCCGCCCGGCGCCGTCGCCCCACCACCCGGCGCCCCACCGGCCCCCCGCCCCGTCGCCCCCGCCGCCCAGCCGTCTCGGCGCCGCCGCGCCCCGGCCCCCGGCGCCCCGACCCCCTCGCGCCCCACCGCCCCGGCCCCGGCCCCGTCGCCACTGCCGCCCGGCGCCGCCGCCCAGGCCGACCCGCCCCCCTCCTCCAGCAACCACCTCCTCCACCGGCCCTGCCCCAGGTGAGCTCTACCTCCTCTTTTTTTTCTGTTTTTTAGTTTCAGGTTTATGTTTAGTTTAGAATTAGTTTTAGTTTTAGTTTTAGTTTTAGGTTTAGCTTTAGGTTTAGGTTTAGTTTTAGTTTAGTTTTAGGTTTAGATTTAGTTTTTTTTTCCTTTTTTCTGTTTTTTTAGTTTTAGGTTTATGTTTAGTTTAGATTTAGTTTTAGTTTTAGTTTTAGTTTTAGATTTAGGTTTAGTTTTAGGTTTGGGTTTAGGTTTAGGAAAGAAGAAGAAGAAAAAAAGAGGAGAGGAGGAGAAGAAGAAGAGGAAAAAGGAAAGGAAGAAGAAGAAGAGGAGGAGGAGGAGAAAAAAGAAGAAGAGCAAGAAGAAGAAGAAAAAAGAGGAGAGGAGGAGAAGAAGAGGAAGACGAAAAAGGAAAGGAGGAGGAAGAAGAAGAAAAAGAAGAAGAAGGAAAAAAGGAAGAAAAGGAAGAAAAGGAAGAAGATGAAGAAGAAGAAAAGGAAAAAAGAGGACACCTCGACCCGACACGGCACCCCGACCCCGACACGGCACCCCGACCCCGACCCGGCACCCCGACACGACACCCCGACCCCGAGACGCCGACCCCGACCCCGACACCCCAACCCCGACACCGACACGGCACCCCGACCCCGACCCGGCACCCCGACCTGACACCCCGACCTCGAGACCGACCTCGACCCCGACACCCCGACCCCGAGCCTGACCCGACACCCCGACCCCGAGCCTGACCCGACCCGACACCCCGACCCCGACAACCGACCCCCTGACCCTGACACCCCGACCACGACACGACACCCCGACCCCCCGACCCCGAAACAGCACCCCGACCCCGACACGGCACCCCGACACCGACACGACACCCCGACCCCCCGACCCCGAAACAGCACCCCGACCCGACACGACACCCCGACCCCCGACACCTCCCGAAAAGGTGTTCTTTGGCCTTCCAGAGGCCGACGGGGTCATATATTTGTGAATTATTAGTTAGGTCATATATTTTTCGATTTTGTTATGAAAAACATCATATATAATTGTGTCGGTCGGGTAGTTTTAAATGTGCAGTTGTTTCATCGCTGCGAGGTTTGGTGTTCGATGACCTCGCCGTGCGTTTGACGACATGTGCCCCTTCGTTCGTGGGTGAGCAGAAATGACATGTCCTCCCCCATTAATTATTTGATCTATTCCGATGAAACTTGATAGCTAGCTATATATGTGTCTTGAATCATCAGTATGCGTAACCAATATGTGTCTCCCGTTCGAAAGCGTCATAGTTATAAATATGCATGCATTTGCATATTTATAACCTTGATTCTTTTGAATTGTCCAACGCTATCCATAGACAGCCCGAGTATGTGTAGATTGGGTTCGTTTTCCCATATGCTTTTCTCCGGATCCGACGCATAAATTTCGTCAGTGCCTCCCCTGTTGTTCTCCGGGTACACATCCTCTCTGTTATTGCAGAGACATATACCAGGAGAACAGCGGGGAGGTGCTGCCGAAATTTTGCGTTGGATCCGGAGCATAGCATGGGAAAATGAACCCAATCTACACATACTCGGGTGGGGTTAGGACCTATCATTACCTATTAGAGTGTAGGTTGCATGGACATAATAAAATTGACAAAGTAGATCAACTGATGAATATATACATGGTGAATTCTATATATAATTGTTGTGTGTCCACTAGCTCCGAAAGTCAAGATGAGTGATTGTGCATGGATGTATACCGGTCACACTGGTCAAAACAAATGGAGCGCTGAATGGTTCACAAAAACCAAGGGGTTTGTGCAAGCCGCATTTGCAAATGGCCAGAGGAAAACCTGGTGCCCCTGTTTCTGATGCGGCAATTGGGAAAAGAGGACAGAGGCTGAAATGGGCAAACACCTGCAGAAGAATGGTTTTACACCCGATTATACGGTGTGGGCATTTCATGGTGAGTCTGCTCAACGTGACCGAGCTGAGGTGGATCGTCGTCGCACCGACGAGCATGGTACCGGGATGGAAAACATGGTGCAAGACTATGATGATGCTCGGGATTCGGACGAGGAGATGGAGGAATCTGCAAAGGCCTTCAATGAAATGTTGGAGTCTTCAAAACGTCCGCTCCATGAGCACACTGAGCTTTGTCAGTTGGATGCCATCTCACAAGTAATGGCTCTGAAGGCTCAGTTTAACTTGGGCAGAGAATGCTACGACGCAATTATGACATTATTTGGACGCTTTCTACCCAAAGGCCATATAATGCCTGCAAACCTGTACCTGTCGGACAAAATCCTCCGTGCACTGAAGATGCCCTATGAGAAGATACATGCCTGTGAGAAAGGATGTGCCGTATTTAGGCTTGACTATGCGGACTTGAACTATTGTCCCATTTGCAAGTCTTCCAGGTATATTGTGGTAGACAATGGTATGGGTGAGAAGACACAGACCAAAATCCCCATTAGTGTTCTTCGGTATATGCCAATCGTACCAAGACTTCAACGTCTTTTCATGGTCGAAGAGACGGCCAGACAGATGACATGGCACAAAATAGGCAAAAGAACCGAACTAGATGTAGATGGGAATCTGATGATGGTACACACATCGGATGGTGTTGCATGGAAAAAGTTTGATGAATTACATGCTGACAAAGTGGCAGATCCGAGGCATCCTCGAGTCGGCATCAGCACAGATGGGTTCAGTGTGTTTGGTATGACGGCAGCCCAATACAGTTGTTGGCCCGTATTTGTCTTTCCACTCAATCTCCCCCCCGGACAGATTATGCAAAGAAAGAACATTTTCCTGACGTTGATAATTCCAGGGCCCAACTATCCCGGGAAAAATATGAATATGTACATGCAGCCGCTTAAGGACGAATTGCAAGAAGCCTGGGATAATGGGTTCAAGACATACGATGCCTATAGCAAACGAAACTTCATAATGCGTGTCTGGTACATGTACTCGACGCATGACCTGCCGACGTATGGGCTATTCGTTGGCTGGTGTGTGCATGGAAGGTTCTCGTGCCCCACATGCAAGGGAGCTCTTGAGTTTCGTTGGCTTCAGGCCGGTCGCAAGTTTTCTTGCTTCGACATGCATAGACAGTTCCTGGATCCTCGCCATAAGTTCAGGAAAGACAAGAAAAACTTCATCAGAGGTAGAGTTGTCAAAAACTCTGCACCACCTGCATTGACAGGCCAACAGACCCTGGATTAGTTAAACGCTCTCGAACCAGATCCACAGCGTCCAGGGTACTTCAAGGGGTATAATACTAAGCACGTGTGGACTCACAAAACATGCTTATGGGATCTCCCTTACTTCAAAGACCTCCTTTGCCCACACAACATCGACGTGATGCACACTGAGAAGAATATCGCTGAGGCACTTTTTGGTACATTGTTCGGCATAGATGGGAAGTCAAAGGATAATACTAAGGCTAGAGTCGATCTGGAGGCGCTATGTGATAGGCCGTTACAAAACATGAAAGAACCGAAAGGAAAGCAGAACTGGACGAAGCCAGAGGCATGGTTAAATCTTGGAAGGCCAGCTATGAGGGAAATTATCTTGTGGGTGCAATAGCAGTTGATGTTCCCCGATGGGTATGCAGCGAATCTAAAGAGGGGAGTGAATCTTGATAAATTGAATATATTTGGTCTCAAGAGTCATGACTGGCACATATGGATTGAGCGGGTAATGCCGGTGATGTTGCGTGGCTTCATCCCTGAGGATGAATGGCTAGTACTGGCAGAACTCAGCTATTTCTTCCGTGTTCTTTGTGCGAAAGAACTATCGCTTGGCGTGCTAGAAGAAATGGAAGAGTTGGCGCCGGAGTTGATCTGCAAGTTAGAGAAGATCTTTCCACCGGGCTTCTTTAATCCAATGCAGCATTTGATTTTGCATCTCTCGACCGAGGCAAGATTGGGGGGGGCGCATGCAAAATCGTTGGTGCTACCCAAATGAGAGGATGCAGAAGACGCTTCGAGAAAAATGTAAAAATAAACGTAGAATTGAAGCATCAATGGCTGAGGCATTCATCACAGAGGAGGCGGCAAACTTCGTAACAGCACACTATGAAGCCAAAAATCGTCATTTACATAATCCGAAGCCTCGGTACAATGCTAACGACCCTAAAAAGGGTGGATCCAACCTCATCCTATTCAAAGGTAATCTAGCACCAGCTAGTGTTTCACATCCAGTATCTTTGCATAACGAAGAATGGCGGACCATTTCGTTGTATATCTTCAACAACCTGATAGAAGTGCGGCCGTACATCGAGTAAGTTCTCGGTACATTGTTTCGCAACTTCTGTTTCCTTTGAACTGCTCTTACTCCTGGATATGTCATAAAGTTGATACGTCGCCATATTCTCGTATGGAGCGGAGATCCAAAAGGATTCCGTCGAAGAGTATGAGCTTCTCGCAAAGCAAGGAGGCGGCTATCCCGGTTTCATCTCTTGGTTCAAACAAACGGTAATTTCTATTAGACAATTTCATTTCATTCGCTAATTTGTGCGTAATGCAACAATCCTTTCATATTAAACTTGTAGGCTAATTTAGAGTCTATGGACGCCGAATTGAGACTAGTCGCTAATGGTTTTGACTATAAAGTCCGTTCATTTAACAAGTACGACATCAATGGGTATCGCTTTCGTACCTATGGCAAAGAGCTATCTATAGCCGACCGAAAGTCTACAAATTGTTGTGTATCTGCTATCGGCGAAGGAGGTACCGAGTATTATGGGAGAGTTGAAGCAATTTATGAAGTTCTGTTCTATGGTGAAAACCCACCGAATGTCGTAGTCTTCAAATGTTATTGGTTTCAGCCGAAGGAGACTAGAAGGATTCATGAATATATAGGGCTAGTTGAAATCAACCAAAGCACCCATTTAGATGTTCCTGATGTCTATATTATGGTTCAACAGGCGACCCAAGTATTCTATCTACCGTGGGCCTGCCAAACTAATCCAAATCTGAAAGGTTGGGATGTCGTTTATGAAGTGCCGCCACGTGCTAGACTTTCTCCCCCAAAGTAAGAGGATTATGAACCTCACATTAACCCAGACACATATGAAGGAGAATTCTTCCAAGAGACACGTCTTTCCAAAAAGCATTTCAAGAACCACTATACTTCACCCCAAAACATTGAAGTAGACAGCGACAGTGAATCCGACATCACCCCAAAGGAGGAACAAGAAGAGCCAGAACAAGAAGAGGTTACTGCTGCGGATTACATCAAGGTGGCCTTGCACATGTTGATGCCAATGAACCCTATGAGCCCATCATTGATTATAGTGATGATGATGATTATGCATTTATTGATGATACTGATCGAGATTATTAGTAGTGTCAGGTATTCAAATTTTTTATGTTGTACTTGATGATGATACACTTAAGTGATATACATATTATTATTCATGTTGGTACTTTTTTTATGTTCTACTAATTTCGTTTATTCTTTGTCATGGCAGGTGTTGAAAGATGGTGGGCGCTGGTCGGGAGCGCGCCGAGGCCCCTTCTTCGTTGGCGCGTGGTGCGAGGTCTTCCATTGCACATGCACCTCTCCGCCGAGCATTGCTGAACAGTATGGCGACACCACCGGGCCCTTCTTCATCGACTGCGGTGCCCAGCAGGGGACGAGGTAAGAAGAAGAGAGGAGGTGGAGCATGTGGTCACGGGAGAGGAGGTAGGGTGACTCTTACGGCGCCTTCCTCGCCGCCACCCCCAGCTGTTTCACCCGAGCACGTGACTGCTAGGGTGGACTCGTCCGAGGAGGAGGCTACACGGACTCCGGTCCACGATCCTCCGGTCCATGAGCCTCCGGTCCACGGGTCTTCGGCCCACGAGACCCCGGAGGAGCACACGTCTGGATGGGGTACCTGGTCGGGTCAGCCTGAGGAGCCGAGTAGCCATGTTGATGATGGCGGGGAGCCGAGTGGCCATGCTGATGATGGCGGGGAGCCGACTGATATTGAGGAGGAGGGGGCAACGTCTACCAGCATGGTGCTACATGGCTCCCGTCCGTGCCGGCGACCCGTGAGCAGAGGTGGTTGATTTTCCCTGATGGGGAGAGGTAAGTGCATTTAATCTTTTTGTACCTTCTACATTCATGTTTCTTCAAATAACTAATGCGTTGTCCTTGTCATGCTGCAGGGGTTGGGACCACCATGAAAGTGTCCGCCAGCCCAACTCCGTCCTTGGAGTTCTGATTCGGCAAAACTTCCCGGGGTTTGTCACGTTGCCTGGTGAGAGTCGGCTTCCAGAGGTTGGATTGAGTTGGGAGCACTACTTGGCTGCCCCGGCCCCGCCGGGTGAGATTATCGACGGTGTCTTGTGCAAGACTAGGGCAGACGTGGTGATCAGAAAGTTTTGGGTAATTTCTCCTTTACACAATTAAACATCTTCAACTAGCTAGTTATTAATTGTACTAATCAATATTGTCTCATTTGATTGCAGACATTCTACAGGTGTGAGGAGGGATACGAGGAGGAGGCGGCAGATGTTATCGACAAGGAGTGCAAGCGCCTACTTCAGAACTTACGGCATGAGGTTCGGGTGCAGGCTGTTCGAGACTACTACGCCGGGCGTGGTATCAAGAAGCCCAAGCAGGAGTAACGCGATAAGTTCTTGAGTAAGGAGCAGTACATGAAGGTAATTCTTAAGGCCTTGTACTTACTTCCTTCATTTAGTAATTCATAGCCGTAGCGCTCAAGTTTTTATTTGCTAACTTAGGCCCCTCCGAGATGGTGTGCGGATCGGATGGATTGTTGGGAGGTGTTGCTCAATGCGTGGTGCTCAAAAGAATGGCGGGCCACCCACAACGAGGCCAAGGACAAACGTGCCCAAATGGAAGGTGTGCCACACCACCAAGGCAGCTCCAACTTATTGCAGTACGGGCGGAACTGGGTATGTGGTTTGCTTCATGATTCATGCAATTCATTCATCATGCTAGCTTTAGCCCTTTAATTACTAATTTACTTTGTTTCTCTCTTTCAGGCACGCTACAATAAGGCGGATAAGGTGCCAGAGGTGTATGACCTGTATGCCATGGCCCACACTGGCCCTTACAAGAAAGTCAAGGCATTCTCTGCGAGTGACCTCAATGATCCAAAGAACTTCACCAACATCTCCGCCCACGACAAGCTCGTGCAATATAGAGATCAGGGGAAGGCGAGGAAAGGGGAGGACTTTAACCCGAGCCAGGGTCCCATTGATACAGAGCTGCTGATGATATCTGGTGGCGGGAGGTCCCATGGCTCCATAGCCATGGGAGATGGACTTATCCGTTGTCCTAGCAATCTCCCGGAGATTAAGGCGCGCCAGTCGAGCTCCTCTCCTGAGATAAGGCCTCATGAACAGCCAGTCCAACTCGCCTTCAAGGTTAGTTATACGTACTCAGCTATCTTTCCCCATTACATTGTGTGCGCTTCCATCAATGATTACAAATGGTCATGTGAGTGGTGTTGCAGGCTGCTATACAGAGTGAGAGAGATAGAACGGAGAAACTTCTGGCGGAGGCGGCGGAGAGGCAGTGGGAGTTGGAGGAGAGGAAGACAAAGATGTTGGAGGAGAGGGCACGGAATGACATGCAGGCAAGGGCCATGTACGAGCTCCTTGTGGTAAGTTTCTTCTGTAGATTAATTGCTAGTCTTAACATTTGAGTCTCATTACTAACTAGTATGACTCTGTTGTGAAAACCAAATGTGCAGTCTGTGTGCGAGAAGTCTGGTCAGACCGCTCCGCCGATGCCAGTGATTGCTCCTAGGAGCACGGTGAGTTTAATTAGAATGGACATTACTTTCTAGTCTTAACATTTGAGTGTCATAATGCTAACGAGACATTGGAAATGATCTTTGGTGTAGCTTAACTCCAGAAATGCATCGCACGATCCTTCTCCAGCTACCGGCGCGAGCCAGCCCGCTCGTACACCTCCCTGATCACGGTAAGTTTCTCTAGTGTTTTGCTTAACAAATGCATAAAGACCTAGACTTAGCTTTATTTCCTCCAATATGCTTACCATAATGACCTAGAATTAGCTTCTTTTCCTCCAAAATGACTTAATAAGCTTACTGACCTCATAAACCATCCATTTTACCTAAGTTAGCTCTAAAATGATATGTACTTAGCTTACTTATGTCAAAAATTGCATAACTAGCTTAGTTAGCTCATAAACGATCCATTTTACCTAAGTTAGCTCTAAAATGACTCATTTTACCTCAGTTAGCTTATAAGTGATCCAATTTATCCAAGTTAGCTCTAAAATGACCCATTTTACGTAAATTAGCTCCTAAATGATCCATTTTACCTACGTTAGCTTTAAAATGACCCATTTCACCTAGGTTAGCTCCAAAATGACCCATTTCACCTAGGTTAGCCCCAAAATGACCCATTTCACCTTCATTTGCTCCTAAACGATCCATTTCACCTAAGTTAGCTAAAAACGATCCCTTTCACCTAAATTAGCTCTTAAATGATCCATTTCACCTAATTTAGATCAAAAAGATCCATTTCACCTTTGTTAGCTCAAAAACGTGGCATTTCACCTTAGTTAGCTCATAAATGACCCATTTCAACTAAGTTAGCTCAGAAAAGCTCATAAATGATCCATTTCACCTAAGTTAGCTCAAAAACGATCCATTTCACCTTAGTTAGCTCAAAAACGTGGCATTTCACCTTAGTTAGCTCATAAACGACCCATTTCAACTAAGTTAGCTCATAAAAGCTCATAAATGATCCATTTCACCTAAGTTAGCTCAAAAACGATCCATTTCACCTTACTTAGCTCAAAAACGTGGCATTTCACCTTAGTTAGCTCATAAACGACCCATTTCAACTAAGTTAGCTCGTAAAAGCTCATAAATGATGTATTTCACCTAAGTTAGCTAAAAAATGATCCATTTGACCTTACTTAGCTCAAAAACGATGCCCTTCACCTTATCTAGCTCATAAACGACCCATTTCAACTAAGTTAGCTCATAAATGATTCATTTCAACTAAGTTAGCTCATAAACAACCAATTCCAACTTAGTTAGCTCATATATGATCCATTTCACCTAAGTTAGCTCATAAATGACATATACTTCTTGTTCTAGTCTTCTTTCTAGTCACCTATTTCTAACTTTCTTATTTATCATTTTGCAGATTTCATTCACTTCATGGAAGCTAGCTTGCTATGATGGAGTGCTTGCTTTTCCTTTGATGAAACTTTGCATTGTATGTAGCTTGCTATGATAGAACTTGCATTGTATCTTGATGAAACTTTGCATTGTAATATGTATATGGATGGAACTTTCTTATGTATGAACAATGTGTATGGATGGAACTTGCTTATGTATGAACAATGTGTATGGATGAAACTGATGTGATATGTGATATGTGATATGAAACTTATGTGCTGGATATGTGATATGGAAATATATCTATATATGTCATATATATATATGCTGTGAAAATTGTTGGATTAAAAAAACAGAAAAAGAGACAATATGCAGGCTCTTTGTCGTCTGCCACCGACTGCAAAGGGCTCTTTGCCATCAGCAGCGGACGGCAAAGAGGCCACGTGGCAGGCAACTGTGCTTCCTGGTAGGCTGACCAATTTGGTCAGTTTTCCTACAGTGGCTGACGGCAAAGGCTTTGCCGTCCGCAGCAGACGGCAAAGAGAAAAAAAACTTTGCCTATAGCGGCCGACGGCAAAGGCCTACCTTGTGTAGTGACATCGGCTGACATCATTCGGCGGATAGCAAAGGCCTTCTGAAGTTTGCCGTCAGCGGCGGACAGCAAAGGTCTGCCGTTAACCACCTAACGGGGTAACAATGCATTTATTGCCGTCTTCATTCTTTGCCGTCCGCTGCTGATGGCAAAGGCCCCTTTGCCGTCAGCCGCCCGAAGCGAATGGCAAAGTAGCTATTTGCCAAACCTTACTTTGCCGTCCCCTTTTGCCATCCGCCATCCATGCCTTTGCCGTCCGCCGTGGCAGATGGCAAAATAGCTGATTCCTGTAGTGTGCATATAATAATATCCTTTTTCCAAGCATGACGAGATTAGCACTCAACTAAAGTAAGACTCCAAATATCATGTCCATGTAGTAAACGGTATGTACACCAAAATCGGTGCAAACAGATTCAGGACCACCTGAATTTCTGTACATTTCTGAAAACAATATTCATGCTCATGTGCACAAACTAGACTTAATTCAGTATTGTACGAACCTGAATTTTATTTACAGGTTATTCAACACAAGTAGAATATGCACATTGAGTGAATATGCGCATCAAATGAATATGGCATCAAATAGGGGGATCTGAATTATGTGAATCAAGGGCAGTATTATGAGACCAACATTTCCACATCAAGGTTGGGTGTAAATTATGTAATTCAATAAACAACTATCATGGAGATATGCACATTGTGCATAACAAATTCAGTAAGCCGTGCAGAGAGGCTCTCACTGGGGGTCCCGGACAGCATGACGACGACCTCGAGGCAGGGTCTCGCCGGAGCGGCCATGGGGCAGATCGACGACGAGTGGAGTCAGCCTCCCATAACGGCCCGCTCGGACGCACATGACCAAGCCGAGGCGCCGGTGCAGCGGCAGATGGAGGAGCCAGGCCAGGGCGTTCCTCAGATTGTACACGCAGCTCCCCTGGAACTGGAACTGGGACCGGCCATCGTCGGTGTAGAGCCGGAACCGGATCAGCCTCCACGCCGAAGGATACTCCTGCACCAAAGAACCATGAATTGTTGTGTCAAGAAGCAATTCGAGAGCTATTCAAGAAGGGGCGGGTCTCACCCGAAACGGGGGTGGAAGGCGAGGCGAGCCCTCTCTGGCGGGGATGGGCTCGACGCTCCAGTAGAACGCGGCGGGGAAGCTGCCGTGTGCAAAAGGATATGGGAAACGTTGAACCCTTCGCTCGGGCCGCATTGCATTATATAGAACTTGTGTCGTGGCTTACAAGATTAGATCGAGGCTAGATCGATCGGTTACAGAGAGATATACGGGAGAGGTTGAAACAGAAGAAGAGATAGAATAGGTTTACAATTCAAAGAGAATTCTATCCCTATACAACAACTAATTCTAACACTCCCCCTCAATCTAAACCTCATGAAGCTTTGCCAAGGTTGAGATTGTACTTGAACTCATCTAGCCTTCTCATAGTAAGTGGTTTTGTGAAGCCATCAGCAAGTTGGTCTCCTATAGGTATGAAGCGAATGTCAAGTAGCTTTCGAGCTACTCTTTCTCTGACAAAGTGAAAATCAACTTCAATATATTTGGTACGTGCATGGAAAACAGGATTGGCTGAAAGGTGGGTAGCACCAATGTTATCACACCATAACCTAGCAGCTTGTGGAGCCTTAATACCAAGCTCATAAAGTAAAGTCTGTATCCACATTACTTCAGTTGTTGCATTTGCCAAAGCTTTACACTCAGCCTCAGTGCTTGACCTTGAAACTGTAGCCTGTTTTCTTGCACTCCATGATACGCGATTTGTTCCCAGAAACACAGCAAAACCACTTGTGGACCTTCTGTCATCAGGACAACCTGCCCAGTCTGCATCAGAATATGCAGTAACAAGCATGGATGATGATCTGGTAATATGAAGCCAAAGTCCCTCTGAGAACTTAAGATACCTCAAAATTCTCTTGACTGCAGTCCAATGGGTAGTTCTAGGTGCATGTAAATATTGACATACTTTATTCACAGAATAAGAAATGTCAGGTCGTGTAAGAGTCAAATATTGTAAAGCACCTACAACACTTCTATAATTTGTTGCATCTTCTGGTCCAAGCACTTCTCCACTTTCAACTGTAAGTTTTTCTGAGGTTGAGATTGGTGTACTCACAGGTTTACAATGTTCCAATCCCACTCTCCTGAGAATATCAGTGGTATATTTGTCTTGTGTGAGAAGTATGCCATCTTTTACTTGTTTAACCTCTATACCAAGAAAGTAGTGAAGGTCACCTAGATCCTTAAGAGCAAACTCCAGTTTCAGATCCTTAAGCAAACAAGTGGTGGCATCTGAGCTTGAACTAGCAACAATTATATCATCAACATAAACAAGCACAAATATGGTGATATTGCCTTTATTGTAAAAGAACAAAGAGGTATCTGCTTTTGATGGTGTAAACCCAAGTTGTTGTAACTGCATGCTCAATCTTGAGTACCAAGCTCTAGGGGCCTGTTTCAAACCATATAAAGCTTTATCCAACTTACAGATATAATGTGGTGTGCTTTGATTTTCATATCCCGGTGGTTGCCGCATGAACACTTCTTCCTCAAGAACACCATGAAGAAACGCGTTCTGAACGTCTAGCTGCCATAGACTCCAACCTCTGGAAATAGCAATAGACAACACAAGCCGAATAGTAGCCGCCTTAACAACAGGACTAAAGGTATCTTCATAATCAATGCCAAACCTTTGTTTAAATCCCTTAGCAACTAATCTAGCGTTGTACCTGTCTATACTTCCATCAGATTTTCTCTTGATCTTGTACACCCACTTACAATCTATAACATTATTTCCCTTCCTTGGTGGTACTAAATGCCAAGTTTTGTTTTTCATGAGTGCATTGTATTCACTATCCATAGCCTCCTTCCATTCTTTATGGTTAAGTGCATCATGCAAGTGGGTTGGTTCACCAAAACTACTAAGAAAAGCTCTTTTGACCCTGTCATACCTTACGGTGCCATCAGTATATTCTTTTGCCTTGATAATACCTGATTGAGATCGAGTGTGACGACGCGGAGCTGCTGCTGGTGAAGTTTGCACAGAAGATCCGGGCATGACAGTTGCTGTTGGTTGCGCCACAGAAGATCCCGCGAGACTAGCTGCAGACGAGACAGCCGCAGGTTCCCAATCCGGCTCCCGATCCAAGGCGGATCTCGACCCAGGCGCGCCAGGCGTCACGCTGTCAGCTGCAGAGTCGGCCCACGGGCTGGTGGCTCGAGGCGATTTGCCCCCGTCCACTCCTGACGAGGTGGGCTCAGCATCGGGCCCCGCGGCGCCAGGATTGTCGGCCACCAGTGCACCTGAAGTGGTGGGCTCCACGCGGTCTGGCCCGTCAGCCGCCCGAACGCGATTGGCTGCATGCGAGCGACCGCAATCATCCTTGAACCGCGCGGTGCTGGAGACAGCAGAACTGGCGCGAGGATCTGCCTCGGATTGAACGCCGCTGCCACCCGAATCTGCATGGGATCCGACGCCTCCTTTGTTTGTTTCTGCACACATAGAATCATGACCTGAATATGCACAAATATCACTAGAATCCGAATTTTTTTCTATGGAATTCTTCACAGGATCAGCTTTATACAATTCTCCCCCGTGATCTGGAAGAAGTGCTATTTCAGCACGTAGGAGGGCGCCAGCATTTGGGTGGAGTTTGGCGAACGGAAAAAGGGTTTCGTCAAAGACAACGTCTCTAGAGATATAGATACGGCCGGTTGCAATCTCTAAGCATTTGTACCCTTTGTGGAGATTACTATAGCCAAGAAAAACACATTGGGTGGATCGAAACTCGAGCTTGTGGCGATTATATGGGCGTAAATTTGGGTAGCAAGCACATCCAAATTTGTTAAGAGAGTTATAATCAGGTGTTTGATGATATAATCGCTCTAATGGAGTAGAGTTACCAATGACCTTGCTAGGGAGCCGATTGATAAGATAGGTGGCTGCAATGAATGCTTCATCCCAATATTTGAGAGGCATGGAGGCATGTGCAAGTAAGGAAAGGCCAACTTCAACAATGTGGCGATGTTTTCTCTCAGCAGAGCCATTCTGCTGGTGAGCATGAGGGCAAGAGACATGATGTTCTATGCCTATGCTATGGAAGAAAGAGTTGAGCTTTTCATACTCCCCTCCCCAGTCACTTTGGACTGCCAAAATTTTCCTGTCAAAATGCCTTTCAACAAGTTTTTGGAATTCTTGAAACACAGAAAAGACTTCAGATTTGTGCTTTAACAAGTAAATCCAAGTAAACTTGCTAAAATCATCAATGAAACTCACATAATATTTTTTTCTTCCAAAAGAATCTCTAGCATGACCCCATACATCACTGAAAATAAGCTCTAAAGGAGCATGAGACACACTGTTTGACCTAGGGTAAGGGAGTTGATGACTCTTGGCACACTGACAAGCTTCACAAATGGACTCACTGGATTGACTAGATGACAAGGGCAAATTGCCTTTATTAACTACTTGTTTGACTATGACTGATGATGGATGTCCTAATCTTTGATGCCACCGTGCTAAAGAGGGCTTGATAGTAGCAGAACAAGCATGACGCCGCTTGTGGTTGAAAGCTCCGGATGGGATGGGGTAGAGCCCTCCAATGCATCTACCGTGATGTAGAAGTTCCCTCGTTGCCCGATCCTTTATGAAAAAGTAACGAGGGTGAGTTTCAAAGAAGACATTATTGTCGGTGGCTAAACGAGACATAGAGGCAAGGTTTTTATCAGCTTGTGGAACATGAAGGACATCGTTTAGAACAAGATCACGTTTAAGAGTGGGAGAATTAATAAAAGCTTGACCGATGTGTCGAATATCCATACCTCCACCACTTGTAGTATGGATCTGATCGTTGCCAAGGTACTTCTCCCGAAGAGCAAGTTGCTCTAGTTCACCAGTAACATGGTCGGTTGCACCAGAGTCGACGTACCACACGCCATCGCCCCCTTGCTCGCTCATAGCTGCAGCAACAAGACGTGCATCGGGGACAAAGTCTTCATCATACCGATGCCAGTAGTCCAGAACCTCATGGCCTGCCTTTTTGCAGAGTTGGCACCGAGGGCGCCCCCGAGAAGATGAAGAGGAGCGGCGGCCAGAGTTGTTGTTGAAGCCGCCGCCTGATGGTTTGTTGGTGTAGCTATTGGAGTTGTTGTAGCCGCCGCCTCCAGAGTTGCTGTAGCCGCCATCTCCTTGGAAGTGGCCACGCCCGCGCCCATCGGTGCGGCCATCTCCTTGGAAGTGGCCACGCCCGCGCCCATCGGTGCGGGACTGCCCCTGGTGACCGCGCCCACGGCCGCGGCCACGGGAGACAGCATTGGCAGAAGATTGGCGAAGGTTGCTGCCGTGAAGAAGGCTGAGGCGGGCATCAAAGCTCAGGAGCTAGCTGTAAAGCTCCTGAACCGTGATCGATTCCACCCGAGCAGCGAGCGCCGAGACGACAGGATTGTATTCCATGTCCAGTCCGGCGAGAATCTTGGAGACGATCTCCTGATCGGAGAGCGCGGCGGCGGTGCAGGCAACTTCATCTGTGAGACTTTTAATTTTTCCAAGATACTCGGCCATGGTCATATTACCTTTCTGAAGATTGGTCAGCTCGATGCGGGTGTTAATGGCTTGGGCTTGACTTTGAGCACCAAACATGGCATGAATTGCATGCCACACTTCGGCCAGCGTTTGTAACGTGGCGACCTATGCAAGAATATCGCGGGAAAGAGAGCCCATCAAATATCCTTGAAGTTGCTGCTATTGTGCATACCAAAGGGTTCGTGCAAAGTTGGCGATCTGCTCTTCTTTGCCTTCCTTGGTGATGGTGAGGGTGGGCGGCAGTGCCGGGCTCTTCTCGTCGAGGTGATGTTCCATCTGTGCTCCTTTGATCTGCGGCAGCACGACGGCCTTCCAGAGAAGAAAATTCCCCCTCGTCAGCTTCTCCTATGGTGGTGGTCCGAGGGATGTGGTGGTGGTGGTGGATGAGGAGGCGGAGGTGGAAGATGAAAGTGCACCCATGGTGCTGGGCAACATGGCGGCGGAGGTGGTAGACATGCTCCCGATGAGGAAGGTAGCTAGATGCGTTTTTGTTGAGGAAGTGGCTCTGATACCATGCAAAAGGATATGGGAAGTGTTGAACCCTTTGCTCGGGCCTCATTGCATTATATAGAACTTGTGTCGTGGCTTACAAGATTAGATCGAGGCTAGATCGATCGGTTACAAAGAGATATACGGGAGAGGTTGAAACAGAAGAAGAGATAGAATAGGTTTACAATTCAAAGAGAATTCTATCCCTATACAACAACTAATTCTAACACCGTGGATGCGGAGGTAGTGCCCGCCAGCATTGCGGAGCCGGACGTCGTTCGCGAAGCCCCCGCCGCCGCCCCCGATGACCTGCCACATGACGGCCCCCACCCCGGGCTGATCATTGCTGCGCCACTCGACGCGGAAGTGGCCAGGCCCGCGCGGCAGCGGCGTGTCCGTGATGGCGAGGTAGAGGTCGTAGGCTGCGTTGTGGAGGAGCAGGTATGGGCCGTCGCTGTCGGTGCTGTGGTAGACGTGCACCGCCCAGACCACGTTCAGTGTCGCGCAGTGCTGGCAGAGGGTGATGCTCTCCCTGTCGTCAGCGGCGAGGAGGTACTTGCCGCGCCCGCGGCTCCGCAGCCGCACGTGTTGCATGTCGTGAAATTTCTCCATTGGTCGCCGGTTCTGTGCCGCTTGGAGGCGGAGAGAGGGCGAGACAGAGGTTCTTGGTTGGTTGGGGCTCCGGCCTGCCGGCGAGAAGATGCGAAAGAAAGTTGTTGGGTGCGGCGGTTACTTTGAGCGCGAAGTCGAGGTATTTCAAGGTGCCAAACGACATGGCCGTTCCGGGCTTTGGGCACGAGCTGGGCAGCCCATACTCCGGAGCACTGAATCTCTTACCTTCACTTTCCTTACTGAACCGCCTCCCTTACCAAAAAAGGCCTTCGTCCCGCTTTATAAATAAAGCACCAATCAACAAGCATCCAATACAAACATCCGCCACGCCACCACAACACACGCACACACCTAGGACAGGATACAAAGGCGCTGAGCGCAGCAACACCACCCCTAGCACTACCACATAGAGATGAAGCTACATATGACGAACCATGCACTCCAAGACGACGCCTTCAAGAAGGGAACGACACCGGCGCGCCGCCACCGCCCGATCCAAGGATCAGAGTTTCCCCCGGAGCCACATGACGTGCAATGATAGCCGCGACGACGTCTTCAAGAAGGGAACGATCTTCGCCGCCGCCGGTCCGTCTGAAGATAGAACATGTTTTCACCTCGGCCAGCACTCATCGTCACCGAACGCCACACCCCGGCAACCACGCCGCCCACACGGCCATGGAGACCGGGCAGCACCAAGGCACGGGCTCTGCCCACGAGCACCGCTCTACCACCACCAGGGCCGCCGCCCTAGCATCCAAGACCTCGACACCACCTCACCCGAGACCCGTCGCACCCCAACGAAAAAGACGAGCGGAAAGGTCCCACCTTTCGCCCTCCTGGGCGCCCCCAGCGTCGAGACCTAATAGGTCGGCCAAAACTGGCATCCACCGACCCGTCCTGCAGCCCCGAGCGGAGACGAGCTCAGTCCTACTGCATCGAGAGGGGGACGAGGTCAGTCCTGCTGCACCGTGCGCGAGATGAGCTTGGTCCTGCTGCATCGGGCGTGGGACAAGCTCGGTCCTGCAGCACCGGGGCGCGAGACGAGCGGTGGACCGCAGCTGGGAGAGGACCAGCCCATTGATGGGAGAAACGCCCAGACGACGAGGAGATGGGGTGAAGGCCAAAACGGCCCGACCGTAGACGAGCCGGCGCCGGAGAAGCCAGCCGCTGCCGTGAACAGATCCGTCGAGCTACCGTGGAGCCGCCACAACACCGGGAGGCCATCACCGAGACCGTCCCATGCCGCCGCCCACGGCCGGAGCAGCGGCCACGCCCGGCCGCTGCCCAACCCTCGCCGCCTGCCGGAAATTTGCATTAGATCCAGCCGGCACGCCCCCACCTCCACCAGCACCAGCCCACCTCCAACCCCGACCAAGAGGAGAAGGAGGCCGAGCCATGGCCCGAAGAGAAGGGGTCCACCGGGACCTGCCCTCTGCAGCCCGTGGTCGGAGCTGTACCACCGCTGCCACCAGGCGAGTCGCCCCCGGAGCCCCGCCCGCCGCCAGGCAAAAGCAGCAGGCGGCTCCTCAGGCTCGCCAGAGTAGCAGCCCGCCAAGGCAGAGCGCCCTCCGTCCCACGCTGTCGCAGCCCGAGCCGGCCGACAAGGGGATCTGGACCGACAACGCCCGCAGCAGGAGCCGACCCCGCCATCTCCGCCTCGCCAGCCGCCCATCCATCCGCGCAGCCGCCGCCGCTCCACCGGTAGGCCGCGCCACCAGCACGGCCGCCTGGGTCGCCGTCATGCCGCCCCGCGCGAGCGACGCGCCCCTGCCAAGCTGTGGCGTCTACGCCGCGAGCAACAGGGGAGGGGGCCAGAAGACCCCGCCGCCGCCGACGCCGATCGGGCTTCGTCCGGTAGCGCCCTCCGGCGGAGGCGAGGAGGAGAGGAGGTGGGGACTCATTTGCTCTAGTTAGGGTTTCGAGTTGCTCTCCCGGGGCGATCTTCGCCGCCGTCGAGGTTTTGCTCCCCTATCACCGATCAACCCCCTCTCTAGCCTGATTTTGCGCTGGGGGTGGCCACCCAGGCTGTTGATACGTCTCCAACGTATCTATAATTTTTTATTGTTCCATGCTATTATATTACCCCTTTTGGATGTTTATGGGCTTTATTTTACACATTATTATCATTTTTGGGACTAACCTACTAACCGGAGGCCCAACCCGTATTACTGTTTTTTTTGCCTATTTCAGTGTTTCAGAGAAAAGGAATGTCACACGGAGTCCAAACGGAATGAAACCTTCGGAAGCGTGATTTTTGGAACGAACGTGATCCAGAGGACTTGGAGTGCAAGTCAAGAAGTAGCCGAGGCGGCCACGAGAGGGTAGGGCGCGCCCACCCCTATAGGGCGCGCCCCCTATCTCGTGGGCCACTCGTGCGGCCACCGATGTACTTCTTCCTCCTATATAAGCCTACATACTCCAAAAACATTCATGGAGCACCCGAAACACAATTTCCACCGCCATAACCTTCTGTATCCGCAAGATCCCATCTTGGAGCCTTCGTCGGCGCTCCGCGGGAGGGGGAATCGACCACGGAGGGCTTCTACATCAACACCATAGCCCTTCCGATGAGTTGTTAGTAGTTTACCACAGACCTTTGGGTCCATAGTTATTAGCTAGATGGATTCTTCTCTCTTTTTGGATCTCAACACAATGTTCTCCCACTCTCTTGTGGAGATCTATTCGATGTAAACTCTTTTTACGGTGTGTTTGTTGAGATCCGATGAATTGTGGGTTTATGATCAAGTTTATCTATGAGAAATATTTGAATCTCCTCTGAATTCTTTTATGTATGATTGAGTTATCTTTGCAAGTCTCTTCGAATTATCAGTTTGGTTTGGCCTACTAGATTGATCTTTCTTGCCATGGGAGAAGTGCTTAGCTTTGGGTTCAATCTTGCGGTGTCCTTACCCAGTAACAGAAAGGGTTGCAAGGCACGTGTTGTATTGTTGCCATCGAGGATAGAAAGATGGGGTTTATATCATATTGCATGAGTTTATCCCTCTACATCATGTCATCTTGCTTAATGCGTTACTCTATTCTTTGTGAACTTAATACTCTAGATGCAGGCAGGAGTCGGTCGATGTGTGGAGTAATAGTAGTAGATGCAGGCAGGAGTCGGTCTACTTGTTGCGGACGTGATGCCTATATACATGAGCATGCCTAGATAATCTCATAATTATTCGCTCTTCTATCAATTGCTCGACAGTAATTTGTTCACCCGCCCTAATACTTATGCTATCTTGAGAGAAGCCTCTAGTGAAACCTATGGGCCCCGGGTCTACCTCTTATCATATTTGCTTCCAATCTACTTTTATTTGCATCTTTACTTTTTGCATCTATATTATAAAATACCAAAAATATATTTAACTTATCATACTATCTCTATTAGATCTCACTTTCGCAAGTGGCCGTGAAGGGATTGACAACCCCTTTATTGCGTTGGTTGCGAGTTCTTTGTTTGTTTGTGTAGGTGCGTGGGACTTTTGAGGAGCCTCCTACTGGATTGATACCTTGGTTCTCAAAAACTGAGGGAAATACTTACGCTACTATTGTTGCATCACCCTTTCCTCTTCAAGGAAAACCAACGCAAGCTCAAGACGTAGCAAGAAGGATTTCTGGCGCCGTTGCCGGGGAGGTCTTCGCTCAAGTCAAGACATACCAAGTACCCATCACAAACCCATCTCCCTCGCATTTACATTATTTGTCATTTGCCTCTCGTTTTCCTCTCCCCCACCTCACCCTTGTCGTTTTATTTGCCCTCTCTTTCCCAATCTCTCTCTCTCTTTTCGCTTGACTTTTTCTATTTGCTTGTGTGTTGGATTACTTGTTGCCATGGCGCAAGATAATACCAACTTGTGTGATTTCTTGAATACCAATAATAATGATTTCCTTAGTACACCAATTGCTCCTATTAATGATGTTGAGTCTTGTGAAATCAATACTGCTTTGCTAAATCTTGTTATGAAAGATCAATTCGTCGGCCTTCCTAGTGAAGATGCCGCTACTCATCTAGACAACTTTGTTGATTTGTGTGATATGCAAAAGAAGAAAGATATGGATAATGATATTATTAAATTGAAGTTATTTCCGTTTTCACTTAGAGATCGTGCTAAAGTTTGGTTTTCGTCTTTGCCTAAAAATAGTATTGATTCTTGGAACAAGTGCAAAGATGCTTTTATCTCTAAGTATTGTCCTCCCGCTAAGATTATCACTCTTAGGAACCATATTATGAATTTTAAACAACTTGATCATGAGCATATTGCCCAATCTTTGGAAAGAATGAAATTGATGATTCGTAATTGCCCTACTCATGGTTTGAATTTATGGATGATCATACAAAAATTTTATGCCTGTTTGAAGTTTGCTTCTAGAAATCTCTTAGATTCGGCCGCGGGAGGCACGTTTATGGAAATCACATTAGGATATGCTACAAAACTTCTTGATAATATTATGGCAAATTATTCTCAGTGGCACACCGAAAGATCTTCTAGTAAAAAACGTGCATGCTATAGAAGAAATCAATGTTTTGAGTGGAAAGATGGATGAACTTATGAAATTGTTTGCTACTAAAAATACTCCTCTTGATACCAATGATATGCCTTTGTCTACTTTGATTGAGAATAATAATGAATATATGGATGTGAATTTTGTTGGTAGGAATAGTTTCGGAAACAATGCTTATAGAGGAAACTTTAATGCTAGACCATTCCCTAGTAATTCCTCTAATAATTATGGAAATTCCTAAAATAATTCTTATGGTAATTTTAATAAGATGCCCTCTGATTTTGAGAATAGTGTGAAAGAATTTATGATTTCTCAAAAGAATTGTAATGCTTTGCTTGAAGAAAAATTACTCAAAGTTGATGATTTGGCTAGGAACGTTGATAGACTTTCACTTGATGTTGATTCTCTTAAACTTAGATCTTCTTCCCCTAAGCATGATATCAATGAGTCTCTCAAAGTAATGAGAATTTCCATTGACGAGTGTAAGGAAAGAACCGCTAGATTGCGTGCTAAGAAAGATAGCTTTATAAAGGCATGTTCCTCTAGTTTCCATGAAAATAATGATGAAGATCTTAAAGTTATTGGTGCGTCTCCTATTAGATCTTTGTTTTGCAATATGAATCTTGAAAATTATGGGACTGAAGATGAGTCAACTTTACCTAGAAGGCGTCCCAAAAATTCAGAGTTTTTAGATCTTGATGCTAAATTTGGTAAAAGTGGGATTGGAGAGGTCATGACTTTAAATAGCATTGAACCCACTATCTCGGA
This sequence comes from Triticum aestivum, assembly GCF_018294505.1. Classification (NCBI taxonomy): domain Eukaryota; kingdom Viridiplantae; phylum Streptophyta; class Magnoliopsida; order Poales; family Poaceae; genus Triticum; species Triticum aestivum. The sequence continues at coordinate 681,242,875 of NC_057813.1, read as the reverse complement.
TTTCAAGGAATTTGATTATGATAATTGTTATTTAGAAGGTTGTATTTCCTTGTTGCAATCCGTTGTTAATTCTCCACATGCTTATAGTCAAAATAAAACTTTTACCAAACATATCGTTGATGCCTTGTTGCAATCTTTTGATGAAAAACTTAATTTGGAAGTTTCTATACCTAGAAAACTTAATGATGAGTGGGAACCTACTATAGAAATTAGAATTAAAGATCATGAGTGTTTTCCTTTGTGTGATTTGGGTGCTAGTGTTTCCACGATTCAGAAAACTTTATGTGATATCCTAGGTTTCCATGATCTTGATGATTGCTCTTTAAATTTGCACATTGCGGATTCCAGCATTAAAAAGCCAATGGGAAGGATCAATGATGTTCTCATTGTTGCAAATAGAAATTTGGTGCCTGTAGATTTTGTCGTTCTTGATATTGATTGCAATCTTGCTTGCCCTATTATTCTTGGTAGACCTTTCCTTAGAACGATTGGTGCGATTATTGATATGAAGGAAGGGAATATTAGATTCCAATTTCCATTAAAGAAAGGCATGGAGCACTTTCCAAGAAAGAAAGTCAAATTACCTTATGAATCTATCATTCGAGCTACATATGAATCGAGTGCCAAAGATGGCACTACTTAGATCTATCTTCGCTTTTATGCCTAGCTAGGGGCATTAAACGATAGCGCTAGTTGGGAGGCAACCCAATTTTATTTGTGTTTTTTGTTTTGTTCCTGTTTAGTAATAAATTTTGCTTCTACTTTCTGTTTAGATGTGTTTTTATCTTTTAATTAGTGTTTGTGCCAAGTAGAACCTATAGGATAACCTATGATGATAGTTGATTTGATTCTGCTGAAAAACAGAAACTTTGCGCTCACGAGAAAAAATGCAATAAATCACAGGAACGTGATTTTGCATTGATTCTTTTTGCTGCTGATCAATAAACAAACTTTCCAGTACTTCCTATTTTGGTAGGACTTTTAGAGTTCCATAAGTTTGCGTTAGTTACAGATTGCTACAGACTGTTCTATTTTTGACAGATTCTGTTTTTCGTGTGTTGTTTGCTTATTTTGATGCATCTATGGCTAGTATGTAAGGGTATGAACCATAGAGAACTTGGAATACAGTAGGTTTCACACCAAAATAAATAAAGAATGAGTTAATTACAGTACCTTATGTGGTGGTTTTGTTTTCTTTCACTAACGGGGCTTATAAGATTTCCTGTTGAATTTTGTGTTGTGAAGTTTTCAAGTTTTGGGTAAAGCTTTTATGGACTATGGAATTAGGAGTGGCAAGAGCCTAAGCTTGGGGATGCCCATGGCACCCCAAGATATTCAAGGATAGCCAAAAGCCTAAGCTTGGGGATGCCCCGGGAAGGCATCCCCTCCTTTGTCTTCGTTCATTGGTAACTTTACTTGGAGCTATATTTTTATTTGCCACATGATATGTGTTTTGCTTGGAGCGTCGTGTATTATAATAGTCTTTGATTTTTAGTTTACCACAATCATCCTTGCTGAACATACCTTTTGGGGGAAGCCCACTTGATTAGAATTTGCTAGAATACTCTATGTGCTTCACTTATATCTTTTGAGATTGATAGTTTTTGCTCTAGTGCTTCACTTTTTTTAGAGCATGGCGGTGTATTAATTTTGAAGAAATTGCTAGTCTCTCATGCTTCACTTATATTATTTTGAGAGTCTTTTAGAACAGCATGGTATTTGCTATTTAAATATATTATAACCGCGCATCTTTCGGGCACTTTCAGACCACTGTTGTTTTCGGCCGTTAGATCTGCAGTACTGGCTGTTTATGACTGTTGGATTTGGTTTCAATCCCGCATGGGCTTCGGTGGCGATCAGAAAGCGTTACACAGTCTGGGCCGCTACTCCCAGAACAAAATCAGAGCTCTTTGGTTGTTTGGGCCTATGGGCCTTGCCGTCCGCGAGTAACGAAGCCGATGAAACAGGCAGCCTGCTAACCTTTCGGAGCTATTGAGGAAAAAGATCGGTGGTGCCATACCGTTCATGTGTGGCCGCTCGGACAATGGCGACAGCGCCTCTCACAACTGGTCCGATGAATGCGTGAGACAGGGTTACCCCACTGGGAAACGCCATCAAGTGGGGACTGAAGAGCTCGTGGTGATTAGAGTCCACTCAGGGTGATCAAGGATGTTAAATTGCAATTGGTCTGCGCCACTCGCGGACGATCGAGATTATTGCTGGTCAGTTACGATTCTGATTCGTCTTCTTCCTTTATTCGATTCATCTTCTATATTGGACGTGCGTGTATATAATCTTCACACTTTGGCTTCTCCTCCCCCTTCTTACTCTGCAATAGCGCCTCTCTGCTAGCCATGCTTCTCGCCATGTTGCTCTCGCAAACTTATCGTCCATTCTTCCTCACATCCACCATCCAATTACTACTGAGTCAGATCCCTTCAGAATGATACTGCTTTTCTTTTGCTCCCAAATCGCCGAGGGACACTGGTTCTGGTGTGTTAGTTCGGGGAATCCTCAAACCGATTTGCAAACCTTTCTCACTGTTTCCCAGTACCACTCGGTTTGGACTCCTTTAGTTTGCTGCAGGTGTTCTCATATTTCGATTGAGGTATTGGTACTGATTCTGGTGGGTTGGTTCGGGCAATTCTAAAGCTCATGATTTGCAAGGCTGACGCCCAGGTTGGTGTATATGTACTGGGATATCTCATCTTATTATCCATGTATGTGTGCCCATGATTTATAAGATTTGATGCTACTGGCTGTGTGACTGTGTGTACACTTCAAAGTCTTCGACAATGCTAATATTGGCCATTTTTGTTAAGGATAAATTCTAAAGAACATATATGCTTTACTGATTCACACTGATCCAAAAAAATGACAAGTTCTTTCATGAATGAGGCCAATAGGAATAACCTAAAGCTATAATTGCGGGTCACTCTTCAACAGTTAACATATATGTTTTGCTAAAACAAAGCAATATAAGCTGAATTTGGTCCATCTAATGCTTCCATACTGGGTTTGGTTCTGAGAATACAGTTTAGCTCTTGCACAGTAGCTGATTACATGTGGTGTGCGACTTACAGTACTTGATCTTCCAAAAAAAGACTTAATTTTTTAAACAATCTTAACAAAAAATTATGAACAATCGACAAGTCCTTTCATCGACGAAGCCATTAGGAATAATCTAAAGTTGTAGTTGAAGTTCACTCTTCAACAGTTAACATATATGGCTGAAAACAAAGCAGTATAAGTTCAATTTGGTCCGTCTAATCAGCTAAGCTTTTGTTTTAATATTACTGCCAAAACGATGGCATAATTTCTGTAGATTATTAGCATTTGTTGTTGTTACTGTGTAGAACATTATGTTTGGGTATCTCTCTGCTGGAAACAAGTTATTGTTATACAATTGGTTGTACTATTTCGAAAGCAATCTTGTTTTCTGACTGTAATTAATCTCTGCTTCTTTGATCCGTAGCTACCGTGTAGCGATGTCATGAATTGCCCAAATCGTATAGATTCAGTGACTTTATTAAGAGTTTGTGATCATATGCCATATTCATATATTTAAGTGCCCTAAATGTGTCCTCGATTTTTATTCTCCCCATTTTTAGATTAACTCCATATTTATACCATATATGTTGCCCTAAAATTAAAGCCCCTCTTTTTCTTCGTCTAAAATTGAGAATTAGATTAAACCAAACAACCATCAAAATTTGCTATTGATATGAGATCTTTTTAAAAATACAAGGTTGATGTACAGTTGTGTGGAATGACTATTCATATTTCATATTAATTTACCCTTTTATAGGAGTTTGTTAAGACTTGTTTTTTTAGTTTGTTAATTTAATATATTACATGCTTATATATATTATAAGAGGCATATTGCTTATAAGATTCGTTTATGTCATTATGTGTAGTTCTAAATTATTCCTTGATTTATCTACAAGTATAGTTTTTACAATAGAATGTCATCTTGCATCTAGATAAATTATTAAGACGTCATATTCATTGGACTCATTTTAAAAATCACTACCATTTTATTGTAAAAATATATGAGATTTGACAACTTACTACCATTTGATTGTAAAAATTAGACGGGCGCAGCAACGCGCGCCTACCATGGTCTAGTGGTTACAAATTTGGTCCTAGAATGATTAGCATCCAAGTTGGGTATAATAAAAACTATCATATGAAGTGAATTGGATGCTATGATCAATTTGTTGCTTAATAATTGTTTTGAGATATAAAGGTAGTAATGTTAGGGTCATGCTAGTGAATAATTATGAAATTGAGAAATACTTTTGTTGAAGTTGACAAGTCCCGTAGCATGCACGTACGGTAAAAGTTGTATGACAAAATTGTTGCATGAGGTGCTCTTTTGATTGTCTTCCTTATGAGTGGCAGTCGGGGACGAGCGATGGTCTTTTCCTACCAATCTATCCCTCTTGGGGCATGCGTAGTAATACTTTGCTTCGAGGGCTAAGTAGACTTTTGCAATAGGTATATGAGTTCTTTATGACTAATGTGAGTCCATGGATATACGCACACTCATCCTTCCACTTTGCTAGCCTCTCTTATTACCGCGCAACTTTCGCCGATATTGAACCCATTATTTACCTTCCTCAAAACAGCCACCACACCTACCTATTATGGCATTTTCATAGTCATTCCGAGATATATTGCCATGCAACTTTCCACTGTTCCGTTTATTATGACACGTTTCATCATTGTCATATTGCTCTTTACATGATCATGTAGTTGACATCGTATTTGTGGCAAGGCCACCTTCATAATTTTCATACATGTCGCTCTTGGTTCATTGCATATCCCGGTACATCGCCAGAGGCATTCATATAGAGTCATATCTTGTTCTAGCTTTGAGTTGTAATTCTTGAGTTGTAAATCCATAAAAGTGTGATGATCTTCATTATTAGAGCATTGTCTCGGTGAGGAAACGATGATGAAGACTATGATTCCCCCACAAGTCGGGATGAGACTTCGGACTTTATAAAAAGAAAAAAAAGAAAAAAAAAGAGAAAGGCCAAAAAAAAGAAAGGCCAAAGAAAAAAAGAAGATATATCATAGACTATGGGTTCTGTAGTTTAGCAAGATGTTCAAAAAGATTAAGTGATGATTCATAACATGTTCAAAACAATGTTGCTGAATAACACAATGCGTATGCAAGAATGAACTCCACAACCAATGACCAAATCACAACATAACTATCAGACATGCATATGAACAATTGAATGATCTCTAAATCCCTGAAGCTAGTTGTACTTCTGAATGACAAAAGTTAAGCACTGAAGATATTACTGGACTAAATCTCTAAAGGAGGACATTTTTGACAAAAATGACATGGTTTTCGGATCATTGAAACTCTGGGGTGTCCAGCTCCACCAAAACTGGAAGAATCAAGGAATAATAAGTAGTGTACATATGCTTAGTAATAATCACCTGAATGACTTATCAGAATCTGGTTAACAACGTGATAACGAAATTGCGTGCATGCACTAGTAGAAAAAGGACCTTATGGTAGACACATTAGTCCTGGTTTGATTCTGGCCCGGTACTAATGGTATCATTAGTACCGGTTCGAACGACTATGCATTAGTGCCGGTTCGTGTTGAACCTTTAATATCGGTTCGTGCCACGAACCGGTACTAAAGGGGTGGTGGCAGGCTGGCGTCAGGCCGGGGCCCCACGAGCCCCTTTAGTCCCGGTTTGTGGCACAAACCGGTACTAAAGGGCCAACCTTTAGTACCGGTTCGTGCGACGAACCGGCACTAAAGGGGTCTAACCTATAGTCCCGGTTGGAGACACAAACCGGGACTATAGGGCAATTTTCAAACTTGAAAAAATCATAACTAAATCATCCTAATTCAGAAAAACACACATAATATATGAAAATTTGCAGAACAAAAAGATTGATCCGCTGAAACAACAAGTTTTCCGTTTCGACAAATTTTTAAAATCACAAAATTCCAAAGGGAAAATAGAGTTTTTGGGTGTTTTAGACGTTTTTAGCGTTTAGTGCTAGGGTTTAGATTTCAGAGTTTAGGGTTAGGTTTTATGGTTTAAACCCTTAGTTTTTACTGTTTAGCATAGAGTTTCCGATGTTTTAAGTCCCGGATTTAGGGTTTAGGACAATTTTTGAAATGAAAAAATTGTAAAAGGAAAAAAAGATATGCTCTAATTTCTGTTTTTTTGAATTTTGGTTAAATCGTCAAACCGGTCAAACAACTGATTCAAGAAATATATAGTGTTACTAAATAATTACTCAATAATATTAGTGTTACTAAATAAGTATCTCAGTTTTTTTGAATTTTGGTCAAATCTGGTCAAACTGTGGTCAAACTATGGTCAAACTACTTATTCAAGAAATATTAGTGTTACTACATAATTATTGTTTTTTAGAATAATAGTTTCAAACTCAAATAGTGAAACGTGTGACTTCATGCTCAAGCTAAACTCCTGAGGGTTAATAGGATTCACATCTTACTATTGTCAGGAAAACAACAAGTGCAGACTTGGAAACGAGGGAGAATAGAACCTGGAAGTTAAGCGTGCTCAGGCTGGAGTAATGAGAGGGATGGGTGACCGGCCGGGAAGTTAGACGATTTGGAATGAGTGATCCACACTCGAGCAGTTAAGATGGGCGATTAGAGACTAAATCATCAAATAATTCAGAAAATTAAAAATCGAAAAAAATCAAAAAAAAATTCCAAAATTTTCAAAAAATAATTTAAAAAAATACCTTTAGTACCGGTTGGTAACACCAACCGGTACTAAAGGTCCCCCATACCACGGCGCGAGCTCACGCCACGTGGTGGGCCTTTAGTGGCGGTTCGTGCCGAACCGGTACTAAAGGGGGGAGGCCTTTAGTCTCCACTCTTTAGTGCCGGTTGCAGAACCGACATTAAAGGCCCTTATGAACCAGTATTAAAGCTCCGTTTTCTACTAGTGATGCTTGACTGGACATGTAACAGTGCGCAAAAGGATGTCCTTGAGTGCGCACATAGGCTGCAGCAAATTGCTGCCCCAAATCAGGCAAGGTGCATCATTTGGAATGATCGAGATGCCACTGCAATGTCTATGCAGAAGCGGATGGGTCATGGCGCTGTCACCATTTCACTGTATGCCCATGATGCGAGTAGGTCCTGTGTAGACTGAACAAAAAGAAAGATACTGTGTCACCAGGTCAATCTGCTTAAAATTGATGTCCATACACCTCTATTTTTAAGGCTTAGGATATAGGAAGTTAGGAACTCAGGGTTGGAGGCGTGTTAATGGATGACAAAGGTTGAACTGTACCTCTCCAAGTAGAAGACTGAACTTGATAGAAGACTGCAGATGGACAATAGCCGGCAACCAAACAAATCCCGTTTCACCAGAATTCCCCACACGTTGACGGTCACGAGTTGGCCCCCCATCCCAGCCACAGGGACGCGCCCGACGGGACTCAGAGGTCGGGCGGCGAGGACACAGTCTGCCGCTGCTTCTAGAGATCATGCTACGCGGATGCGCGACTTAAGCCACAGCAAGTCAGAATCTGCAGCCGCAGCATGTTAGAATGGAGGGAATCATATTCCTATGTTGTCTTACATGCTGAAGTAAAAAAGAAGGTCGGATGCCATGTGTTTATCCAATTCAAATAAATTTCAGAGATGAGATTCGTATCTACTAACAGGAACAGCAAGAGTCCTATGTACGGTGAGGCTAATTTGTGAGATTTCATTACCTGCTCATGGTCTAGGTCCTTGGCACTGTCGAAGGAAAGAAAGTAGGGGGGCTTGTTCTTAATCCAGCGGGCATCAACCAGAGTCGGTACTGCAACTTCCTCCAAGGAGCACGTAGACAACGACATGGAGGCACATCGCTATGAAGCGCTTTGCCGGCGCTAAAGCTTCGATTACCCTGTCCAAAACGGTGGTGGTAAGGCCATGGGGATGCTTCGATGGGTGTCGGTTACGGATCCAAATTCGTTAGTCCAGACGTCCAGCAAACTGATTTTTCAAGGGAAAAACCTAGATTGAGGGCGCTGGTTGTGGGGAAGACTACGGGATTTAGAATGAAGCAGATCCGTTTCTTAAAAGGGACTGAGGGAGTCCTGGATTAGGGGGTGTCCGGATAGCCGAACTATCACTGTTGGCCGGACTCCCAGACTATGAAGATACAAGATTGAAGACTTCGTCCCGTGTCCGGATGGGACTTTCCTTGGCGTGGAAGGCAAGCTTGGCGATATGGATATGTAGATCTCCTACCATTGTAACCGACTCTGTGTAACTCTAACCCTCTCTGATGTCTATATAAACCGGAGGGTTTTAGTCCGTAGGACGAACAACAATCATACCATAGGCTAGCTTCTAGGGTTTAGCCTCTTTGATCTTGTGGTAGATCTACTCTTGTACTACACATATCATCAATATTAATCAAGCAGGAGTAGGGTTTTACCTCCATCGAGAGGGCCCGAACCTGGGTAAAAACATTGTGTCCCTTGTCTCCTGTTACCATCCGCCTGGACGCACAGTTCGGGACCCCCTACCCGAGATCCGCCGGTTTTGACACCGACAGAGAGATTGATAACTCCATCCGTTATTAATGTGTTTGCTTAGTGCAGAAGATGAAGAGGATCTGTTGTAGAATATGAAGAGAGTCCTGCAAGATCAATCGGCTCGGTAGGAACGGGGGAGTAATTGGGGAGACAATGTGTTGCTGGACTAGGAGCTCAGATTTTTCTTTGCAAAAAACAACGGCTCTAACATGGGCTTTTCTGGCATATATAGTAGATGGGCCAATAAGCAGACCACATGAGTAGCGTAGCATCGATTTCCTCCCACCAGACCAAAAATAGTCAACATCTAGCCCACAACCTGGCTATGGCCAGCCCAAGTCAGAAATTGAAGCGTACTTTTATAGCCCAACTAAAATAAATCAAGACGGAGGCAGACAGCGAGCAGGGCGACTGGAAAGAACGAATCGGTATGTTTCACTAAGCGGTGGCAACTGTTAGTAATTTCGTGATCTTTGATCAAACGGCTGTAGGCTCTTGAGCTATACTGCATCAACGGTTATAACAATTCGAGTGATGTGGCCTCATGAGAAGGCAGGAAAATCACCTAGTGGGGTGCCCCTATTTAGATATAAAAGATTTGCATCTTTACTTTTTGCATCTATATTATAAAATACCAAAAATATATTTATCTTATCATACTATCTCTATTAGATCTCACTTTCGCAAGTGGCCGTGAAGAGATTGACAACCCCTTTATTGCGTTGGTTGAGAGTTCTTTGTTTGTTTGTGTAGGTGCGTGGGACTTTTGAGGAGCCTCCTATTGGATTGACACCTTGGTTCTCAAAAACTGAGGGAAATACTTACGCTACTATTGCTACATCACCCTTTCCTCTTCAAGGAAAACCAACACAAGCTCAAGACGTAGCAGTTGTCCTCACACCCGTGTCAAAGGGTGGGCTTTCGCGCGGAAATATCGTGGAAATGTCCAAATGTGCAGGCTCCGCCTTGGTTTTGGCCGGGTTCGGGATGTATAACGCCTATGTGGCGGTGGTCCGGACGCCTGGTCCGCAGACGCTCGATACACGGTGTTGGATGCGTTGTCCTACCATCATGTGGTGTGTCTTCCCCTTCTGATTCACACCGTTGTTGCAGAGATACTTTGTGTTAATGTAGTGTGATATCAGTGCTCTCTGTAGTTTGCCATGCTTTTGCGTGTTCGACAACGAATGATGTACCTTGTATATTTATGTGTGTGATTTCTGAGTTATGTGATCGACGAGTTAGGCGGAACAATTTCGTGAAAGTGTACATATGTCGTTTAAATGAAGGAGTCAAAAAGGCATCGTTCTGACTCTGCTTTTGTATGTCCTATAAGAGAGAAGAACCTACATAAACTTTCAACTTCTACACAAAACTAAATAAACACATTTCATGTTGAATAAGCCTAGTTTTGCATATTCAACACAACGAAATTTGCATTAAACAGTTCAAGTTCCACACAAACAAACTGTTCCCAAAATTACTTCTAAATCAAAACAAGTGACCATGATAACGATTAAGAGGGAGGCAGGTCGAAATCCTATTCCCCAACTAAGCATCTAGACTCTAATACACTTGCTACTTCTGTTGCATGATGCAAGGATTTTTTTCAAAGATAAAACAGCAACAAACACTTCATCAACCAGCATAAGTTCACCGCAGTGCAAGAAAAATATAAGATGCACCGACAGTCGACAGAAAATGAAGAAACTAAAGTTAACAACACAATCAGATCATTTCCTCTACAATCGATTGATTCAGCTTCCATGACAAAGCAAGTCAGCACTTGGGTGTTTATTCAAGCTAACAAGGTAAAAGAAAAGAAGGTAAGCCTAGACTCTGCTATGTACCTAGCAATAATGGCAACAAGGGAGAGAAACATGGCACCAGGGGAGCATCTGAGCCTCTGCAAATTGTGTGGAGGCCCAGAGACACCCCTCCATCTGACAAGTGGGAGCCACGAGGGACAACAAAAATGGTGGAGGGGATGCAAAACTACTACTGTATCATCAATTTTTTGCAATGGCAGGTAACCTATCCAATCAGCCACTTCTACTACTTCCTTGCCCATGGCTCCTCATTGGGCTATCTACCTTCAGCTTTCATTGCTCGTCCATGCTACTCTCATCAAAATATTTCGAGGTGGTTAATCTTCGTCGCAGACCGTCATGGGCAGGAGCGGCGGGTGACTTGACGACGTGGTCAGCATCTTCGGATCCCATGCCATGCGTATCGAGAGTTCCATTGCTGACATTTTGTTCTCTGAAGATGACATCTTTGATGTCCAGAACTCCATGTCCGTTTTCATCCATTTGGCAACTGCTGTCATGCATATCAAGGGTTCCATTGCTACCATTTTCTTCACCATGGATGCCGTTCTTGGTGCCCATGAATGCGTGCCCGTTTTCATCACTGTGACCACTCACATCATGAACGGAAGCTGCTCCGTCTTGGGCCTCAATGCCATTTGTGGTGCAATAGGAACTCCGCCCTTCTTGTATCTTGTCAGGTAGTAGTGCTGCAGCACCAACATGTTCTTGCTCCTTGGAAGTGTTACTGCTCTGCGGGTCACCCATAAAGCTTGCAGCTGCAGACTCCCTGGAACGCTTGGCAAGGAATCCAGGAGACATGCCCATGCCACCTGTGCTGCTTCGATGTGAAGAATTGGTATTTGATATGCCGTTGCCATTCACAGAGGATGATGATGATGGTTTGCCATTTCCATCACTAAATGGCAACCCATCATCAACTTTGACTGCTTTCTCTCCAGAACGAGGCTTTGCAAGGAAACCACGTGGGAAGAATGACATGTCCCCTTTGCTTGTATTGTTCCGATTTGGGTTGCTGCTTGACGGTGATCTGCAAGGCCTCGGAGTAAATCCCTGAACAGAAGGTACATCTCTCTTTGCTACATCCAAGGAGTAATTGTCGGATTGTGTATCACCATTGACAAGAACTCCGTTGTTAGGAGTCACAAACACGTCTCCATTGCAACGTACACTTCCATTTGCTGAGGATGGGCTGCCGCCACGGGAGTTGGCAATAAGTCCTTGCTCTGGCCTGCTGAGATGTTCATTACAATGACCATCTATTTTTTGGGAGGAAACTGCCATGCTGCCACCATTTTGACACTCTTCCCTAGAGTCGGACTTCTTTCTTGAGGGTTTGTCAAGGAAACCAAGAGAAAAGAGTGGTTTTGGTTTTCCTGCCATACAATTCTCAAAGGTTGGGACTGATGTTTTGTTGCGTATCACTCCAACTGAATCACCTAAGATAGGTTGTTGTTGCACATTCTGTGTTTCAACTTCTGTTCCAGCTTCCACATCAATATCCATGTAGTCAACTGAATCAATATCTGGGGCAGGTTCCTTGCATTCCTCTTCAGAGGAATTAACTGAAGAGGATTCACATGCAGAATTGCCAGATTGGTCAGCTCTCATGCTATTATTGCCTTCTAACAGAGAACGTGAGTCTCTAGTATCTTCTTCAAGGACATGTAATGCTGATGAAATTGGCTGATGTATACTTCCATTGGTAACGAATTTATCTCTCTCAATGTTCATATGCAAATCCAGGTCTGATACCTGGTCGACGGTATCCATTCTATGCAGGGACTGATTGCTGGATTCAGAATCCTCTCGTAGATCTTCTGTGGACTTTGAAAATGATTCACATTTTAATGACACATCCTCAGGTATCAAATGATTTTGTCCATTTAAAGGAGGCACTTTGCATTGTTTCTCATCTTTTATTGGTTCTTTGACTGGAAGAAGTGGTACAGGACGAGCTGTTCTCCTGCAGTCGTAAAGGGAAAAGGAAAGTTTGTAAGACCAAATGTCCAGAGCATTTTAGCATAGTCTCAGACAGGTAATACTAGTTATATTCGTGACAAAAATGGATTAAATGGAGAACAATTTACCACAAAAAAATGTGAACAAAACAAAATAAGGAAATAAGACAAGTCCAGAATATTTTAATGTGTTAAGAAAATTACGAAATTTATGAAATAAAACTAGTTAGAACAGTCACAGACAAAATGATACTGTACTAATTAAATTTATGAAAAACAAAGTGGAATAAACAGAGAAATAATTTTTGCACAAGACAAAATAATGAAAGCATGATGATAAAGAAAGAAAAATTGATGGTCAGGGAAGTTCCATCTGGCAGCTGTTATCCTAAAATGGTTAAGCCATATTATACAACATTAGAACAATATGGAGGCACATATTATATGAAAGGTCTTTCTTTTGCATAAAGCCAATATGAATTCCAGCATCTGCTGATAGTGTATGTTGTTGGAAATGATGATGACCACATAATTCTAGAGTATAAAATATGCAAAGATCAGCAAGAAAGTAGATATAATCCACTCAAGCTGACATCAAGTAGCAATAGAAAAAGACTTGGATTCAGGTAAGATGCATATATGTGGCACTTCCCCTTTCAGTAGAAATTGATTCCCTAGACAAGGATACACATGATAATTACCTGCTATATAGAAGCATATAGGCACCTTGAGCATGTACTTCCTCCTCCTCAACAACATTCCCCTACAAATCGAAGTAAGAAAAATGGATCAACTGGAATTACGACTCACATATATCTGTATGGTTATAATATAGAGTGAAATGTACCTTGCAGTCATCTAATTTAAGCCAACGTCCTCGATAATGTTTTATGTAGCATATATAATGCCCAAAAAACGAAGCATTCAGCATATCCAGATGAACAACGACAGCATATAGGTCATACTGGTCAGTTCCATCAGTGGTGCTCATGTATGGAGTTAAATCTAACTTCGTAGGGAATGTGACTTTCTTGTTCAGTTTTCCAAATCTACCACTCTGATAACCACAGGAAAGTATATTAGGTGCCACTTCCATAATACAACAGCATGAGATAGTTCTAACAGACTGATGTCCTAACCTGGAATCTTTTGAGAGTAATAGTGAGTATATTTGGAGCTTGATGAACTGTGAGATGTTTCCGTGCTTTAACATAGTCGTTACATCTGCACAAAAGTAGACAATATTTTAGAAAAAGATGGCATTTGATTCAGATTTTGAATCTGAAGTCTATAATGTCTGTAAAGTATATTTGGAGCTTAGTGAACTGTAAGATGTTCAATACTTAAATGTGAAGTCTACAATGTCTGAAAATAGATAAAGAGAGAAGGGTCTGCTCTGAACAACAAATGCATCACTTGTGCTTGCCAAAAATATGTAGTAGACCAAGACTGAGGATGGATGACTCCAGGTAATTAACATAATCAAATTACTCCAGCTTTAAATCAACTCTTATTTGAATTCAAAAAGTATATACTAAGAACATAATCACCAACTCACAGAATTTCACAAGACATAATCAGGCAAAATTCCTGGCTATTTGTAGCATTATTGAAAGTAATGTGTCATCATGTATTTTCGAAAGACGTCAACAGACCAAGTGAACATCATCATGTACAAATCCTTAATAGTTAATAAGAACAAGCCGGTCTCAGCATATATATGCCCAAACTAAATCATATAATATATATATATATATATATAATATGAACCTGTAACATTTGTTGCTACATAGCATAAGTGTACGGATGCTGTAAATAGGACTTACCCATCACATTTGTACTTATTGTCCCCATCAAGCCACTCTATAGCAGTGAACTGATCCAAGCATTTTTCCAAGGATTCAGCATCACCATGAATTTCAACTGTCAAGTCCATCATATTCTCATAGCGATTTGAGACCATACCACATGCAGTACACTGAACCTGCACATCCCATTTAAATGTTAGGCATTTGATGAACTGCAACAGATGCATACTGAAAAGACATATCCCTTAAGAATTTAAAGCTGATTAAAAACAGAGCAATCAGAAAGGCAAACTCATTGATTATAAAATATTAAATTTAATGTGGAAACAAAGGGGACCTGAGATTGCAGACGACCACCAAATATGTGCTGAATAACAGTTGTCTCCTGGGTGCTATGATCTACGACCTTCTCACCTCCAAATTCGTCAAGGCAAGCTGATTGCATCTTATCTATTGCAAACCTATAAATAGAACACACAGCACATAGCATTCAAGACAATCCAAGAGAGATAGCAAACCCACATACAAGCACATAAAGTAATTCACCTCATAAACTCATGAGCATCTTCCTGTCTACCAAAGCCAAGGTTGCCACCAATATTTGGTAAATGAGAAAGAATGTTCATGGGAGCAAATGGGTGTACGCTATCAAACGCTCTTTGAATATGAGATTGCAGCTCACATAAGAAACACCAATCTTCATGTCTTATAGTACCTGAAATGTTGAGTTGCGTAGAACTGTTAAGATAAAGCTAGATGTTACTACATATTACATGACCATCGTAAACCATCACTTACATTGCCTATAATGGTCCTTTCCTAACAGATAGGCCACAAGTGGCCTCGTGTATGACAGACATTGTAAAACCACATTGGCAAAGCAACTGCACAAAAGGAACAAGAACTATTAGATATTCTATAAGCAAGTGTTTGTCAAGCAAAAGGTGGGGCAAAGATAGTACTCGTATATTATTCCAACATACCTGTTGCCACAGTTCACAAGCCCACAAGTTAAAAACTCGCCGTATTTCGAATCATTGTAATTCCAATTGTACAGCTTTAAAAAATCATCATAAGGATAGATGACCTGTGAATGTAACAAGAGTTGAAAATCTGTTTCTTCATCCAATTGCAAACAATTTCAAGGTCAAGAGTATAATTGCACACCTTGTTTAATTTTCGATGGCCAGGCACTAATGAGATACCGCGATGGCCAGAGACAGGTGACTTCTTACTGTTGGCCTCAACTCCACAGGGTAACTTGTCAATAGGATCCAATAATTTCATTTGTTTGCACTTGAATTTGTGATCAGATTGCCAATGCTTAGACTGACATTCTCCAGAACTAAATAAGAGCATGAATGTAAGACATATATGCTTAGGAGAAATATAGCAGAATGATAGACTAGTGTAAAACTATGTGATATTGATGACTGGAGGCTAGTTAGACAACAAAACAGTGTATAGAAACTCCACGAATGTGACTTCAGGCAAATGATCTGTTGTTCATGAGTCTATTCAATTGATGTTTCATAACAAGCAACACCAAGGGTATAACAGCGCATTGAAAGATAAAAATTTATAACTTTTGCTATGGGCCAAAATACACTCAAGGTGAACTCCATTTTTGTTACAACCAAACCAGGCAAAAACCTCTTGTAAAAAAAAACTTCGCTGTTTGACGTGCGGAAATGATCACCATCTAGATAAGAGAAACTCATCAGTACGCCACATATTACATGATATAATAGATAGGCAGTCACTTGAACAATCCAAAACCGCACAAAGAATGAGAGCCTTAGTGACATTAATAGTTAACTTCCGACTGTCCTGTGCAAACACTAACCAAATCAACCGATTACTCATGATAAAACGCAGAATAGACTATAGAGAATACAAAAGGGGGGATAGTTCTTGAAGATATACACTCCTGTTAAGCACTATTTTCAACTCTATATGTTGTCTGGTTGTTCACCAAATACAAACTTCCGATGCTGTTTGGATTTGGGCGCAATGAAATCAATATTGGGCAATGACCAAGTTCAAATACATAGCCTCCGACTATCAAAGACTGCACCGTTTTCACATGCATCTGAGGAAGGAAACTAACTAATATCTATGACCTGCTATGACGTACACAACCAAATCGCACAAGGAACAAGATTTCAATGTTGTACGTCTTGGATCCTCAAGAACCACTAAAATCACTGACCCTAAACACCGAACTACCCAAGCCTCCAAGAAACGACAGCAAAATCACAACACACGGTCATGGACAACAGGGGTAAAGCCAAGAACCGTGAAAGATCCCTGCATGATTGCACGCACCAACTGCAGGATCACCACTATAATCTCCCAAGAACAGATGTTTCCATCAACTATGTATGTCTTGGATCCTCAAGAACCACTTAAATCACTGACCCTAAACACCGAATTACCCAATCCTCCAAGAAACGACAGCAAAATCACAACACACAGTCATGGACAACAGGGGTAAAGCCAAGAATCGTGAAAGACCTCTGCATGATTGCATGCACTAACTGCAGGATCACACCACTCAATAACCTCTCAAGAACAGAGGTTTCCAGCAACTATGCATGTCTTGGATCCTCAAGAACCACTAAAATCACTGATCCTAATTACCCAAGCATCCAAGAAACAAGAGCAAAATCACAATTTCACAATCATGGACAGGGGCAGGACCAAATTGCCCAAAGCATCCAAGAAACGACAGCAAAATCACAATTCACGGCCATGGACACCGGGGGTACGGCCAAGAACCGTGAAGGATCCCCGCACAATTGCACGCGTCGACCACCGAATCACAGAATGGGGGCGACGCGATTCCGCAGGAGCTCGGCGACAATGCATGAATCAAGATCGCGCGCGCGCACAGCTAGGCCGTGCCAAGAAACAGGGAGGGGGGACGGAGGACGGGGGGGACGCACCAGTATCGCATGCGCTTGCAGCCGGAGCACTTCTTGGTGCCGGCGGCGCCGCAGTGGGCGCAGGGCCCGAGCTCGGGCGCCGCGGCCTGCTGCCCCAGCGGGGAGGAGGGGGGCTGCGGCGGCGGCGGCGGCGTCGTCGCCTGATCCCCCTGGGGCGGCATCGCGTAGGCGGGGTGGTGGTGGTGGTGGTCCTCGTAGGCGGCGGCGAAGCCCGCGGCGTCGACGAGGAAGTAGCGCGAGGCGGCGCGGCGGAGGGCGGCGGCGGCGGCGGCGGCGAGGAGCACGAAGCCGACGAGCGCCGCCTGGATCACCGCCGGGAAGTCGAAGTCGAGGCCCGCGCCGATCCCGCCCCCCGGCATCTAATATAGCGCCCGGCCGCCACCAGGAGCAGCGCTCGGTTAGGGTTGCGCGCCCAGCCAGCACCCCCGCCGCCACCGACCATCCGCGCGGGTCCGACCCGGACTCCAACTCGGGTCCGACCCAGCGGACCGGACCCGACGGACCGGACCGGACCGCCCCGCTGCCGGGGACGGAAGGAAGGAAGGGGGCAGGCGGCCGGATGCTGCCGCGGCGGCGGCGGGTCGGCCCGGCCGCGGTGGCTGGCGGGTGGGGACGGGAGGGGCGGGGCCCGGGCGGCAGCGGGAGAGGGCTGGGGGCTTGGGGCGGAGTGAGGCGACTGGCGTGCTGTCGTCTGTCTCTGCTGCTCTGCTCTATGCGTCCATTGTCTCCAACTTCTCCGTGGAACCAACGATGGGGATGGGAGATGCCAAGAGGCAAGCGAGAGGAGAGGGTCTTCTAGCCTTCTAGGCACGGCCCGATGGGATCCATCGTTCATGGGAATGGGGAATGTCTTTTCTTGATAATGATCCCAACAAAACAGGTACTACTACTAGATTTTTTCCCCTTTCTTTTCACATGTCATCTTTTGGGCAATATTTTGTCTCCATAGTGTGCTTTTCTTTCTTCAAAATAATGCATAAGGAACAACAAAGCAATCACCTACCAACGGAATTCCCAAAACCCTGAACGGAAAAAGAAGAACAAGAGCTTCAGTTCTCAGAAGGAGCAACGGGGGAAGTCAAGCGGTGTTGGTAAAGCAGACGGTGGTCGGAATAGGAAAGAGGAGGCTGTCATCGATTACGATCCGAAAATGAAGGACGTGATGTGTTACAACCGTGGAGAGCCAGCTCAATTTGTCGTCCGGTGCCCAAAAATTGTTTCATTTGCGACAAGTATGGGCATCACATGGATAGTTGTGTGGAATGGTACACACATCAAGCTGCTTCCCAATACTATGGCAGTGCCAATGCTGGACTGGGCTTCTTTCACATTGGGTCTGAAGACAAGGATGATGTTAAGTGGCTTAACCTGTCTAATGTGTGTGTTGCTGTGATTGAGGAAGGTTCTATCTCTACTCAAGAACTGAAGCAAACTTCTCTAAAATCTGGAAGACTAACTGGCCATGGCAGGTGAGACAGCTGACTGGAAAACGCTTCCTGATCAGGTTTCCACCGCATAAAAAAGTAAAGGATTTAATTGAGCTCCCCACCATCAATCTCATAAAAAAGGGGGTTATTGTGTCTTTTGACAAAAGGAATGGTGAAGATGTTGCCTATGCTGAGCTTCAAGAGGTGTGGGTGTCTATGATGGGGATCCCTGTCAATAAACTCACATGGAAAGTAATCTGACAAATTGCATATATCTTGGGCACCCTAGTTAATGTTGACTGGCATGAGATCTTCAGAAGTTCTTATGAATAGGTCAAAGTTCATGTTGTTGTGATCGATGTGTCAAAAATTCCCTCTGAAAGGCTAGTGGAGATTGATAAGGAACTATTCCTTCTCTCTTTTCTGGTGGAAACAGAACCTGACTTGGAGGTGGCTATCACCAGAGGAGAGAGAGAGAGAGAGAGAGAGAGAGAGAGAAATCTGGTAAGGACTTGCTAGAGGGAGATCCTGAGAAAGATATGCAGATGCAGGGACCAAAAGCTATGGAGACTGAAAAGAATAAGAACCAAACTACAGGCGGTCAGCCTCATAACTCCCACAAAGCTCCCTCTCGCTACAAAACACCTATGGAGTTGATGAACTCTCTAAAACAAAAGGTGCAAAGTGTTATCTTAGGTCTGAGTGAAGCTAGCAGTATAAAGAAGGATGTGCAGCAAAAACAACCTACTGAGAACATTGCTACTCAGTTGCTTGAACAGTTTGATATGGAGTCTGATGGGGAGGGCACAACCTTAGAGGCTCTAAACCAACTTCCACATCCTTTGGTTGGGGCCCTGTGGTGGCGCGGTGAGTGCTAGAATTAGAAGAGATGGGAGAACTGCCATACAAAAGGCTGAAGATCTCAGAAAGCTCAAAGACCTGGAGATACCTAAAGGTAACAGAAACTCTAATTCCTTTTCCACATTTAATGATGATGCATTAATGTTGAAAGCCAAAAAAGTCGGTCTGAATTTAGGCAATGATGAAGAGATATTGTATCTCATAATATCCATGCCATTGGGCTGGTAGAGGATAGCAGGTTATCTGCCTTTCAAGATTCACATCAGAGTGTTTTATTCCTGATAACATAGATATCAGTGCTAATGAATTTAGTAATGCTCACTCAGGCAATGTAGAACAAGGGTGTGCCCACAGTAGTGGCCACCTTGTTGATATACCTACATGGGCTGATGTAGTTTCATGTAGAAAAAGTAGCTGTAGAAAAATAGATTTTAATAATGGTAGCAGCCTATTTTGGAATGTTAGGGGGCTTAATAAGCCTGAAAAACTTAAGGCAGTGGGTCAACTCATTAGAGACACCCATGCTGATTTGGTAGGTTTTTCTGAGTCTAAGAAAGATTCATTTAGTAGTATCCAACTTGCTAACATTGATCCACAAGGTATTTTCTCCTGGCATTGGGCTACCAACTATTGGTACAGCACGGGGTATCTTGGTTGGTATTAAACATGACGAATTTGAAATTATCTTTTTTGATACCTTAGAATTTTCTGTTGCTTGCCTGCTTAAGGATAAGAAAAATAAGAAAACTTGGAGATATGTAGCTGTATATGCACTACTAGGGAAATGCTTATACACAGGAGCTCACTAGTAGCGCTTTTAAAAAGGAAGCACTGCTGCTAAATAGCGGCAGCGCTTTGTCACTAAAAGCGCTGCTACTATTCACATAGCAGTAGCGTTGTGGATACAAAACACACTATTATTATAATTGCCAGACCATTGCAGGCAGGCTAGGTATAATAGTAGCGCTCATACTTAAAAAGCGATATTGCTATTGAACTTAGGAGTAGAGCTTTCCTCTAATCAGCGCTACTGCTAAAAATGCTACTTCTAATGATCATAGCAGTAGCGCTTTTTCCACTAAAGCGCTACTTCTATGTATCTTAGCAGTAGCGGTGGTTACGTACCAGCGCTAGTATTGCGGGTACCTTATCCACCCGCACGTCCTCACTCTCCACTCAAACTCTCACTCGCCCAACTTCATCGCGCGCCGTCGCTGTCGTCGCCCGCCGTCGCCCACCAGTGCCCCTAGGTAACTCCCTCCCCCTCTCCACCCTCCTCCTCCCCATCCTCCTCCCTTCGGCGGCCCCCTCCTCCTCCTCCTCCCTCCTGTATATATTAGATATATAAACTCTAAAAACAAACCAACAGCGGCATAATCAACAAATACCAGCTAAACCAAAAGGAAGATATGTGTATGGGAGGGTAGAAACTAAATCTCGAGCAAATGGATGTCCAATTTCATCACAATCTTCTATCTTAGTATCTATCAAGTTCAATGCAGAGATTGCAACAAGGGTGGAGGCAGACCAAGTTTTTACCATCTCTGCCATGGTTTCTTTACCCAATGGAGAAACAAAGAGTTGCCCAACAGAAACTACAAAGAGCAACACCAACATCATAATCTGTAACAAGATTTGACCAGTTAAATTTGTACTGAGATTAATAGAGTTGAAATAAGTCTTAAACTTATTTTTCCATTTATCAACATGAGAATCACGTGTGCGTTTCTTCTATGGAGATACTGGAGAAGCAATTCATATGAATATTGCAATGACAAATAAAATGTGAGATTACAATATCTAACGTGTTGAATGAACGAAATGGTCACCCCCAATAATCCTGAGGGGGTGCTCACACATATTGGACCTCAACGCTCCATCCCCTTGTGAGCATCCTTGTACACCGACCACGTTGTTGTCTTCAACAAGCCTTATATTCGAGCTTCATGCCGTCATGCAGATTCTCAAGCTATTTGGTGATCTACCAGCCTGCACGGTACGAGCATATCCAATACGGCTCACCAAATCGGTCCTAAATGTGCGGAACAGGTGGTCAGGAAATTTTCGCCACCCAAGGGCAACCACCAAAAATGTCCGGGCCGGTACGGACATCTGAAATCCCACAAACCAGAACCGAATGAAAAGGAGGTTTGCGAGCGCCCGGACCTCTGCCACGTCAGGCCCCAACATGCCCGGACCACCTAAAACCCTCCTCCCTCGCCACGTCCCCTCACTCTTAGGGCTGCATTCATGCCGACGTGACCGATGTGATGACTTCCCACTTGCATTCATGTTCACTAGTGGAAAAATGGCTAGCCACAATTTTAATTGGTGACCGCCCATTTTTAATCCATGCCACCACTATTTTTAAAAAAATAGTGGTTGCGTTGACATATTGGTACGTCACTACTATGTCATTAATGGTGGAGTGTCGCTTTAAATCCACGCCACTACTATTTGGGATCGAGCAGCCTACTTGGTCGCAAGTTAGTGGTGACATGTAACTTTTTGTCACGCCACCAGTAATAGACATACTGATGGCGTATGACTTTTTTTGATGCCACCAGTAATAGACATACTGATGGCGTGTGACTTTTTTTGACGCCACCAGTAATAAGACACGTCTATACAAAAAGAAAAAACTGTCAAAAATTATTTATGGCATGCGGATTATTATTATGGGTACTCGTGGGTATTATTATTATGGCAAAGCACAATCTATCCATGCGGAATCCATGCCCTGCTTAGCCTCAAGACCAAATGGAAATTTGTATAGTTAACCGCATGCACCAGCTAGTTATAACCACATGATATAACTAGTAATTGATACAATTTTTGCTTTCACATTGTACGGTTCCATCTTCTCTCAATCTGTTTCTAATAAGTTCTCTCGATACCTTAATTGAATGGTTATTGGTCATTTTCAAGCAGAAAACACAAACTATCATAACAGAGTACTACCATAACAAAGTTGCAGCATGGGTCCACGCCCTTGTTTCTTTGCTTTGTTCTTATGATTTTGTTTTCTGAAACTTTTTGTTTTGTCAAGACGTGTTCATCAGAAACAATAGTGTGCTAGTAGTCGTTTAGTGAGAATTTGTTTAGGTCAGTGAAAACCACCAGTTGCCTCTGCAAGGATTGCTGCCTTGTCAAGGAAGAAAATTTGTATGATCCTTGCTTTTGGCATCACATCAAGAGCTCCTGCTATGCAATAAAGAAGTTCTTGTCATGTTAAATCTTCATAGTGAGGAAGATGCGGATTATGTAAGTTGATTCTATTGTTGTGAAGGCCTTCATAGTGACACGGACCAGTTTGATTTGGGCAATAATGCTATTGGAGATAATTATGGTTGTTGCCGAAAAGAGCAGATGTTATATTGGTAAGTAGGAACAGCAAATGCTTTGAGAAGCCAACACAATGCCAAATGGAGCCTTAACCAACTCATGCTTTTATGAACACCTGGATACAATATATAGTACGATATTCAACTTTTATTGTTCGTAGGCATGTTATGCAAAATGCTTAGAGTACGTTGACTCAATGTTCAAAATACTTAGGTTGTGCTCCTCTATAATCTTGTTGCAATCTTGAGCCTGCTGAAGGCTACATTGTTCTTGCCTTGCATTTGTTTTCCGAGTCAGGTATTCAAATATCCGGTCAGAGGCACCCTTATAGATTTTTAGACGAATAACCTCTATTTTCTCTCAACTTGTAAATATTTGAAGTTGTTAGGATACATAAGTTGTTTCAGTAGGTCATCTTGTTCTTCGCGTCTTGTTCTTGCCTTGTACTTCTTTTCCAACTACTCCCTCCGTTCTGATTTACTCGTCGTGGTTTTAGTTCAAAATTTTGAACTAAAACCACGACGAGTAAAGACGAGTAAATCGGAACGGAGGGAGTAGCTAATTAATATATATTTTGTACAGCCTGAAATCAGTAGGAGTGCGGTTCCCTGGACGTGACAACAAGAGCTTGGGGACCCAAGGACGTACACTTTCTCATGGAGCTCATCCAGGTGAATCTATTACTATCCCTTGCCCCCTTTCTCTGGCACTCTATTGTGTTTCTACCGTAGTTGTTCTAGTAGCAGCGCCAGTATATGATTGGCGATGCACACACATTTTCAAACCTGTGCAGGAATTAATTGAATTCAGCTAAATCACCATTTTTGTAGTGTACACGTTCTAATAGAAACTCTTTGCAAAATGTACATTTAATTTATAAATAATTAGTTGTCGTTCAATGTATACTTGTGATAGTACTATCAAAGCGTGAGAAAAAAAATTCATGTACAAATTAAGTTATAGGCCTGTAATAAATCGTATGCACTTTGCAAAATGACTGGAGCAAACATTTGAGCTAACAATCATTTTGTTTTACTGAAATAACTTCCTAGAGTAGAGTTACAAATTAGCCGGCGAACACGACCGGGCGCGTCCGCGGATAGTGACCGGTCAGGCCTCAAATTAGCCACTTTGCATCCGCTTCTCTCATATTTCATTTCCTAGATCCATACAAAGCATGCAAAAGAAATCCTACGTACTACATACTACGTTCTACCCTAGCTATTCTTCGTCGTCGGAGATGTCCACGACGACGGTGCCGGGCGCCGGCTGGACTGGCGGGTAGGAGGGCTCCGACTCATCCTCCTCCTCCTCGACCTCATCCATGTAGGCGAGTATCTCCGCCTCCTCCACGGCCTGCTGCGCCTCCATCTCCTGTCGGCGACGGTGTTTGGCCTCTGCAGCCGACTCCGACTAGAGGGAATCGAGGATGGCATGCTGCTTCGCCTATAGATCTGCGTCGCCAGCGTCCCCCACATCCTCCTCCTCCGGATCCTCCACCTCTTCCTCTTCCTCCTCCAACCCCTCCTCCAGATCCACTACATCCGGAGGTAGCCTCGCGGTGATCCAGGCTTCGCGTCTAGCCAAGATCTGCTCAAGGAGCTCGAGCCGGCGCTCTAGCGTCAGAAATGGCTCGCTCCTCACCCGGCGACGTGGGGGCATGACAACTAGGTGGACGGGTAGAGTGGAAAGTGGCGGCGGCGGCAGAAAGGAGAGGAAAATGTGGATGATGGTAGGGTTTCGATGCAACTGGTTGGCTTAAATAGCTGTGCTAGGCACTACGCGGCCCGTTGGCGGCGCCACTGGTCCGACGGAGGAGAAGAGCTTCGGACCGCCAGGTTTCAGGGCATTTCCGGCTGGGACCCCTTCGCCAGTCCGACGAGGCGGGCGTGCCCCCCGACCAATCCGCCCAGTATTTGCGATGGATATGAGGGTGTCAATCAGCCCGGGCGTTGTGGCCCATTTGAGGCATCTGTCTGGGTCGTAAAATCGTGACCGGCCAGTGAGCGGGAGGCCCGCCCGGTCGTTTGAGGAGGGTTTGAGGTGCCCGGCTATAGATTCTCTAAGGGTGTGAGACAAGGTGATCCTGCCTCCCCTCTGCTTTTCAACCTGGTAGCTGGTGTATTTAGCAGAATGCTAAATAAAGTGCTAAAAATGAAATGTTAACTGGGTTGATGCCTAATATTTTTCCTCAGGGGATAACTAGTTTGCACTATGCAGATGATACTCTCCTGTTTTTGGAAAATAACCTTGAATCTGCTAAGAATTTAAAATGGTTGATTTCTTGTTTTGAACAAATTTCTGGCTTAAGGATTAACTTTCATAAATGTGATCTAGTACCTATCAATGTCAAAGAGGAAGAGACCCAGAAGGTGGCATGATAATCCCCAAGTGCAGGGAATCATCGTATCAATTTCCAAAGGTGGAAGTGATAAGTATGGATTGTCGAACCCACAAGGAGCTAAAGGTAAGATCAATATTATCTCAAGTCCTATCTGCCACTGATACGACTCTACGTACACCAAACATTTGTTTCCAACTAGATACGAGAAATAAAACTACGTTGTGGGTATGAAGAGGATAACTTTGCATGATATCGAAGAGCTAAAATATAAAAGTAGGTGTTGTTATCATAAAGTTAGCATATATTACTAAATATTACAAATAGCGAGTGTGGAATAATGATGGATCGATGTGCGGAATTATCCTAGACAATTGTTAACAAGACCGGTAGTCATCATTGCAATTTCATATGAGGGAGAGGCATAAGCTAACATACTTTCTCTTCTTGGATCATATGCACTTATGATTGGAACTCTAGCAAGCATCCGCAACTACTAAAGATCATTAAGGTAAAACCCAACCATAGCATTAAAGCATCAAGTCCCCTTTATCCCATACGCCTCAACCCCCTTACTCGGGTTATGCTTCTGTCACTCAAGCAACCCACTATAAGCGAATCATGAACGTATTGCAACACCCTACAACGGGAATCCCACACGCTTGCGCGGCACGGAGGGCACAATAGGACAACACCAAAATAAAACATACAACTCGTACCAATCTAGATCATCAATCAACCCAAAGACAAAAGATATCTACTCAAAACATCATAGGATGGCAACACATCATTGGATCATAATATGTGGCATAAAGCACCATGTTCAAGTAGGGATTACAGTGGGGTGCGGGAGAGTGGACCGTGTAAAAGAGATGAGGATGGTGATGTTGATGAAGACGATCACCGTGGCTATGATACCCCTCCCGATGGCACTTCGGCGCCACCGAGAGAGAGGAGGAGAGGTCCTCCCCCTTGTGCTTCCTCCTCCATGGCCTCCCCACTAGATGGGGAGAGGTTCTCCCTCTGGTCCTTGGCCTTCATGGCGATGATGGCCCCTCCGGGATCCTCCTCCATGGCCTCCGATGATGATGGCCCCCCTCCGGCAGGGTGCCAGAGAGGGCCTAGATTGATTTCTCGTGGCTACAGAGGCTTGCGGCGGCGGAACTGCTGATCTAGGTTATTTCCCGAAGGTTTCTGTATTTATAGGAGGAGTTGGCATTGATTTCACGTCGGGGGGGCCTTGGGGAGTCCACGAGGCAGGGGGGCGCGCCCTGATACGTCCATTTTGCATCATGCTTTTATATTGATATTTATTGCATTATGGGTTGTTATTACACGTTATGTCACAATACTTATGCATATTCTCTCTTATTTTACAAGGTTTACATGAAGAGGGAGAATGCCGGCAGCTGGAATTCTGGGCTGGAAAAAGAGCAAATATTAGAGGCCTATTCTGCACAACTCTAAAAGTCCTGAAACTCCACGGAAGTTATTTTTGGAATTAATAAAAAATACTGAGCAAAGAAAATACCAGAGGGGGGCCACCCACTGTCCATGAGGGTGGGGGGTGGGGCGTCCCCCTGCCTCATGGGCCACCTGGCAGGCCTCCGGTGCCCATCTTGTGCTATATGAAGTCTTTTACCCTGGAAACAAAATCATAAGCAAGATTTCGGGACGAAACACCGCCGCCACAAGGCGGAACCTTGGCGGAACCAATCTAGGGCTCCAGCGGAGCTGTTTTGCCGGGAAACATCCCTCCGAGAGGGGGAAATCA
The DNA here is from genome assembly GCF_018294505.1 of Triticum aestivum. Lineage (NCBI taxonomy): Eukaryota > Viridiplantae > Streptophyta > Magnoliopsida > Poales > Poaceae > Triticum > Triticum aestivum. The sequence goes on along the minus strand of NC_057813.1, from coordinate 681,216,027 downwards.
CTACAAGAAATATGTCAACTAGTGACCTTTTGTCAGTGACCCTGGAAGAATTGGTCATAGATCTATGACCATTTCAGACCAATTGGTCAAAAGCTGTTCGACGGGCTCCAAGCCCTAAACCATTGCGACCATTTTGGTCAGGAAGGTCGTAATTTCCTTACACAAAAAGGTCACAAAGCAAACAGTGCTAGTCCGCTACCTTATTTCTAGTTGTTAATGACCAATATAGATGGTCATAACCCTATATATTGTGGTGGGTTGTGATGACTAGGCGCCACCTCATCAGTTTTGCCTATGTGTCATGTCCATGTGGCAGTTTTTGCCCTAGGTTGTGAAGCAACCTATATTTCTGTCATTCCCAAAATTCCCAAAAAAATCTCATAAATTCTTTGGGTCATATCTTCGTCAAATATGTAAAAACCTTCCTTGCCTAGTTCAAAAATAATTCAAAAATATTCATTTTCCTATTCTGTTCAGAACAACAGTTTGTGAAGGAAGTACCACTTTGGCATGTCCAAATAGTATCCAGTTTCTATAGTGCTTTCCTATGCCCAAATAACCATCCTCCACCAAATGCCAGCTCAATCCATTCATTATTTTGAGCCGAGCTTCAACATTCGTATTTATGTCCAGTGTGGTAGTTTGCAAAGCAAGTACCACCTAGGCTCCTCCTTTTGAGCTGAAAATTTGTGAAGACGGTCTTCTTAGTAAATGATCATCCTCAGCCAAAAGTCACACCCATTAGCCATGTGCATTTCCCGTACCGCAAATCAAACACTTGGCTGCTTATTCATGTTTGAGCATCGATCGGTCTCCTCGTGAGAATCTTATGTTGTGATTTTCTTCCTAGCACCTACCTGGGGAGTGCCCAACCCACTAGACATGCCTAGGCCACCCAGAACACATGGCAACGCCACGGCCACGCGGTGACCACGCGGCGGGCATGCGAGCTTACGCGCTCTAGTGTTGGGGCCCTTGGCCACCATCCAAACCTCGATGTCTCGCCATCAAACCATGTATTTCTGATTAAATAGATACTTATTTACCTATAAATGATTTTTGGAAAAAATAAAGAGCAAACTATGAGGCAGCTGCAGTTCAAATTTGACCCGCTTCCAACTGAATTGACGGGAATTTGTCTTTTTCACCGGAGGTGGATCAAAAAATTCGACACCCAACCATTTTGTCAATTGTGCATTATATATGGCCTAGTATTTTATAAAATTGATTTGGTCCATTTTTGCAACAATTATTTGGTAGTTCCTTCACAAAAAACCTCCTTTTGGGCACTCGGAAAATGAAAAATGAATTTTCCGTGCAAAGAAAATGAAAACTTCCTTAGGCAACATTGTTTGGAATTCCAAGATGTACCCTTGTGCACAATATGAGATCATTTTAACAAACTATACCATGAATGTGGCCATAAGATTGGTCATTTGGCTTGAAAGCCATGAATCTTCACGCATGATAGCTCATTTCTGAGAACATTTTTTTAAAATAATTACCATATTACAAGTTTATTATTTTTCCTGGAAACTTGGTCACATATAATGACACAATGCGAAGGTTTTCCAATTTTTTGATTTTTTTATTTTTTTATGCCCGTTTCAAAATGTGGTCAAAACGGCGGGCTTGACCGTTCCTAGCTAGTGGTTGAATGTTGGAAATTTTTGGTGTTTCTATGATTAAATAGATACTTATTTACCTATAAATGATTTTTGGAAAAAATAAAGAGCGAACTATGAGGCAGCTGCAGTTCAAATTTGACCCGTTTCCAACTGAATCGACGACAATTTGTCTTTTTCACCCGAGGTGGATCAAAATTTTTGACACCCAACCATTTTGTCAATTGTGCATTATATATGGCGTAGTATTTTAGAAAATTGATTTGGTCCATTTTTGCAACAATTATTTGGTAGTTCCTTCACAAAAAACTTCCTTTTGGGCACTCGGAAAATGAAAAATGAATTTTCCGTGCAAAGAAAATGAAAACTTCCTTAGGCAACATTGTTTGGAATTCCAAGATGCACCCTTGTGCACAATATGAGATCATTTGAACAAACTATGCCATGAATGTGGCCATAAGATTGGTCATTTGGCTTGAAAACCATGAATCTTCACGCATGATAGCTCATTTCTAAGAATACTTTTTAAAATAATTACTATATTACAAGTTTATTATTTTTCTTGGAAACTTGGTCACATATAATGACACAATGCGAAGGTTTTCCAATTTTTTGATTTTTTTTGAATTTTGTATGCCCGTTTCAAAATGCGGTCAAAACGGCGGGCTTGACCGTTCCTAGCTAGTGGTTGAATCTTCGAATTTTTTTGGTGTTTCTATGATTAAATAGATACTTATTTACCTATAAATGATTTTTGGAAAAAATAAAGAGCAAACTATGAGGCTGCAGTTCAAATTTGACCCGTTTCCAACTGAATCGACGACAATTTGTCTTTTTCACCGGAGGTGGATCAAAAATTTTGACACCCAACCATTTTGTCAATTGTGAATTATATATGGCCTAGTATTTTAGAAAATTGATTTGGTCCATTTTTGCAACAATTATTTGGTAGTTCCTTCACAAAAAAACCTCCTTTTGGGCACTCGGAAAATGAAAAATGAATTTTTCGTGCAAAGAAAATGAAAACTTCCTTAGGCAACATTGTTTGGAATTCCAAGATGCACCCTTGTGCACAATATGAGATCATTTGAACAAACTATGCCATTAATGTGGCCATAAGATTGATCATTTGACTTGAAAACCATGAATCTTCACGCATGATAGCTCATTTCTAATAACACTTTTCTAAAATAATTACCGTATTACAAGTTTATTATTTTTCCTGGAAACTTGGTCACATATAATGACACAATGCGAAGGTTTTCCAATTTTTTGATTTTTTTTGAATTTTTTATGCCCGTTTCAAAATGCGGTCAAAACGGCGGGCTTGACCGTTCCTAGCTAGTGGTTGAATGTTGGAATTTTTTTGGTGTTTATATGATTAAATAGATACTTATTTACCTATAAATGATTTTTGGAAAAAATAAAGAGAAAACTATGAGGCAGCTGCAGTTCAAATTTGACCAGTTTCCAACTGAATCGACGACAATTTGTATTTTTCACCGGAGGTGGATCAAAAATTTTGACACCCAACCATTTTGTCAATTGTGCATTATATATGGCCTAGTATTTTAGAAAATTGATTTGGTCCATTTTTGCAACAATTATTTGGTAGTTCCTTCACAAAAAAACCTCCTTTTGGGTACTCGGAAAATGAAAAATGAATTTTCCGTGCAAAGAAAATGAAAACTTCCTTAGGCAACATTGTTTGGAATTCCAAGATGCACCCTTGTGCACAATATGAGATCATTTGAACAAAGTATGCCATTAATGTGGCCATAAGATTGATCATTTGACTTGAAAACCATGAATCTTCACGCATGATAGCTCATTTCTAAGAACACTTTTTTAAAATAATTACCGTATTACAAGTTTATTATTTTTCCTAGAAACTTGGTCACATATAATGACACAATGCGAAGGTTTTCCAATTTTTTGATTTTTTTTGAATTTTGTATGCCCGTTTCAAAATTCGGTCAAAACGGCAGGCTTGACCGTTCCTAGCTAGTAGTTGAATCTTGGAATTTTTTGGTGTTTCTCTGATTAAATAGATACTTATGTACCTAGAAATGTTTTTTGGAAAAAATAAAAAGCAAACTATGAGGCATCTGCAGTTCAAATTTGACCCACTTCCAACTGAAATGGCGGAAATTTGTCTTTTTCACCAGAGGTGGATCAAAACTTGTTACACCCAACCATTTGGTCAATTGTGCATTAAATATGTCCTAGTATTTTAGAAAATTGATTTGGTCCAATTTTGCGACAAATATATTATACGTCCTTCACAAAAAAACTCATTTTGGACACTCGAAAAATGAAAAAATGATTTAAGAGAACTCATTTCTCATAACTCTTTAAAAAATATTTGTTTTATTTCAATTTGTGATTATTCCTGAAAACTATAGTAAAATTTGCTGACACAATGAGAAGTTTTTTTCTTCATACTTTCAGGTCATAATATAATAGCTAACATGATTTAGCACATTACTTTTAGTCAATTACGACCAATTAAAATGGTCAAAATATCATTACCTGTATACTGCATTCTGATTGGTCCAAGGGCCTCTCACGCGGATCATGGATAAATCACCGTTGGATCCTCCTGGATCCAACGGCCCTCACCTCACCCTCTCACGGTCTCACCCACCCACCGCACACCACTCCACTCTCTCCCCGCGCAGCGAACCCTAGCACTCTCTCCCTCTCTCTGGATCCACCGCCGCCGCACTCCTCCTTCTGGATCTCGACGTGCCGCTACCCCCACCGTTACTCCCTCCCTCTGGATCTCGACGCGCCACCGCCCCCACCCCACTCCTCCGGCGTTCCCCTCACACGATCACCGCTCGACCCTCCCCACTCTCAGATCCAACTAGCCCGAGACGGAGGCCGTCGTGGACATGGCCGCCACCACCGACCGCGAGTGGTGGTCCTGGTCATCACGCTGCTCCTGGCGCTCTCCCTCGCGTTCAAGCGAAGATCACGCCAAGGAGGTCATTCGAGCGCCTATCGCTCGTCGTCGCCGGCGGCGGCCCCCTCCTCCCCTCGCGCCACACCTACCACGCCCGATCCTGGCGAGGACATAGCAGCCGACGCCCTCGCGTGCGACGGCGACAACGAGGTCGGCGCCCTCGAGGAGCGGCACGCGGCACTGGCGGCGGGGTCTGGCCAGCGATTCCGAGATCTGCTGCGGTGCGACGCCGACGTGGTCCGCCACGACCGCCTGTAGCTTCTGCACGCCCAGCAACGGCTACACGGTCACCGTGCCCAGGTCTACCCTCTGCTCCCGATCCCGGCCCCCCTCCCCTTCCCTCCGTCGGATCGTCGCTCCCGTGAGCCTAACGCCAGTCGTCTTCCCCGTAGGTCGGAGGTGCATCAGGACGGGTGGTGCAGCGCCGCACCGACTGCAAGGACTCGTGGCCCGGCCAATGGGACATCTCCAGCGCCGGCCACATCTCCGTCGTGGACTCCTCCCTCTCTTCCATGCGGTGAGTGAGCTCGCTGGCCTCGCGCTCCTGTTGCTTGCTGTAGCAAACTCAGATGACTGCTGCACGGGGAATCTTACTCCTGTCACAAATAGTCAACTTATGGGATGTGTGGTTGCGCATGCGTTCTGCTACTCCTGTGACAAATTGATTAGCTCTTGATTAGCTCTTGATTATGGGAGGTGTGGTCGCTCACTCTTTTTCTCTCAAAATGTGACATCCACGCATCACCGTAGCTCCTCACTTTTTTGCACACTCAGCCTCTGGCCCCTTCAAATTTTATGACTGATCTACATATTTCAACCTCTGTTACCATATTAGTAATATCATAGGCTTACCCAGAAGAAATTCAGACAGGGGCCATAATGCTTCAGCGACGACACTTCCAATAATATGCATTCCTACATAAGCTCAACTCCAGCTCCAACCACATTTTATTTTATACTACCTTTTAAGTTCAGTAACTACTCCTTGTCTGTTCTCATTCCTCTCTTGAGATGAGAGGCAACAAAGCTCTTAATTCTTGAACTTGTTTGGCTTGTTTGTCTGAACTAATTCGTTTACTGCACATGCAGCCGCTTGATGAGAAGGATTTGGAAAGGAAGCTGAAGAAAGAGCAGAAGGTGCTTGTTCTAATCTAGTTCTGTGCTCTTCACGATGGAGTGGGAGAATACTGTACTCGAATTGTATCGTGTGTGAGCAGTTTTACTCACAGGTGATCTGTGTTCTGTGACAGGTGAAAGAGAAGGAGGAGAAGAAGCTCAAGGCGAAGCAGAAGGAGGCGGCCAGGTTACAGGTGGCGACCGGCGACGCCAACTCATTTCTTGATTTGAAGGAGAGGTTCTGTTTGACTGATGTGATTGTCTATAGGTCCAGTCAGCATCTAATGGAGCTAACAAGAGTGAGAAGAAGCAAAAAAAGAAAGGCGCCACCAATGAGAATCCTGAGGATTTCATTGATCTAGATACTCCCACTGGACAGAAGAAACTGATTGCTTCTCAAATGGCCAAACAGTACAGCCCGTCTTGTAAGTGCATCTAGTGCCCCTTAGTGATTTTGGTGTATTGAAGACTTATAGGTTAAGGGACTAATGCGTTTGTGAGTGTACACAGGTCTATAAGTCTATGAGGAGTTTGATATCTACAGAGAAATTCGACCCCTAAAAATGAAGTTCTTCAACTGAAGACTTTGATATTCTGAAGACTTTCTGAAGACTTTGAAAGTGAAGAAATTGGTGTGACCTTGAAGACTTGGTATTCATTTGTGGAACATGAAGCGTGAAGACTTTTGTTTTCGTAGTTTCATTTTCTCTTTCTTGAGTCATAGGAAACACCGTACTGTTAAAGGGGGTCGAGGAAACACTAAGGAAAAATTTCCATGTGATGCTCAACTCAAAATCCTACACCTACCAATCCCTTCGAGTGAAGCCTTTGGAAATCTCATACAGTTCAGTCACTTTCTTCATTGACAGAGACGAAGTTCTTCTGGTCGCTGATGAATTTGTTCTGACTGAGGAGTTAGGAATTCGCCAGTGCGAATTACCTACACAGTGAGGAACATGATAGCCCTGAGGAATTTGAGAGTCAAATTTCCGACCGTTGCTGTGATGCGCGCCAGCTGTCCCAAAATATCTTATCCACCTAACGGTCATATCATTGAGGGGCATTATGTCTTATCATGTCGGGCTGTTCCCTAGGCTATAAATAGCCGCCCCCTACAACCACTAGCTGGTTGGCTGCTCCGAGAGAACTTGACACTTGTCATTTGAGAGCAACCCATCCTCCGAGGACTTTGAGCGAAAATCATCAAGTGAGGAAAAATCCCAAACCCAAACACCTACAAACCCAAAGTGATTGAGCATCACTGAAGAGATTGATCCTGCGTGGATCCGACGCTTGTTACCTTTGAAGACTGTGCTTCTTCTAGACGGTTAGGCGTCAAGGTCTAGAGCATCCAAGAGGAATTGTGGATCGCCGAGTGACCAAGTCTATGAAGGTTTGGAAGTCGCCTGAAGACTTACCACGAGTGATTGGACGAGGTCTGCGTGACCTTAGTTCAAGGAGAATACGGTGAGGACTGGGTGTCCTGAGCTGCGTGCTCAGCGACTGGGTGTCCGACACTGTGTGTCCTCGAGTTTAAATACTCAGACGCTCCAACCAGACGTACAACTGAGACAACAGTTGGAACTGGTCTACCAAATCATTGTCTTCACCAACCTACTGGTTCTATTTCCTCATTACTGTGTTGAGTGTTTGTTCATATCTGTGTTTGAAGACTTTGACTGAAGACTTTCTCAATTTCCTCAGTTCAATTTCTTCAGTCTGTTTGTCTTCATCTTATGTTATCATGTGATTACGCTTTCTGTACTCTGTGCTAGTCTTCATTTCATCATGATGACCATGCATGTATTCTGTCATGCTTACTGCTGAGTACTTATTCCGCTGCTAATAGTTCTTCGCTAAGGAATTTCCTCACCGGCAAATTCCTTAGTGAAGACATCATAAAAATCGCCTATTCACCCCCCCTCTAGTCGACATAACGCACTTTCAATTGGTATCAGAGCAAGGTACTCCCTTGTTCTGTGTGATTTTGGTTTAACCGCCTGGAGTTTTAGTTATGTCGACCGCAGGTATGATCAAGGTCTCGGCGGGGTGTCCTACCTTTGATGGGACAGACTACCCCTACTGGAAAAACAAGATGCGAATGCATCTCGAGGCAATTGACAACGATCTCTGGTATGTTGTGGAAAATGGTGTTCCCTCTGTTTCACCCTCACTGAACGCTACCGATGTGAAGAGATTCAAGCAACTCGATTCTCAAGCGAAGAATATCATATGTGGTCATCTGAGTAAAGGACAATATGGAAGAGTGAGTGCTTTGGAAACTGCTAAGCTTATCTGGGATAGGCTGTCCAAAGTGAATGAAGGAGTCTCAACTCAGCGTGACTCTCGAGTTGATGTTCTTCGGAATCTCTTCAACCGCTTCAAAAGACTTGACAATGAAAATGTCCAACAAACCTTTGATCGCCTCACTGACATCTCAAATGAGCTTCAAGCCCTCGGTGCCACTGACATCACTGACCATGAGGTGGTGAAGAAACTATTGAGATTGCTTGATTCCTCATTTGATACTCTGGGTCTGATGATACAAGAACGGGCTGACTACAAGTCTCTTGATCCTGCCGATATCCTCGAAAGGCTAAATACTCACGAGTTCCAGCTTGCTGAAAAGAGAGATCTCTATGGTTCGAGCTATGGCAAACCACGTGCCCTGAAGGCCAAGGTTGTGTCTGAGTCTGAATGTGAGGACTCTGGTAGTAGCCTTGGTGATCCTGAAGAATTGAGCCAGGAGCTAGCACTGCTCGTGAAGAAATTCCAGAAGTTCTCAAGACGTGGTCGCTTTGGAAAATCCTCAAGGAGTAGTGGTTCCTCATCAAGTGACTATAAGAGAAGACTGTGCCACAAATGCAAGAAACCTGGTCATTATATTCAAGATTGTCCTCAGTGGGAAAAGGAATTGAAGAAGAAGAAATACAAGGATTACAGTTCTGATGATGCGAAGAAGAAGAAGAAATCGTCAAAATCTTCGTCATTAAAATCCTCGAAGTCTTCATCTCACAAGAAGAGCAGCTCTAAGAAGGCTCGGGCATTCATTGGCAAGGAAATGGACTCTGAAGCTGAATCTGAGGAAAATGAGGAAGAGGAGGCGTCTGAGAATCCGAATCTGGTGTGGCGAGTCTGGCCTTTGTTACTGCTTTTGTTAGCAAGTCCATCTTCAACACTGAAGAAACTGACTCCACCGACAAGCCTGATGAAGATAATGATGACTATGCTCCCACCTATTGCTTCATGGCAAAAGGTGCAAAGGTACTCAAGTACACCTCCTCTGAATCTAGTGAAAATGAATCTGATGAGAATCTCAAGCCCAGCTACTCTAAACTTGCTAAGATTGCTGTAAAACAACAAAGGGATTTTGGAAAGGCTCAAAACATGCTAGACAAAAGTGATGACATGTTGGGTGAAGAAATGGATCGCACTAAAGCCCTGACTGAAAATCTTCAGAGACTTCAGTCTAGGTTTGATAACCTTCAAAGTCATCATAACACTCTCTTATCTAATCATGAGAAACTTTCTTATGAATTTCTTCAAAGAAAGCAAGATCTTGAGAAGCTAAGAGTGAGTTATGAAGATCTTCAGAAGGAGCGCGATTCATTACTTGCTCAACAAATCAGCACTTCTCAGGAAGAATTTGTTCCTCCATGCTTAAAATGCATTGAACGTGAATCTGCTAATTCTTCACCTGAATGTTCAAATGCTTCAACTGTTACAAATTCTTCACCTGCCTCTGCTATCACTAATTCCTCATCTGAGGACATTGCTAGTATCACTGACGATGCAGGGCTGAAGGAACTATACACGACAGGCATGTACAAAAGCCTCAAAGGGCATCCGATTCTTTGTGATGTGCTCAAAAAGCAGATCCTTAACAGAAACCCTAGGAAAGAGGGTATTGCCTTTGAGAGGAAACTTAATGCTGATGGAACATATTGGAAGCCTGAGCAGTACCCCAAAACCTCATGGGTTGCTGCAAAGGGACCTCCAGTTGATCCATCCAAGTTATCTGGCTTCACATGTGAATCTCCTCATTCTTTTGATGAGTCATTTGACTCCAACTATAAACTGTTCAAAAATTAGAATGGTGAAGTATTTGCTAGATATGTTGGGACTAACTGCAGGAACGGTTCCCCTATGAAGAAAATCTGGGTTCCCAAAAGTTATGTTGAAAGTCTTCAGGTGAATGTCCTCATGACACCACCTGTGAAGAATAGGAACCCCAGATCAAACTCTTCATATGGATCAAAGTCCTCATATGGATCCAAGTCCTCATACGGACAAAATTCCTCACGTGGATCAAATTCCTCAAATGGATCAAAGTCCTCATATGATTATCATCGTGCTAACAACTATGTTTCATAGGGTAGAGCTAAGGGCTACGAATATGCACATTATTCTTCAAATCATTATGTTCATAAGCCCTCGAAGAATTTCTCTGCTTATTCATATGCTTACCCTAACCCCTCTTATGTGAAACGAAATGGTTTGGCTTCTATGCCACCATTCTCGTATGGTGCTTGCAGAGTGATAAACTCTTTGCCACCCCTTCAGATGTGGGTGGTGAAGAAAAAGAACTAATCTCTTCTGCAGGGTCAGGTCTCCAGACATGCCTTAACGTCTGAAGAATTTGCTGGGGACCTGACAAAATTGCCTGAAAGGACGCATGCTAACCATGATGAAATGAACGTTCATTTCACATGTCCTCCTATTGCTATATCTGTTTACCGCTTGATGAAATTCATCTGATGAACTTGATATCATATTCTTCACTGATGAAGCATATGAGATTGTAAGTTACACTAATTCATCTACAGGATGATCAACCCAAAACCACTGAATGGGTCCTCGATAGTGGATGTACAAATCACATGACTGGTGACAAGAATCTTTTGATGGATGCTCCCTTATCACCGTCACATCTGAAGCATATCATCTTTGCTGACAAAGGCAAAAGTTAGGTATTGGGTCTTGGTAAGGTTGCGATCTCTAAGGATAAACACATGGACAAAGTCATGCTTGTTGAGTCCTTAGGATACAACCTCATGTCAGTCTCAATGCTTTGTGATCTTGATATGGTTGTTGTCTTTGGCAAGTATCGCTGTGTTGTGATTATGGAAGCTGACAATTCCAAAGTCTTCGAAGGCTTTAGGAGAGGAGATTTGTATATTGTTGATTTCTCTACAGGACCACAACCAGCCGTGTGTCTACCTGCAAAAGCTTCAGAAGGCTGGCTATGGCATCGACGACCTGGTCACGCAGGCATGAGGAATTTGCACACGCTTGCGAAGAAGAAGCATGTCATTGGCATTGAAAATGTCAAATTCTTCAAGGATCACTTATGCGGAGCCTGTGAAGCTGGAAAAATGACCAAGGCCAAGCATCCAGCGAAGACTATCATGACCACTACTCGTCCATTCGAATTGCTTCACATGGACCTCTTCGGACCTAATCATTACTCAGCATTCTCTAATGCTGCATCTCTATATGGCTTTGTCATTGTTAATGATTACTCTCGATATACATGGGTACACATTGTTACTTACAAACATGAAGTGTAGGAAGTCTTCAAACGATTTTCCTCGAGGGCTTCAACCAACTTTGGTGTGAAGATCAAGCACATCATAAGTGACAATGGAACTGAGTTCAAGAATTCCGGTCTTGATGACTATCTTGATGAACTTGGTATTACTCATGAGTTATCTGCTCCTTATACTCCTCAGCTAAATGGCGTCGTGAAGCGCAAGAACAGAACTCTTGTTGAGATGGCTCGCACTATGCTTGATGAATACAAAACGCCTCATCATTTTTGGATCGATGCAATTGATACTGCGTGCCACATCATCAACAGATTATATCTTCACAAATTCTTCAAGAAGACGGCCTATGAACTCCTCACTGACAAGAAACCCAATGTGAGTTATTTCAAAGTCTTCGGTGCAAAATGTTGGATTAGAGATCCTCACCACAATTCTAAATTTGCACTGAAAGCACATGAAGGTTTTATGCTTGGTTACGAAAAGGACTCGCACACCTACAGAGTCTTCAACATCGCTCTTCACAAGATTGTTGAAACTGTAGATGTGCGGTTCGATGAAACTAATGGCTCGCAAAGAGAGCACCTACCTTTTGTGTTAGATGAACCAGCACCTGAGGATTCTATCAAATTCAAGGCAACTGAGGATGTCATTCCTACTAAAGAATCTGCTGAAGAATTCATTCCAGTACGCGAAGAACGTCGAGCTGACGCACCTGAAGATAATGCTGAAGACAATGGTGCTGAGGAAAATGATCAAATACCTCGACGACAACCAGCTCATCCTCGCGTTGCAAAAGAAGTACAAGTTGACAAGATCATCGATGACATTGAAGCGCCAGGTCCTCTCACACGCTCAAAAGCTTCACATTTATCTAACTTTTGTGGGCACTATGCTTTTGTCTCTATCACAGATCCCACTAAGGTAGATGATGCATTTTTGGAGCCGGAGTGGATTCAGGCTATGCAAGAAGAATTACATCAGTTCGAGCTCAACAATGTCTGGGAACTGGTCAAACGTCCAGATCCTGTTGCTAGACTTGAGGCTATTCGCATATTACTTGCTTATGCTAATCATCATGTTATCATCTTATATCAAATGGATGTGAAAAGTGCATTCCTCAATGGTAAGCTTGAGGAAGAAGTATATGTTGCTCAACCCCCAAGTTTTGAAGATCCAAAGAATCCTGACAAAGTCTTCAGACTTAATAAGGCCCTCTATGGCCTCAAGCAAGCCCCTCGGGTGTGGTATGATACATTGAAGGAATTCTTCGTGAAGAATGGCTTCACACCCGGTTCACTCGACCCTACTCTCTTTACTAAATCTTATGATGGTGAACTGTTTGTGTGCCAAATATATGTTGATGATACTATCTTTGGCTATCCTGACCAACGTTATAGTGATGAATTTGCCTATATGATGAGTGAAGAATATCAAATGTCTATGATGGGAGAGTTGAAATTCTTCTTAGGTCTTCAAATTCGTCAACAGTGCAATGGCATATTCATATCTCAAGAGAAATACCTCAAAGATGTTCTGAGGAAATTCGGCATGCAAGATTGCAAAGGCGTCAAAATTCCTGTGCCCACAAAAGGCCATCTATGCACTGATGAAAATGGTATTGACTTCGTTCACAAGGTATACCGCTCCATGATTGGCTCTTTATTGTACTTATGTGCATCTAGGCCAGATATAATGCTTAGTGTTTGCATGTGTGCCCGATTTCAAGCTGCACCGAAGGAATCACACCATAAGGCTGTGAAGCATATTCTTCGATATCTAGCTTACACACCAACACTAGGATTATGGTATCCCAAGGGCTCTGCTTTTGATCTTATTGGATATTCTGACTCTGACTATGCTGGTGATCGTGTGGACCGCAAGTCAACTTCTGGCACTTGTCATTTCCTCGGACGATCTTTGGTCTGTTGGTCCTCGAAGAAACAGAACTGCGTATCACTGTCCACTGCAGAAGCTGAATACATTGCTGCTGGCTCTTGCTGTGCTCAACTGCTTTGGATGAAGCAAACACTCAAGGACTATGGCGTCAACGTGAAGAATGTGCCTCTCCTCTATGACAATGAGTGTGCCATCAAGATTGCTCACAACCCAGTTCAACACTCGAAGACAAAGCACATTCAGATATGTCATCATTTTCTTCGTGATCATGTGTTGAAGGGCGACATCTCCATCGAGCACGTGAAGACTGAAGAACAGCTAGCTGATATCTTCACTAAGCCCTTGGATGAGAAGAGATTTAGCAAGTTGCGGTGTGAGCTAAATATCTTAGAATCTTCGAATATTCTTTGAAAAGGACCCACATCCTAACACTTATGCAAAATTGATGACTTAGATGTGCAACACATGAAGAAACGTTTTTCTTCAATCAATGAAGAATAACACTCTAAGTGTGAAGAAATTAATGAAGAATTTGATTCTCAGAGCCCTACGACAATTGTACGCGGTGTCTGAAATTATCATTCTTATACGGTGGGTCACGCCACCACAAAAAGTTGAAAATCTTCAATTTGAGTTTTTCCTCAATTTTTGAAATTCTTCAGTTTCTCAAATTCTTCAACTTTGCAAAATCTTCACCTTTTCCTTCGTTTTTCTTCGTTGGCTATATATATATATAAGAGTTTATGTCCTCTACAACATTCACTTATAGCTATTTCTTCAAGTTGTTTTTTCTGCTAAGTGAATGTGATCGGACCCTTCCCCCTCTATGCTATACTCAACCCAATCTATTCACAAATTCTTCATGTGCATTCTATTTGAAACTCGTTCAAAATCTTCACTGTGTCCTTGTCAGCTGAAGAAATTGCGAACGAAACTTTAAAACAAATCTTATCCAAACTTTCGGTTTTGCCGCTCAAACTGTTCCACATCCCACGATGCACTATTCTATTCACCCACGATCGTACACGATCTCCACTACATAGTACGTGGGTGACACATGTCCTGTGAAGGAGAAAGGGCAGGGGCACGTTCGTCCCAAATCTTCGGGCGAACAGTTTTTCACCGTGTCTATAAATACCCCTTTCCCCTTCCTCACTTCATTTACTCCGCTCGACCTCTCTCTCCCGCTCGAGCTCCTCAAACCCTAGCGCCGCCGCTACTCCATCGTCGCCGGTGAGGAAGAGCTTCGCTGCCTCGACCTCATCGCCGTCGTACTCACGCCGACCGCGGAAATCTTCACTCCGCCGCCGCCGTAGCTGTCTTCCTCCGCCGAGTTAGGGCAAGGAAGATCTAATCTGACGAACTTCCCATCTGTTCTTCTCAGTTTGTCGTGTTCTTCACTTCGGGTAATTAAAAGTTACTTTTATTACTCGCCTTGATTCTCAAGCTTTCCTGAAAATCTTCAAAGGTGTTTATTCTTCAAATCTTCACACATATGAACACCACACACAACATATGTTCTTGAACTGTTTCTCTAAGCAATCATTTTCTTCAAGATTCCCTAATTGTGTGGATCTTCGATCTGTACAACTCTGGAACCTAAGACAAGAACGCTTAGTGAAATTCCTCGAGGTTCATCTGGTCAAATTCCTCAAAACTTGTTCGTTTCAAAATCCTTCTCAGAACGCATATGACCTCTCCAAATTCCTCGCACCTGTACTCTGTTCACAGGTACTCATGTCTGCTGCTGAATCACTAGGTTCTCATCAACTTAACTCATTTGCAGCGTTCCTCGAAGAAAAACTGCGTACTTCTTCAGAGACCTCAATTGTTCAGATTCCTCAACTGAAGAATATGGCAGACGGTAAGAAGCCACAGAAAGGAGGAAAGAAACCTGAGGTTATGACTGCGTTTGAAATCCCTGAGGAAATTTATGCTGACTATTGCACACCTGATGAAGCAAAATTTGGCAAAGAAAACAAAAGTCAGCGCAAGGTGCGCATTCAGAAGATTGAACGAAGATGGGCAAGGGAATGGAGGGAATACAGATATGTGACTCCAAAGTACATGAAGAAATTCGCCCTCAATCCTCCATGCCCAAGAGCTCCATTGGCACCTGGCCAAGTAGCTGACCCCACAAGCATCAAACGTGGTGAGGACTTTCCTGAAGAATGGGCTAAGCGCCAAGCTAAATTGGCAAGACAAGCCAAGGAGGCAGTGAAGAAATTCAATGAGGATTCTGCCACTGCTACTGCTACTGAGGCCTCGGTCAAACCGAGGAAATCCATGCCAAAGAAGCCTGCTCGTAAGCCAAGTGCTTCACCATCAGCGCCCTCACGGCCAAGTTCCTCAGCAGCGCCCTCAAGGCAAATTCCTCACACTGCTACAGCTCCTTCAAAGTCCTCAACTCTTGTGCATCTGGCTACATGTCAAAGGACTGCTGGTTTCTCGATTGCCTCTGGTGTTTCAGCAAGTTCCTCAGCTGCACCAATTTCATCATCTGGCCCGACTCTGCTGAAGACCAAAGCAACGGCTGGACGAGGTCCTCGGCCAAGTCCAAAGAAGAAATAGGTCGCATTCCATGTGCCTTCTAATGATGAAGCTTCTGATGATGAACTTGCGGAAATCATCAGAGATCGCCAAGAAAGGGCCGCTAGAGCCAAAGGCACATCTGTGCCACTGCTGTTGGATCCGAGGATAATCCTCGATTATATTGATCTCTGGCACAAGGATCCAAACACTCCTATGCCTGATTTTCATCTGACTCCGGGACAGAGTCATATGTTGACCCATTTCATCACTGAAGAGAAATGGAAGTTTGAAAAGGCAAGAGAGATCAAGAAAGCTCAATACAGAAAGGAGAAGTTCCTGAAGAAAACCGTTGTCAGAATGACACCTGAGGAACTTCTCAAGGTCCAGACTGAAATTCAAGACCTCAACAAAAACTTTGATGCATATTATGCTGATTGGCAAGGAGCCAAAGTCAGATTCGTCAACCTGACGAAGAAATTCACCAATGTTGCTGCCCCAACGCAACATGAAATTCCTCAGGCTGAAGCCTCTGCTCAGCCAACTGAAGAACATGCCAGCACCGCTGATGATGTTCAGGCTACTGATGAAAATACCAGTTCCAGGGCTGATGATCCCATTCCAGCCGCTGAAGAAATTGCCAGGGCATCCACTAGTGGTGCGCCTGATGAAACTGAACAAGTCAGGGCAATTGCATCAGTTGCGCCTGAAGAAATTCAACCAGATTCCTCAGCTCCTCCTGCGCCAACACCAAGTCCAATTCTTCCATCCGCCTTTGATGTGAAGAAGACCAAGGCTGCAGAGCGAGCTGCAGTGAAGAAAAGGAAGGCATCAACTGTGTCAAATTCTTCGGCTGCGAAGAAAATGAAGCCAATGACCAGCTCACTTGAAAATCCAATTGATGCTGTTCCAATTTCCTCCATGCCATCAAAGGACCTTGTTCCTTTTGGAGAAGACTATGAGATCCCAATCGGATCTGATGAAGAACATCATTCTGCTGCTTCGTTAGAGCAGATTGATGAAGAAATTGAAGTGGACGCAATCCCTTCAACGCCAATCATTTCCTCACCTATGCCTCAGTTCACAGCTGAAGAGGCTGGTGTTGAGGAAATTGAAGATGAAGATGTGGATATAGGGTGCACCACACCTGTGATGAATGATGACTTTTGGGAAAGTCTGCATCCCAATACTCCTCTCTTCACCCCGATCCAACAGATTCCTCAGTCCCCTGCACCAACAGTTCAAATGGGCTCTGAAGAAACTCAACCCATTCTCTCTGTGCATGAAGAAATTCCAACCACTAGTGCTGATGAACCTGCTACTGCTGATCCTCAGACTGCACCTGTTGAGGAACAAGAAATTCCTCAGCCTGAAGAACCTGAGCTCGCTTTTCCTGAGGTAGTGATGCAACTCACAGACACCCCTCTGCCAAAGCAAAAGAATCTGTTCTCAAGCAAACAGAAGTTCAAGGCTGAAGATTTCTTTGCCGAGCACGTATTCTTCACCGACTATAACCCATATGATTCTTCTCGCATAAGGAAGAGGCATTTCTGGACTGCTAGCCAAGCCAATTTCTATTCCTCAGTGCTCTTCAACAAAGACAAAGTCTTCGATCATGCACATATTCCTCATGTGGACATGGAGTCTCTGCCCAGCTTTGAGCCAGTCCTCAGTGTTCTTCACGATGCAGGACTTCTGAATTTCTGCATTGATATCTGTGACTGGAATGAAGAACTCATTCTTCAATTCTATGCAACCCTGCACATCACCGGAAACGCCGAAGACGTGAACACATGGGTATTAGACTGGATGTCTGAAAATACTCACTACAAGTCACCAGCAACTGAATTGCTTCGTGCTCTACCACTCAGTCCTCCACTTGATGATGCTCATTGTATCTACAACGAACCAGAACTTTCAAATCACCATATGCAAGTGCTGATGAAGCCTTTGAAGCCAAGGCAGGCCCCATGAACCATATTCCTCGTCAAGGAATTACTCTATGTGCCTCGGACTGTCTATCGAATTCTGACGAAGACAATGAGTCCCATCAAAGGCCACGACTCAAATGATGAAGAAGTCGTTGGCATCATGAAGAATATGCTTTTCAACATCATTCATGGCGTTCCCGTCAACTTCCATGATTTCTTCATGAGGACTCTGGCCAATATTGCTATGTCACCATTCGAGCTGAAGCCCTATGCTCCTTGGATTATGAGATTCATCAGGGCAAGATCTTCACTGAATTACAAAGCTGACACTCTGAACCACGGTAGCTACTTGCCTCCCATTGAAGTCCTCAAACGGACAGTTTCATCAGCTGATGATAAAGGCAAGGCCGCTGCTGTGATCGATGAAGGCATTCGTCCATTGGATGGTCAATTTCGCAAGGCTGCATCTTACTCTACCAATGACGATTCTGCCACACATGACTCTGCCGCAAATACCTCAGCCAAGCAAATCCTCAAGCCACAGCACCCAGGGTGATGACTGACCGTGAGTTACTCCTCAGTCTTCATCAGAAGGTTGATCGCAATCATAAATGGGTCAAGCGTCAGTTTGGTTCAATTCTTCACAACATGACCTCAACACACAATGCAGTGAAGAAAAACCAATACTACCACCATGAAACCTTCAACCGTACCTGGGCTGTTCTCTCTCATGTCTACAGCGCTGCAGATCTGAAGAATATGGGTCTCAAGGAAGAATTTGACTAGTCTGCACCTCCACCGAAGAAATTCAAGAAGGTCAAAGTTCCTTCCTTGGTGGCCAGCTCTTATTCTTCATCGCGTGACACTGATGAGTATGAAGATTTGGACGACACTGCGGCAGGCCCTGCTTCAACAAACAACCCCGACAACGCTGGCGCTCCTCCATCGACTTGAAATTCTTCAGGGGCGTTAGTCCTCAGTTTCAATCCTTTTGGTCATTTGATGACAAAGGGGGAGAAATCTGAGTTAGTCTTCAAGCGGGTCTATATTAAGGGCATTTTTTAAAGTTACAACTCTCGTTCTTCTGAAACTTTTGTTTGGATCGAGTTGTAATCTTAAACCCGATGGTGCGCTGATACTTTTGTTGCATTATGCTTTGCATGCTTATTCCTCATTAATGACATTGCACGCATGCTGAATCTCATCAGGCACCATATTTCATCATGCATTTCAAATTCTTCATATTATATATCAAATGCGTGTATGAATTACAAGATATAGGGGGAGATCTCCATGATTCAACTCTTCAAATGTGCATTGCCTCAAAAGCAAATTCCTCACTATGCACATCTTCAGGGGGAGTTCTTCTATATCTTGTAATCAAATTCCTCAATATCAGTGTATACACTTCATATGTTTATCCCCGTTGAAAACTTAACCTATGTTGTCATCAATCACCAAAAAGGGGGAGATTGTAAGTGCATCTAGTGCCCCTTAGTGATTTTGGTGTATTGAAGACTTATAGGTTAAGGGACTAATGCGTTTGTGAGTGTACACAGGTCTATAAGTCTATGAGGAGTTTGATATTTACAGAGAAAGTCGACCCCTAAAAATGAAGTTCTTCAACTGAAGACTTTGATATTCTGAAGACTTTCTGAAGACTTTGAAAGTGAAGAAATTGGTGTGACCTTGAAGACTTGGTATTCATTTGTGGAACATGAAGCGTGAAGACTTTTGTTTTCGTAGTTTCATTTTCTCTTTCTTGAGTCATAGGAAACACCGTACTGTTAAAGGGGGTCGAGGAAATACTAAGGAAAAATTTCCATGTGATGCTCAACTCAAAATCCTACACCTACCAATCCCTTCGAGTGAAGCCTTTGGAAATCTCATACAGTTCAGTCACTTTCTTCAGTGACAGAGACGAAGTTCTTCTGGTCGCTGATGAATTTGTTCTGACTGAGGAGTTAGGAATTCGCCAGTGCGAATTACCTACACAGTGAGGAACATGATAGCCCTGAGGAATTTGAGAGTCAAATTTCCGACCGTTGCTGTGCTGCGCGCCAGCTGTCCCAAAATATCTTATCCACCTAACGGTCATATCATTGAGGGGCATTTATGTCTTATCATGTCGGGCTGCTCCCTAGGCTATAAATAGCCGCCCCCTACAACCACTAGCTGGTTGGCTGCTCCGAGAGAACTTGACACTTGTCATTTGAGAGCAACCCATCCTCCGAGGACTTAGAGCGAAAATCATCGAGTGAGGAAAAATCCCAAACCCAAACACCTACAAACCCAAAGTGATTGAGCATCACTGAAGAGATTGATCCTGCGTGGATCCGACGCTTGTTACCTTTGAAGACTGTGCTTCTTCCAGACGGTTAGGCGTCAAGGTCTAGAGCATCCAAGAGGAATTGTGGATCGCCGAGTGACCAAGTCTGTGAAGGTTTGGAAGTCGCCTGAAGACTTACCACGAGTGATTGGACGAGGTCTGCGTGACCTTAGTTCAAGGAGAATACGGTGAGGACTGGGTGTCCTGAGCTGCGTGCTCAGCGACTGGGTGTCCGGGACTGTGTGTCCTCGAGTTTTAATACTCAGCCGCTCCAACCAGACGTACAACTGAGACAACAGTTGGAACTGGTCTACCAAATCATTGTCTTCACCAACCTACTGGTTCTATTTCCTCAACCCTTTCATTTCCTCATTACTGTGTTGAGTGTTTGTTCATATCTGTGTTTGAAGACTTTGACTGAAGACTTTCTCAATTTCCTCAGTTCAATTTCTTCAGTCTGTTTGTCTTCATCTTGTGTTATCCTGTGATTACGCTTTCTGTACTCTGTGCTAGTCTTCATTTCATCATGATGACCATGCGTGTATTCTATCATGCTTACTTCTGAGTACTTATTCCGCTGCTAATAGTTCTTCGCTAAGGAATTTCCTCACCGGCAAATTCCTGAGTGAAGACATCATAAAAATCACCTATTCACCCCCTCTAGTTGACATAACGCACTTTCGCGTCTGCTGTTGAGAAATCGTATGTTGCCTTTCTCACTTTAGTTGAATCATGCCATCAAAGCTTTTGCAGTCCATGGTCAGAAATTTATCACCGAACTATGTGTTTTCCTTTTCTTACTGTCATGCATGTGGTATCCTTGGTGGGAGTCATCACAGTATTTTGTAGCAGATGCCGCAAGCTCAAGCCACCGTTTGTAATAGTAAATCCCTCCATGACCCAAATGGTAAATGCTTATATTCAGAATAAGCATCTGCTTGCGATCGCTATGTGAATTGCTCACTAGATGATTTTGCACTGTAAATGTTAGATAGAACATGTACAAATGAGGATTTATTGCTGTGAATGACTAGAACTGGATACTATGTGTTGATTCCCTGTGTATTATTGTGTTGATTCCCTGTGTGATGCAGAAGCTATGGTGTTTTGTTTTGAGTCTGTTGTAAATTGAAATTGATAATGAATAGTGTAGAACATATATCTTGTTATCTTAATTTGTTCGTGCCATGCTCAATGAACCATCTAAGATTGAATCATTTTCTGCGTTCAACTTCTAGAACCATTCTGGGAGTTTTGGTATTCATGCAACAACTATGCGTTCTTGTCTTTGTGTTGTTTCTGTGAGTTGGTTCTTGTGGTTATTACTGTTACATGTTACATGTAGAGATGCTTCATGATTTAGTCCCTAACTGCTTTCTATATTTTGTTTTTATTTTGTTTCTAACTCTTTTGGTTTATTGTTAGATGCCTTTGTTCAGCCTGTACGAACATATCCAGAATTGGTGTTTCCTCTCATTGAAGGTGCTCCGGCTTGAAAGTGACAAAGTCTGGACTATATTTGTAGTAGTAGATAGCTCTTTTGGCAGTATGTTGTGATAGCATCACATGTAATGGTGAAATGAATTATGTAAAGATTGTGCTATTAGCCAAAATTGGCATGTGGTTTGACAATTTTCATTTCTTTGCTGTTCTCATGAAATAATTGTGTGCAAATTGAAACTTGGTTTGTCTTTAATTAGAACCTCACCAGTGGGACCTAATAGTATTTTGCATATAAAAAGGGCATTTTCCAAATAATATTCATAGGGAAAAAACTAAAAATTAAGGAAATGCACTGTAAAAAGGCTGAAGCCCAATTGAGAAATAGATGCGACCCAAAAAAGAAATGGTCTAAAAAAGGATCACGGCCCTGGAAATAAAAAGGCTAAAATGATGGGCCTAGCCCATGTGGTTGACTAAAATTTATAGGAAAAAATGTAAAAAGGCTAAATTAATGGGCTCGGCCCATCTAAAGCACCGAAATGGACCGGGCTGATTCTAATTTTTGACCTTTTCAATTGGTCATAGTTTTGCCACGTCAGATTGCCACGTCGTATCCGACGTGGCCTGGGCAGACAGCCAGTGACCAAAACAAAAGGTCATGGGTTCAACGACCTTCTGTTTTGGTCGTAAACGTCTATGACCTTCTCACAGAGAAGGTCGCTATAGTCAGTTAACGACCCTCAGCTTTTGACCTTCTGTTTTTGGTCACAAAAAGGTCACAAATTGAAAACTATGACCTTTCAGTGACCAATAGTGGAGGTCACTAGTTGACATATTTCTTGTAGTGAATCATCACCATCGTCATCACCAACGATCCTCTCATCAGGAGGGGGTCAATCTCCATCAACATCTTCACCAGCACCATCTCCTCTCAAACCCTAGTTCATCTCTTGTATCCAATCTTTGTCCCAAAACCTTAGATTGGTACATGTGGGTTGCTAATAGTGTTGATTACTCCTTGTAGTTGATGCTAGTTAGTTTATTCAGTGGAAGATCATATGTTCAGATCCTATGTGCACATTAATACCCCTCTGATTATGAACATGAATTAATACCCCTCTGATTATGAACATGAATATGATTTGTTAGTAGTTACGTTTGTTCCTGAGGACATGGGAGAATTCTTGCTATAAGTAGTCATGTGAATTTGATATTCGTTCGATATTTTGATGAGATGTATGTCGTCTCTCCTCTAGTGGTGTTACGTGAACGTAGACTACATGACACTTCACCATTGTTTGGGCTTAGAGGAAGGCATTGGGAAGTAATAAGTAGATGATGGGTTGCTAGAGTGACAGAAGCTTAAACCCTAGTTTATGAGTTGCTTCGTAAGGGGCTGATTTGGATCCATATGTTTCATGCTATGGTTAGGTTTACCTTAATACTTCTTTTGTAGTTGCGGATGCTTGCAATAGGGGTTAATCATAAGTGGGATGCTTGTCCAAGAAAGGGCAGTACCCAAGCACCGGTCCACCCACATATCAAATTATCAAAGTAACGAACGCGAATCATATGAGCGTGATGAAAACTAGCTTGACGATAATTCCCATGTACGGGAGCGTCTTCCTTCATATAAGAATTTGTCCAGGCTTGTCCTTTTCTATCAAAAAGATTGGCCACCTTGCTGCACCTTATTTACTTTCATTACTTGTTACCCGTTACAAATTTCCTTATCACAAAACTATCTGTTACCGACAATTTCTGTGCTTGCAGAGAATACCTTACTGAAAACCGCTTGTCATTTCCTTTTGCTCCTCGTTGGGTTTGACACTCTTACTTATCGAAAGGACTATGATTGATCCCCTACACTTGTGGGTCATCAAGACTCTTTTCTGGCACCGTTACCGGGGAGTGAAGCGCCATTGGTAAGGAAAAATTTATATAGTGTGCTAAAATTTGTTGTCACTTGCTACTATGGAACATAATCCATTGAGGGGCTTGTTTGGGGTATCTTCACCCCGACCAATAGAGCAAAGAGTTGCTCCTCAACCTACTGAACCTACTGAAAATGTTTACTTTTAAATTCCTTCGGGTATGATAGAGAAACTGCTAGCTAATCCCTTTACAGGAGATGGAACATTGCATCCCGATTTTCTCCTAATCTATGTGGATGAAGTTTGTGGATTATTTAAGCTTGTAGGTATGCCCGAGGATGTTATCAAGAAGAAGGTCCTCCCTTTATCTTTGAAGGGAGAGGCATTGACATGGTTTAGGCTATGTGATGATATGGGATCATGGAACTACAACCGATTGAAATTATAATTTCATCAAAAGTTTTATCGTATGCATCTTGTTCATCGTGATCGTAATTATATGTATAATTTTTGGCCTTGCGAAGGAGAAAGCATCGCTCAAGCTTGGGGGAGGCTTAAGTTAATGTTATATTCATGCCCCAATCATGAGCTCTCAAGAGAAATGATTATTCAAAAAATTTATCCTCGACTTTCTCTCAACAATCGCTCCATGGTCGATACTTCTTGTACTAGTTCTTTTATGATGAAGACTATTGAATTCAGATGGAATTTATTGGAAAGAATTAAACGCAACTCTGAAGATTGGGATCTCGACGATGGTAAGCAGTCAGGTATGACACCTAAGTTTGATTGTGTTAAATCTTTTATGGATACCGATGTTTTCCGTGATTTTAGCACTAAATATGGACTTGACTCTAAGATAGTAACTTCTTTCTGTGAATCATTTGCTACTCATGTTGACCTCCCTAAGGAGAACTGTTTTAAATATAATCCTCCCGTTGAAGTAAAAGTAGTTGCACCTATTAAAGTTGAAGAAAAGACTATCACTTATAATAATCCTATTGTTCCTACTACCTATATTGAGAAACCACCTTTTGAAAGGATCAAGAAGAGGTGTCTAGAGGGGGGGGGGTGAATAGACTATAAGTAAGAAAAGTTGCAGTTTATAATCTCTTTAAGTTGAAGTGGAGTTTTGGCACAAGTTTTAATATTCACAATACATATCAAGCAAGCATGACAAGAGTACATGAGCAGCGGAAAGTAAAGCATGCAAATTGCAAGAATGTAAAGAGATGGTTCCGATAGGTGGTGCTATCGTACATCCACGTTGATTGAGACTTCAACCCACGAAGGGTAAAGGTTGCGCGAGTCCATGAAGGGCTCCACCCACGAAGGGTCCACAAAGAAGCAACCTTGTCTATCCCACCATGGCCGTCGCCCACGAAGGACTTGCCTCACTCGGGTAGATCTTCACGAAGTAGGCGATCTCCTTGCCCTTACAAACTCCTTGGTTCAACTCCACAATCTTGACGGAGGCTCCCAAGTGACACCTAACCAATCTAGGAGACACCACTCTCCAAGAGGTAGCAAATGGTGTGTTGATATGATGAACTCCTTGCTCTTGTGCTTCAAATGATAGTCTCCCCAACACTCAACTCTCTCACAGGATTTGGATTTGGTGGAAAGAAGATTTGAGTGGAAAGCAACTTGCGGAAGGCTAGAGATCAAGATTTATGTGGTTGGAATGGAATATCTTGACCTCAACACAAGTGTAGGTGGTTCTCTCTCAGAAAATGTATGTTCGAAGTGTAGGCATGTTATGATGTCTCTCTCCACGAATGAAGAGTGGGTGGAGGGGTATATATAGCCTCCACACAAAATCTAACCGTTACACACAATTTACCAAACTCGGTGGGACCGAATCGTGAAACTCGGTCAGAATGATTTAGTTCATAATGTGACCGTTAGGCATTTCGGTGGGACCGATATGATCAACTCGGTAGGACCGATGTGCTAGGGTTAGGGTAAAGCCTCAACTCAGTTTGACCGATTACACAAACTCGGTGGGACCAATTTGGGTAATAAGCGAAACAGAGAGTTGGCTAGGCAAACTCGGTGGGACGGATTGCATACCTTGATGGGACCAAAATTATTGCAATAGGCACCAGAGAGTTTGCAAGCCCATCTCGGTGAGACCGAGATCCCATCGGTGACACCGACTTGATTAGGGTTTCTGGTAGTGGCTATGTCAACTGAACTCGGTGGCGCCGGATAGTAAGTTTCAGTGGGGCCGAGTTTGACTTTTGGTTTGGGACATATGTGGATGTGAGAAAGTGGTTGAGGGCTTTGGAGCATATCACTAAGCACTTTGAGCAAGCAAGCCATTAAGCAACACCTCATCCCCTGTTAATAGTATTGGCTTTCCTATGGACTCAATGTGATCTTGGATCACTAAAAGTAAAATGTAGAGTCTTGTGCTTTGAGCTTGAGCCAATCCTTTGTCCTTAGCATCTTGAAGGGGTTCCACATCCTCTAGTCCACGTCACTCCATTGTTGAACTTATCTGAAACATACTAGGTAAGAGTTTTAGTCCAACAAGAGATATGTTGACATTAATTACCAAAATCACCCAGGGAGCACTTGTGCTTTCAATCTCCCCCTTTTTGGTAATTGATGACAACATACATCAAAGCTTTAGATAAAGATATAGAGAATACCAAGTAAAGCTTTGGAAAGACTTGTAACATGCATAGGCTCCCCCTACATGTATGCAATCATGTAAATATGGAATATAGGAGCATGTGAATGCATAAGCATGATAGAGTAAGCAATGTGTTACATGTATCTTGGTGTCGGGGAAGCTGATCCACGAACACCTATGGGGCCGGCGGACCGAGCCCCTTTCGGTTCGGCGGGGGGCGGAGGTCGCACGAAGAGCAGATCGAGGCGAAGCACACGAGCGGTTTACCCAGCTTCGGAGCTCTCCGGAGAGATAACACTCCTACTGCTGCTTGTCTGATTGTATTGTGTTCTTGCTCGAGAGCGCGGAGCGCTACTGTATACACGAGACCGAGCGTGAGTGTCTTCTGGCTTCGAAATGAGCCGAACCTGCTCTACGTTGCGCATGGGCCTCCTTTTATACGTTAAAGGGGTCACCGACAGGTGGCAACGTAAACAAGGGTACAAATGTAAAAAGAGAGATAGTTGGTACAGCTACCTGTACAGTGTATCCTACCTAACCCTGACGGCAGGGGACAAGGGCATTAAATGCCCGTTTGTGTCGCCCAAACAGTGTAGAAAAGGACCGTCAGGGGCGCCACCGCTTGCCACGATGGCGATCTTGTCAGTATCGCATGCCATTGTGCACCGCTGGCTGCACAGCCTCTCGCCACGCGCGCCTGGGAAGGCCCCTAGGGAGACACATTGGTGGATGCGCTGGAGCGTGGGCACAAAGTGGCCGCTTGCCGCGGCAAGCGCCTTGCCGCGGTCATTGTCTTGTCGCGCCCGGAAGCTTGTCGCTCACCGGGCCTTGCCGGGACACGTGGCGCGTCGCAGCAAGTTCCCTGAGATGCCTTGGTTGGCCCTCCCGGCAAGCTCCTCTTGCCGGGGCCTTGTCTCCTTGACTTGAACACTTTGTTCTTGAATGGCTCCAAAGGAGCCACGGAGGATCTTGGCGGTCACCCGGCAAGCCCTTGCCGCGGGGCGCTGGAACTGCCCGTGCACAAGTTCGGGGTACTAGGGTACCCCTATTCTAGTACACCGACAGGAGCCCCCGGGCCTGGGCCACACACGGTACCGAGCGCTGTTGGGCCAGGCCCAAAACAGGGCACGGGCACACGCGGCCTGGTCCATGTCGTATCTCACTCCGTATCCACCACGCCCTCCCCCAACGGCACGCGTTGAATGCGACATCGTGGGGGAGATCGTGGGCGGTTTCTTTATTCGGAAGGGCGAAACGTCCGCCCCCTCCCTCTTTATAAGCAGGCGAAACAGGGGCAGTTCGTTCCCCCCCGCTGGTTGCTACTACTCCATCTTCACAAACCTCCGCCGCTCCCCCCTCCTTCTCGAAGCCAAGAGAGAGAGCATCGCTCCGCCCCCCATTGCCACCAGCATCACCAACGCCGCCGATCTCCCCCACCACCTTCGCCATGGCTCCAAAAGCCGACAAGGGGAAGGGCGTGAAGTCGGCCGAGGCATAGCGGCTCGCGGCGCTGCGGAAGGAGCGGGCGATCTTCTCCCCCAGCTCGGCGCGAAGGAGCTGAGGGAGTACTTCTACCTCTTCTGGTCGACGGAGACGCGAGCGTATCCGCGCATGAGGGTACTCCCGGCGGTAGCTTCGGAATTGGCTCCAAATGGGTACCCATTCTTCACGCTGTTCTTCTATTGCGGGCTCTGCCCGCCCTTCTCGGAGTTCTTCTGCGACATAATGAACACCTACGGGCTCCGCCTCCTTGGTTTCACTCCCAACGCCGTTCTGACCATGGCAGTTTTCGCACATTTGTGCGAAAACTTTGTCGGAGTCCACCCCAATGTAGCCCTTTTCCGCCACTTCTTCATGCCTCGGGTCGAGAGAGGAGAGCCGCTTGCCGGAGGGATCGCCTAGATCTTGAGAGTCGGCAAGAAGGAAGCGTATCTGGAGGGTGAGCTTCGCAGCAAATGGGAGGAGTGGAGAGCAGAGTGGTGCTGGATCGTCGAGGAGAACCCGCAGCCGTTCACTGCCCTGCGCCAAGCCCCAATCATGCGCGGCAACGATTGGAGCAACGTGGCCCCGGAAGACGACAGATTGAAGATCGCCGTCACCCGGATCCTTTGCCTCAGGCTTGCCGGGCTCACTGTAGGCGTTGTCGGCGCAGATTTCCTTCGCCGCCGCATCGCCCCCCTGCAGGAGAGTGGGAGACCCGCCTGGGAGTTCAAGAACTCGGCGGATATCATGAGGCTGCGCCCGGGCCTCAACTTCAACTTCACTTGCCTGGAGCTGGATGCGATGCTCTTGGAGTTGTTCAAACGAGATCCCCAACATCCATTCACGCTGCCGAGGAGCGTCATTCCGCTGTGCAACAATTCGTTGCTTGACCGAATCCGTGCGATGATGCCGTTGTGTGATTCGCACGGAATCGCCCCAACTTGGCAAGAACCTGCGGATGACATCGTACAAGCGTTCTTCGACGACTTGGTAGAAGTGCCGGTCCGCGCCGACGAACAGAAGAGCCTCACCCGCGACACTACCGGCGCGGAGCTGCAGCGCATCGCCACTAGGGCGGAAGAGGCTGCGGCAGCAGCTGCCGCGGGCGCATTTGGGTTCACCGTGGAGGAGGCAGAGGCAGCAGAGGCGGCAAGCCTTGTCGAGCACGAGGAGTTTGCCGGCGAGGAAGATCTTGCCGGCCCTGAAGCTGAGCCGAGCGAGCCCGGCGAGGAAGAGCCCGAGCCTTCAGACAGCTTGCCGCAGGCGG